>NC_041388.1:652441743-652506659 GCF_002162155.2 Triticum dicoccoides | reverse complement strand
TTTAGTTTTTTTTAGTTTTCTTTGTTGCTTTATTTATTTTATTTTGTTTCTATTTACAAACAAATACTTATTGTTGCTATTTTTTTTGTTTTCCAGATTTTTTGTTTTGTTTTCTACATTATTTGTTTTCTTTTGTTTTTTGCTTTATTTTTTATTTCTTTTTGCTTTTAGGTCAGCAAAATTATAAACTTTCTGTTAGTGCCATTAGTTTTAGAAAAATTATAAACTTTCTGTTAGTGCCATTAGTTTTCAAATTTGAATAGTTAAAATTTGAATTCTTTGAAATTTGTGTGAATCACAAGTTTGTGATTAACTTTACTAAAAAAATGAACATAGATGCACCTATAGAGAAAATTCGACCTAAATTCATAGTTTTCAAATGAACTCTGAAAAAGTTGGCATAGCATACTCGTGTGTTACAAAGTTGGCATGGTATCATCATAATAGTTGCAGGAGAAGGTCTTCAGTTTTTCTTCGCTTGTGTCATTTGCTTATTGCGCCGTAACCATGGATAATCTTCATCGTTTATCAGGATGCTTGGGTCAGCCTTGACATTGAAGGGAGGAATTTCATGAAACTTTTCATAATCTTCAGACATGTCTGTCTTGCCATCCACTCCCAGGATGTCCCTTTTTCCTGAAAGAACTATGTGGCGCTTTGGCTCATCGTATCATGTATTCGCTTCCTTATCTTTTCTTTTTCTCGGTTTGGTAGACATGTCCTTCACATAGATAACCTGTGCCACATCATTGGCTAGGACGAACAGTTCGTCAGTGTACCCAAGATTTTTTAGATCCACTGTTGTCATTCCGTACTGTGGGTGTACCTGTACCCCGCCGCCTGACAGATTGACCCATTTGCACTTAAACAAAGGGACCTTAAAATCATGCCCGTAGTCAAGTTCCCATATGTCCACTATGTAACCATAATATGTGTCCTTTCCGCTCTCGGTTGCTGCATCAAAGCGGACACCGCTGTTTTGGTTGGTGCTCTTTTGATCTTGGGCGATCGTGTAAAATGTATTCCCATTTATCTCGTATCCTTTGTAAGTCAATACAGTCAAAGATGGTCCCCTGGACAACAAGTACAACTCATCACAAAAAGTGTTGTCACCTCTAAGATGTGTTTCCAACCAACTGCTGAAAGTCCTGATGTGTTCACATGTAATCCAGTCGTCGCACTGCTCCAGGTGTTTGGAGCGCAGACTATTCTTGTGTTCATCGACATACGGGGTCACCAAGGTAGAGTTCTGTAGAACTGTGTAGTGTGCTTGAGACCAAGAATATCCGTCCCTGCATATTATTGAGTCACTTCCAAGAGTGCCTTTTCCAGTCAGTCTCCCCTCATACCGCAATTTAGGGAGACCTATCTTCTTAAGGCCAGGAATGAAGTCAACACAAAACCCGATAATATCCTCTGTTTGATGGCCCATGGAGATGCTTCCTTCTGGCCTAGCGCGATTATGGACATATTTCTTTAGGACTCCCATGAACCTCTCAAAGGGGAACATATTGTGTAGAAATACGGACCCCAGGATGACAATCTCGTCGACTAGATGAACTAGGACGTGCGTCATGATATTGAAGTAGGATGGTGGGAACACCAGCTCGAAACTGACAAGACATTGCACCACATCACTCCTTAGCCTTGGTACGATTTCTGGATCGATCACCTTCTGAGAGATTGCATTGAGAAATGCACATAGCTTCATAATGGCTAATCGGATGTTTTCCGGTAGAAGCCCCCTCAATGCAATCGGAAGCAGTTGCGTCATAATCACGTGGCAGTCATGAGACTTTAGGTTCTGAAAATTTTTCTCTGGCATATTTATTATTCCCTTTATATTCGACGAGAAGCCAGTCGTGACCTTCATACTGAGCAGGCATTCAAAGAAGATTTATTTCTCTTCTTTCGTAAGAGCGTAGCTGGCAGGACCTTTATAGTGCTTCGGAGGCATGCCGTCTTTTTCGTGCAAACGTTGCAGGTCCTCCCGTGCCTCAGGTGTATCTTTTATCTTCCCATACATGCCCAAGAAGCCTAGCAGGTTCACGCAAAGGTTCTTCGTCACATGCATCACGTCGATTGAAGAGCGGACCTCTAGGTCTTTCCAGTAGGGTAGGTCCCAAAATATAGATTTCTTCTTCCACATGGGTGCGTGTCCCTCAGCGTCATTCGGAACAGCTAGTCCGCCGGGACCCTTTCCAAAGATTACGTGTAAATCATTGACCATAGCAAGTACGTGATCACCGGTACGCCTGGCGGGCTTCTTCCGGTGATCTGCCTCGCCTTTGAAATGCTTGCCTTTCTTTCGACATTGATGGTTGGTCGGAAGAAATCGACGATGGCCTAGGTACACATACTTCCTGCATTTGTCCAGGTATATACTTTTTGTGTCATCTAAACAATGCGTGCATGCGTGGTACCCTTTGTTTGTCTGTCCTGAAAGGTTACTGAGAGCGGGCCAATCGTTGATGGTCACGAACAGCAACGCCTTTAGGTTAAATTCCTCCTGTCTATGCTCATCCCATGTATGTACACCGTTTCCATTCCACAACTGTAAAAGTTCTTCAACTAATGGCCTTAGGTACACATCAATGTCGTTGCCGGGTTGCTTAGGGCCTTGGATGAGAACTGGCATCATAATGAACTTCCGCTTCATGCACATCCAAGGAGGAAGGTTATACATACATAGAGTCACGGGCCAGGTGCTGTGATTGCTGCTCTGCTCCCCGAAAGGATTAATACCATCCGCGCTTAAAGCAAACCATACATTCCTTGGGTCCTTTACAAACTCATCCCAGTACTTTCTCTCGATTTTTCTCCACTGCGACCCGTCAGCGGGTGCTCTCAACTTCCCATCTTTCTTCCGGTTCTCACTGTGCCATCGCATCAACTTGGCATGCTCTTCATTTCTGAACAAACGTTTCAACCATGGTATTATAGGAGCATACCACATCACCTTCGCAGGAACCCTCTTCCCGGGGGGCTCGCCGTCAACATCACCAGGGTCATCTCGTCTGATCTTATACCGCAATGCACCGCATACCGGGCATGCGTTCAGATCCTTGTATGCACCGCGGTAGAGGATGCAGTCATTAGGGCATGCATGTATCTTCTCCACCTCCAATCATAGAGGGCATACGACCTTCTTTGCTGCGTATGTACTGTCGGGCAATTCGTTATCCTTTGGAAGCTTCTTCTTCAATATTTTCAGTAGCTTCTCAAATCCTTTGTCAGCCACAGCATATCTGCCTTCCACTGCAGCAATTCCAGTATGGTACTGAGCTTTGTGTTGCCATCTTTGCAATTGGGGTACAACCCTTTTTTGTGATCCTCTAACATGCGATCGAACTTCAGCTTCTCCTTTTGACTTTCGCATTGCGTCCTTGCATCGACAATGACCCGGCGGAGATCATCATCATCGGTCACATCGTCTAGTTCCTCTTGATCTTCAGCAGCTTCACCCATTGCAGCATCATTGGTCACATCGTCTGGTTCCTCTTAATCTTCACCAGCTCCCCCCGTTGCAGCATCACCGTATTCAGGGGGCACATAGTTGTCATCGTACTCTTCTTCTTCGCCGTCTTCCGTCATAACCCCTATTTCTCCGTGCCTCGTCCAAACTTATAGTGTGGCATGAAACCCTTGTAAAGCAGGTGGGAGTGAAGGATTTTCCGGTTAGAGTAAGACCTCGTATTCCCACATTCAGTGCATGGACAACACATAAAACCATTCTGCTTGTTTGACTCAGCCGCATCGAGAAACTCATGCACGCCCTTAATGTACTCGGAGGTGTGTCTGTCACCGTACATCCATTGCCGGTTCATCTCCGTGCATTATATAAAATTAAGTGTCCAAATTAATAGAAGTTCATCATCACATTAAAACCAAAGTGCATACATAGTTCTCATCTAACAACATATAGCTCTCCAGAGCATCTAATTAATTAAACCATACATTGAAACTATGTAAAACATTTCAATGCGAAAACAAATGCGATCATAATCGCAACCAAGGTAACAATTGATCCAACGGCATAATGATACCAAGCCTTGGTATGAATGGCATATTTTCTAATCTTTCCAATCTTCAAGCACATTGCATCCATCTTGATCTTGTGATCATCGACGACATCCGCAACATGCAACTCCAATATCATCTTCTCCTCCTCAATTTTTTTTATTTTTTCCTTCAACAAATTGTTTTCTTCTTCAACTAAATTTAACCTCTCGACAATAGGGTCGGTTGGCATTTCCGTTTCACATACATCCTACATAAATAAAATCTATGTCACGTTGGTCGGCATAATTTTCATAAACAATAAATGAACCAATAGTTATAAAAATAATATATATATACCACATCCGAATCATAGACAGGACGAGGGCCGATGGGGGCGGATACCAAAACCATCGCACTATATAAGATGCAATAATAAAAGTAAGAAAATAATACAAGTATCTATGTAAACATACAAGTAAGAATATTTTTCCTTTCAGAAAGAAGATAAGAACAAGAGGCTCACCACGATGGTACCGGCGATGAGCTCGGCGCGGGTGATCGACGGCGGTGAAGATGGGGACGGGGCGTGATAGACCACTAAATCTAGACAAATATTGAGGAAAATGGAGCTGGAGGTCGAGCTTGGAGAGGAGAAAGCTTAAGTAGTGTGGCTCGGGCATTCCATCGAACACCTTGTGTGCATAGGAGGTGAGCTAGAGCACCACCAAGCCCTCTCCCCCTCAGTCAGAAAAAAGCAGAGCAGTGTGCTCTACTCTTACGTGAGGGGGTATATATAGGCACCTCATTGGTCCCGATTGGTGGCATGAACCGGGACTAAAGGGGAGCCTTTGGTGCCGGTTCAAGCCACCAACCGGGACCAATGGTGGTGGGCCAGGAGCGAGGCCCATTGGTCCTGGTTCGTCCCACCAACCGGGACCAAAAGGTCCAGATGAACCGGGACCAATGGCCCACGTGGCCCGGCCAGCCCCCTAGGCTCACGAACCGGGTCCAATGCCCCCATTGGTCCCGGTTCTGGACTGAACCGGGACTAATGGGCTGACCCGGCCTGGACCAAAGCCATGTTTTCTACTAGTGTGTCATCAGTATGTTACTTGCCCGAGATCCGATCGTCGGTGTCTCAATACCTAGTTCAATCTCGTTACTGGCAAGTCTCTTTACTCGTTTCGTAATACATCATCCCGCAACTAACTCATTAGTTGCAATGCTCGCAAGGCTTAAGTGTTGTGCATTACCGAGAGGGCCCAGAGATACCTCTCCGACAATCAGAGTGACAAATCCTAATCTCGAAATACGCTAACCCAACAAGTACCTTCAGAGACACCTGTAGAGCACCTTTATAATCACCCAGTTACGTTGTGACATTTGGTAGCACACAAAGTGTTCCTCCGGTAAACGGGAGTTGCATAATATCATAGTCATAGGAACATGTATAAGTCATGAAGAAAGCAATAGCAACATACTAAACGATCGTGTGCTAAGCTAACGGAATGGGTCATGTCAATCACATCATTCTCCCAATGATGTGATCCCGTTAATCAAATGACAACCCATGTCAATGGCTAGGAAACTTAACCATCTTTGATCAACGAGCTAGGTCAAGTAGAGGCATACTAGTGACACTCTGTTTGTCTATGTATTCACACATGTATTATGTTTCTGGTTAATACAATTCTAGCATGAATAATAAACATTTATCATGATATAAGGAAATAAACAATAACTTTATTATTGCCTCTAGGGCATATTTCCTTCAGTCTCTCACTTGCACTAGAGTCAATAATCTAGATTACACAGTAATGATTCTAACACCCATGGAGCCTTGGTGCTAATCATGTTTTGCTCGTGGAAGAGGCTTAGTCAACGGGTCTGCAACATTCAGATCTGTATGTATCTTGCAAATTTCTATGTCTCCACCTGGACTAGATCCCGGATGGAATTGAAGCGTCTCTTGGTGTGCTCGGTTCTCTTGTGAAATCTAGATTCCTTCGCCAAGGCAATTGCACCCGTATTGTCACAAAAGATTTTCATGGACCCGATGCACTAGGTATGACACCTAGATTGGATATGAACTCCTTCATCCAGACTCCTTCATTTGCTACTTCCAAAGAAGCTATGTACTCCGCTTCACATGTAGATCCCGCCATGACGCTTTGTTTAGAACTTCACCAACTGACAGCTCCTCCGTTCAATGTAAACACGTATCCATTTGCAATTTAGAATCGTCCGGATCAGTGTCAAATCTTGCATCAATGTAACCATTTACGATGAGCTCTTTGTTACCTCCGTAAACAAGAAACATATCCTTAGTCCTTTTCAGGTACTTTAGGATGTTCTTGACCGCTATCTAGTGATCCACTCCTGGATTACTTTGGTACATCCCTGCTAGACTTATAGCAAGGCACACATCAGATCTGGTACACAACATTGCATACATGATAGAGCCTATGGCTGAAGCATAGGGAACATCTTTTATTTTCTATCTATCTTCTACAGTGGTCGGGCATTGAGTCTTACTCAACTTCACACCTTGTAACATAGGCAAGAACCCTTTCTTTGCTTGATCCATTTTGAACTTCTTCAAAACTTTGTCAAGGTATGTGCTTTGTGAAAGTCCAATTAAGCGTCTTGATCTATCTCTATAGATTTTGATGCCCAATATGTAAGCAGCTTCACCGAGGTCTTTCATTGAAAAACTCTTATTCAAGTATCCCTTTATGCTATCCAGAAATTCTATATCATTTCCGATTAGTAATATGTCATCTACATATAATAACAGAAATGCTACAGAGCTCCCACTCACTTTCTTGTAAATACAGGCTTCTCCAAAAGTCTGTACAAAACCAAATGCTTTGATCACACTATCAATGCGTTTATTCCAACTCCGAGAGGCTTGCACCAATCCATAAATGGATCGCTGGAGCTTGCACACTTTGTTAGCTCCCTTTGGATCGACAAAACCTTCCGACTGCATCATATACAACTCTTCTTCCAGAAATCCATTCAGGAATGCGGTTTTTACATCCATCTGTCAAATTTCATAATCATAAAATGCGGCAATTGCTAACATGATTCGGACAGACTTAAGCATCGCTATGGGTGAGAAGGTCTCATCGTAGTCAATCCCTTGAACTTGTCGAAAACCTTTTGCGACAAGTCGAGCTTTGTAGACAGTAATATTACCGTTAGCGTCAGTCTTCTTCTTGAAGATCCATTTATTCTCAATTGCTTGCCGATCATTGGGCAAGTCAACCAAAGTCCACACTTTGTTCTCATACATGGATCCCATCTCAGATTTCATGGCTTCAAGCCATTTTGCGGAATCTGGGCTCACCATCGCTTCTTCATAGTTCGTAGGTTCATCATGATCTAGTAGCATGACTTCCAGAACAGGATTACCGTACCACTCTGGTGCGGACCTTACTCTGGTTGATCTACGAGGTTCGGTAGTAACTTGTTCTGAAGTTTCATGATCATTATCATTAGCTTCCTCACTAATTGGTGTAGGTATCACAGAAACCGGTTTCTGTGATGCACTACTTTCCAATAAGGGAGCAGGTACAGTTACCTCATCAAGTTCTACTTTCCTCCCACTCACTTCTTTCGAGAGAAACTCCTTCTCTAGAAAGGATCCATTCTTAGCGACAAATGTCTTGCCTTCGGATCTGTGATAGAAGGTGTACCCAATAGTTTCCTTTGGGTATCCTATGAAGACACATTTCTCCGATTTGGATTCGAGCTTATCAGGTTGAAGTTTTTTCACATAAGCATCGCAGCCCCAAACTTTCAGAAACTACAACTTTGGTTTCTTGCCAAACCACAGTTCATAAGGCGTCGTCTCAATGGATTTTGATGGTGCCCTATTTAACGTGAATGCGGCCGTCTCTAAAGCATAACCCCCAAACGATAGCGGTAAATCTGTAAGAGACATCATAGATCGCACCATATCAAGTAAAGTACGATTACGACGTTCGGACACACCATTACACTGTGGTGTTCCGGGTGGCGTGAGTTGCGAAACTATTCCGCATTGTTTCAAATGTAGACCAAACTCGTAACTCAAATATTCTCCTCCATGATTAGATCGTAGAAACTTTATTTTCTTGTTACGATGATTTTCAACTTCACTCTGAAATTCTTTGAACTTTTCAAATGTTTCAGACTTATGTTTCATTAACACTACAAGGAAACCCCCTATAAAGCAACACATATTCTACAACGTTTTGACTGTATGTTGCAAATTCATAATAGATACGGATAATAAGCATTGTAGCATATGCGTTGTAGATGTGTGCTCCACAACTCCAAGTAAAGAGCCCAACGTACTAACCCAACCTCTTGCCTAGCCCGTCCCAAGTTGGTTTTCACGATTAATCTAGGTCATTACCTTTCCCTGCCTCCCTATTCCTCCTCTCGATCCTATAGGCTCCCACGCCGGCCACCGGCAGCCGGCCCTCGACCTACCTCCATCCCGGAGCGCCGCCCCTCACCACTCCCCTGCGATCCTCCACTGAGGAAGGCCGCCCCTCACCACTCCACCTGCGATACTCCATCCGGGTGCGCCGCCCCTAGTCAATGCTCCCCTGTGACCCTGCTTCCCGGCGCGTCGCCCCTCTTCACTGCTTCCCTATGACCAACTATGTCTACTACCTTCGCACGCGGGCCTGCAACTACGGGCGGAGTTACTGCTGCAACCACCCTCGCGATCGCGCTGCCATGGTGAGCCGGACCGCTTCTCTTCTCCCAATTTTATTCTCCCCACCTTGCTCTGTTTGACTTTAGTATTGTTGGGGATTGCTAGTTACGACTTGCCAGTCCCTGATAATGACGGACAAGTTGAATTATAGATGGTTTGTGCGGAGGGGAGCTTCTAGCTAGAGCCTCTTGTTGTGATTCAATTGATTTCAGTTATGGCTTATAGGACCCTGTCACGAGCCCATGGAAGTAAGATTTGATTGTGCAATCGTTGGTTGCTTGATTATGTGGTTGACTGATTGTATAATAAGGCTTCTTGTGTTAGTCCCGTGGTTGATGATGACAATTCAAAGTTCCACTTTTTGCTTATGGTGCCACTTGCTTATGTTGTAGGCCTGATAAGTCACTCCGTCATATAGTCATATTTCTTTTCGAGACTTCAGAGCAAGTTACAAATCAAATTTCTCTACTAAGTAATAATTACCTCCACTCGGTGCAGAGAAATGCAATCGCACTCAAGCACCGAATATGTTGCAATGGACATGACCCCAAAACTTACCCCCTCTTTTATTTGAGGCACGGTTCAGTAACTTTTTATATATATTTCAGTCGCTTAAAAGACCATTTAGATCTCTATGCTCTCTGCTACTACAAACTGAGGAGCAGGTTGACAGCTTTACGCAGCTTGGTCGACTAGGCTACCGCGACGCTGTGGGAGAAGGATATCAGTGTAGAGCATGGCAAAGCTGAGTACTTGTTGGATCTGAGGGCTTCTGATCCACAGTTCTCCGCATTATCATCCATCAACATCTGGTGAAATTAGCACTCAACTGCATAAGGCTTTCTCCCCACCACAGTTAGAGTTCAAGATCGAAAGGAAGGTAATCTGGTGATCAATCACTGATGCTTGTCACAAAACTCTGAAAAATATTATTGAGTACATCTACCATGAGCTATGCTTGCCATTTAAAAAGATGTTTATGTGAGCTGAATGTCATATCAATTTTTTTATGCAAGCAGATCTTGCGATTTACTTATGATTTATGAACAGAAATTTGTTTACTACGTAACCACTAAATACAGTAGAAGGGAAACAAATCTTATAAAACTACGCTGAGATAATTAGTACTTATTTACTCAAGTGACATGTTAGATAAAATTCCACACCTATTACAACCTATCTGACTTCTGTATTTTTTAAAGATAACTGAACTAGATTGTGTTCCAGGAATACAAAACCATAGGTGTTTTCCATTTATTCACTTGGCTTTTGCAATTTGATTGATGTCCCCTTCTTCTATTATTAACAACATATACCTACACGGTTCTGTCTACTAGTTTACCAAATTCTAGACACTTCTTTTGTGGTTCGTGCTTCCTCTTTATACTATGCTTGCCTACATCCGTAGTGTCACTCCTTTATTCTCTTGATGTGTTTTTTATTTACAACGAAGAATACACACCATGGGGAAAAGAGAAGCAAATTTGTAGCCTATGGCCACTTTATAAATACTAACATGTTTCTGATTCATCATGAGGTCATGTACTGATGGACTGCAAAAAGAAAAAGAAAAATAATGTCAATTGTTTCAATATCACTTTAATAGGCATCATTCATCTGTAGTGTCCTTCAATTATTAGACCATATATATTCAATATTATTTTTTGGATGCCTGCAACTTCCAATTAAATATATCACCATATCTCTATCTGATTTGTATTTTAAGTCTACAAACAAGACATCCTAATTATTTTTTCGAACATACTACAGTCTTGTTTTCTCTGCTGCGTCTTCTCCTTTTCTTAATAGTGTCACTGCCTTTGATTTATCTGCTCAGATGTGCTAGTTAGAGTTTGATCTGGATATATATACTAGCTATTTTATTAGGAGTTGGTGGTAAATATGAACTAATGCTTGATCCGCCCTGCTGTCCTCGCTGCAGTGCATGCAAAATCATTGGGTCAGTACTGGGAGTACCTCATTTATGATGGATGTTATGCTTCAAAGCTTCTTTTTATTGTCTAATATGTTTTATTTGTACTAATTTGGTAAATTTAATTTATATTTTGGCTTAATATGTCCCAGGTATTGATATAGTAATATTTTGTTACTTGATTAATGGTCAAACACACTGCTTCTCTATCTTCCAGTAGGTGCCTCAGAATTATGCATTTTATCATACCATACTGCTACTCGAATAAAAATGTCTATATTTGTGTTCTACATTAAAGGTATCATATGAAGTTTAATTATTTTAAGCGTTCATCACCAAAACTACTTTGTTTGTAGTGAAATGCTTCATAGAATTTCATAGATGTTGCACATCATGAGATTAACATGTAGAAGAATGTATTCATAACCATAAAGTAGAGGAAAAGATGCAAACACGACATGTCTTGGCCTCTCAACATTTTGTGTTATATGTCATGTTTCTATTAATTATTTTGCTTGACATGATTCTGCCCATGGTAACTTTTATTTTCTCTAACAGGCAGGAAAACAAAGTATTTTTAACGAGCCTAAAAAATCATAACAGAAATGTAGCTCTTGCTACAGTTGTAAGTTGTGATCCTAAATTTGAACTTGATGGTGCTGAAATTACTAATGAATTCTAGGTAGTGCATGTCGAGATGGCACTTGTGAAAACTGAAGATTAGGTACAGAGTCGCAAAAACTGCAACTCTTGGTAATGCAGATTTAGTTGTGCATGTCAACCTTTGTAAGTGACTAATATCCTGCCTATATCAGTACTTGCGTCATGTCAATACATTGTGTGTTAACAGTTCATTTTTTGTAGATTCAAAAGATAAATGGACGATTCTATGGGTGTGTGTGGCAAGTATACTACAATGATGATGATGTTCCTGTTCATGATGATGAAGACGGATGGTTTCAGTTTTAGTTAAGTTGTAGGGATCATGTTCCTGTTGGATGATGTTCGTCGATTGTGTTTTAGTTAAGTTCTATGGATGTCGATGGATTCTTTCAATTTAAGTCAAGAAAACATTTAGATTGTATATCCATTTGGATGATTTTCCTTGTGTAATATCCCCTATTATAATCCAACAATTTTATCTAATATATGATTCTTCCTCCCGCAAGTAATTCTCTTGTTTTTCTTTACTAGAGATTCATAGTTATCACCATTATGTGAAGCACTAATTTAATTCCTGGCAATATGTATAAAAAATAATATTATTGACATTATAAATGAACCAACACTTGAAGCGTTGCAAATCCTCCGTTGCCAAGCCCTGGGATTTTGTTCCCTATACAATAATCACCAATGCATAGAAGTGTTGCACGAGTCTGTTTTATGTGTTGTATTTTTTGCAACGGTCCCTTTTACCAATGATAATATAAGCGTTGCATTATGCTCTAGCAACACCGGATAAGGCAACGCATCCTAGACCATTGGTAAAGACACTAACAACGGATATATGGACTTCTAGATACGGAAAAATGCGTTGCTATAGGGGGGTTCATGTTGTAGTGTAAGTAGATATACCCATATCTACTTAAATCATCTGTGAAGGTGAGAAAATAACGATATCTGCCACGAGCTTCAACATTCATTGGACCACATACATCTGTATGTATGATTTCCAACAAATCTGTTGCTCTCTCCATAGTACCGGAGAACGGTGTTTTAGTCATCTTGCCCATGAGGCACGGTTCGCAAGTACCAAGTGATTCATAATCAAGTGATTCCAAAAGTCCATCAGTATGGAGTTTCTTCATGTGTTTTATACCGATATAACCTAAACGGCAGTGCCACAAATAAGTTGCACTATCATTATCAACTCTACATCTTTTGGTTTCAACATTATGAATATGTGTATCACTACTATCGAGATTCATCAAAAATAGACCATTCTTCAAGGGTGCATGACCATAAAAGATATTACTCATATAAATAGAACAACCATTATTCCCTGATTTAAATGAATAACCGTCTCGCATTAAACAAGATCCAGATATAATGTTCATGCTCAACGCTGGCACCAAACAACAATTATTTAGGTCTAATACTAATTCCGATGGTAGATGTAGAGGTAGCGTGCCGACCGCGATCACATCGACTTTGGAACCATTTCCCACGCGCATCGTCACCTCGTCCTTTGCCAGTGTTCGCTTAATCTGTAGTCCCTGTTTCAAGTTGCAAATATTAGCAACAGAACCAGTATCAAATACCCAGGTGCTACTGCGAGCTCTACTAAGGTACACATCAATAACATGTATATCACATGTACCTTTGTTCACCTTGCCATCCTTCTTATCCGCCAAATACTTGGGGCAGTTCCGTTTCCAGTGACCAGTCTGCTTGCAGTAGAAGCACTTAATTTCAGGCTTAGATCCAGACTTGGGTTTCTTCTCTTGAGTAGCAACTTGCTTGTTGTTCTTCTTGAAGTTCCCCTTCTTCTTCCCTTTGCCCTTCTTCTTGAAGCTAGTGGTCTTACTGACCATCAACACTTGATGCTCCTTCTTGATTTCTACCTCCACAGCCTTTAGCATTGCGAAGAGCTCGGGAATTGTCTTATCCATCCCTTGCATATTATAGTTCATCATGAAGCTCTTGTAGCTTGGTGGAAGTGATTGGAGAATTCTGTCAATGACGCTATCATCCGGAAGATTAACTCCGAGTTGAATCAAGTGATTGCAATACCCAGACATCTTGAGTATATGCTCACTGACAGAACTATTCTCCTCCATCTTGCAGCTATAGAACTTATTGGAGACTTCATATCTCTCAACCGGGGCATTCTTCTGGAATATTAACTTCAACTCCTGGAACATCTCATATGCTCCATGACGTTCAAAACGTCGTTGAAGTCCTGGTTCTAAGCCGTAAAGCATGGCACACTGAATTATCGAGTAGTCATCAACACGCGACTGCCATGCATTCACAATGTCTGCAGTTGCTGGCGCAGGAGGTACACCTAGCGGTGCTTCCAGGACGTAACTCTTCTGTGCATCAATGAGGATAATCCTCAAGTTACGGACCAAGTCCGTGTAATTGCTACCATCATCTTTGAACTTTGCTTTCTCAAGGAACGCATTAAAATTCAACGAAACAACAGCATGGGCCATCTATTTACAATCAAACATAGACAGGCAAGATACTATCAGGTACTAAGTTCATGATAAATTTAAGTTCAATTAATCATATTATTTAAGAACTCCCACTTAGAAAGACATCCCTCTAATACTCTAAGTGACCACGTGATGCAAATCAACTAAACCATAACCGATCATCACGTGAAATGGAGTAGCTTTCAATGGTGAACATCACTATGTTGATCATATCTACTATATGATTCACGCTCGACCTTTCGGTATCAGTGTTACGAGGCCATATCTGCATATGCTAGGCTCGTCAAGTTTAACCTGAGTATTCTGCGTGTGCAAAACTGGCTTGCACCCATTGTAGATGGACGTAGAGCTTATCACACCCGATCATCACGTGCTTTCTGGGAACGACGAACTTTGGCAACGGTGCATACGCAGGGAGAACACTTTTATCTTGAAATTTAGTGAGAGATCATCTTATAATGCTACCGTCAATCAAAGCAAGATAAGATGCATAAAAGATAAACATCACATGCAATCAATATAAGTGATATGATATGGCCATCATCATCTTGTGCTTGTGATCTCCATCTCTGAAGCACCTCCATGATCACTATCGTCATCGGCGCGACACCTTGATCTCCATCGTAGCATCGTTGCCGTATCGCCAATCTTATGCTTCTACGACTATCGCTACCGCTTAGTGATAAAGTAAAGCATTACATGGCGATTGCATTGCATACAATAAAGCGACAACCATATGGCTCCTGCCAGTTGTCGATAACTCGGTTACAGAACATGATCATCTCATACAATAAAATATAGCATCACGTCTTGACCATATCACATCACAACATGCCCTGCAAAAACAAGTTAGACGTCCTCTACATTGTTGTTGCAAGTTTTACGTGGCTGCTACGGGCTTAGCAAAACTTGTTCTTACCTATGCATCAAAACCACAACGATAGTTTGTCAACTTGGTGTTGTTTTAACCTTCGCAAGGACCTGGCGTAGCCACACTCGGATCAACTAAAGTTGGAGAAACTGACACCCGCCAGCCACCTGTGTGCAAAGCACGTCAGTAGAACTAGTCTCGCGTAAGCGTACGCGTAATTTCGGTCCGGGCCGCTTCATCCAACAATACCGCTGAACCAAAGTATGACATGCTGGTAAGCAGTATGACTTATATCGCCCGCAACTCACTTGTGTTCTACTCGTGCATATAACATTAACGCATAAAACCAGGCTCGGATGCCACTGTTGGGGAATGTAGTAATTTCAAAAAAAATCCTACGCACACGCAAGATCATGGTGATGCATAGCAATGAGAGGGGAGAGTGTTGTCCATGTACCCTCGTAGACCGAAAGTGGAAGCATTAGCACAACACGGTTGATGTAGTCGCATGAACGTCTTCACGATCCGATCGATCAAGTACCGAACGTACGGCACCTCCGAGTTCAGCACACGTTCAGCCCGATGACGTCCCTCGAACTCCGATCCAGCCGAGTGTTGAGGGAGAGTTTCGTCAGCACGATGGCATGGTGACGATGTTGATGTTCTACCGACGCAGGGCTTTGCCTAAGCACCGCTAAGGTATTATCGAGGTGGACTATGGTGGAGGGGGGCACCGCACACAGCTAAGAGATCAATGATCAATTGTTGTGTCTCTAGGGTGCCCCCCTGCCCCCATATATAAAGGAGCAAGGGGGGTGCGGCCGGCCAGGGGAGAGGGCGCGCCGGAGGAGTCCTACTCCCACCGGGAGTAGGACTCCCCTCCTTTTTCCTAGTTGGATTAGGAGTTGGGGGGAAGGAGGAGAGAGGGGAAAGGAAAGGGGGGGCGCCGCCCTCCTCCTTATCCAATTCGGACTTGGGGGGAGGGGCACGCGGCTGCCCCTTGGCCGCCTCTCCTCTTCCTCCACTTGGGCCCATAAGGCCCAATAGCCTCCGGGGGGTTCCGGTAACCCCTCCGGTACTCCGGTAAAATCACTATTTCACCCGGAACACTTCCGATATCCAAACATAGGCTTCCAATATATCAATCTTCATGTCTCGACCATTTCGAGACTCCTCGGCATGTCCGTGATCACATCCAGGACTCCGAACAACCTTCGGTACATCAAAACATATAAACTCATAATATAACTGTCATCGTAACGTTAAGCGTGTGGACCCTGCGGGTTTGAGAACTATGTAGACATGACCGAGACACGTCTCCGGTCAATAACCAATAGCGGAACCTGTATGCTCATATTGGCTCCTACATATTCTACGAAGATCTTTATCGGTCAGAATGCATAACAACATACGTTGTTCCCTTTGTCATCGGTATGTTACTTGCCCGAGATTCGGTCATCGGTATCTCAATACCTAGTTCAATATCGTTACCGACAAGTCTCTTTACTCGTTCCGTAATACATCATCCCGCAACTAACTCATTAGTTGCAATGCATGCAAGGCTTAAGTGATGTGCATTACCGAGAGGGCCCAGAGATACCTCTCCGACAATCAGAGTGACAAATCCTAATCTCGAAACATGCCAACCCAACAAGTACCTTCGGAGACACGTGTATAGCACCTTTATAATCACCCAGTTATGTTGTGACATTTGGTAGCACACAAAGTGTTCCTCTGGTAAACGGGAGTTGCATAATCTCATAGTGATAGGAACATGTATAAGTCATGAAGAAAGCAATAGCAACATACTAAATGATCGTGTGCTAAGCTAACGGAATGGGTCATGTCAATCACAGCATTCTCCCAATGATGTGATCCCGTTAATCAAATGACAACCCATGTCAATGGCTAGGAAACTTAACCATCTTTGATCAACGAGCTAGTCAAGTAGAGGCATACTAGTGACACTCTATTTGTGTATGTATTCACATATGTATTATGTTTCCGGTTAATACAATTCTAGCATGAATAATAAACATTTATCATGATATAAGGAAATAAATAATAACTTTACTATTGCCTCTAGGGAATATTTCCTTCAGAAGTGTTATGTAGTCGACGTTCACATAACACCACTAGAGGAGAGACAACATACATCTCATCAAAATAT
Source organism: Triticum dicoccoides (assembly GCF_002162155.2). Taxonomy (NCBI): domain Eukaryota; kingdom Viridiplantae; phylum Streptophyta; class Magnoliopsida; order Poales; family Poaceae; genus Triticum; species Triticum dicoccoides. Next base: position 652,489,808 of record NC_041388.1, on the reverse strand, counting down.
AAAACGAATACCAAATTCACATGACTACTAATAGCAAGACTTCACCCATGTCCTCAGGAACAAACGTAACTACTCACAAAGCATATTCATGTTCATAATCAGAGGGGTATTAATATGCATATAGGATCTGAACATATGATCTTCCACCAAATAAACCAACTAGCATCAACTACAAGGAGTAATTAACACTACTAGCAACCTACTAGTACCAATCCTGGACTTGGAGACAAGAATTGGATACAAGAGATGAACTAGGGTTTTGAGAGGAGATGGTGCTGGTGAAGGTGTTGATGGAGATTGCCCTCTCCCGATGAGAGGAGCGTTGGTGCTGACGATGGCGATGATTTCCCCCTCCCGAAGGGAAGTTTCCCCGGCAGAACAACTCCGCTGGAGCCCTAGATTGGTTCCGCCAAAGTTCCGCCTCGTCGCGACGTAGTTTCGTCCGAAGAGATGGCTTATGATTTTTTCCTCATCGAAAGACTTCATATAGCAGAAGATGGCCATTGGAGGGCCACCAGGGGGCCCACGAGGTAGGGGGCGCGCCCCCCACCCTCGTGGGCAGGGTGTGGCCCCCCTGGTGAACTTCTTGCGCTCAGTATTTTTTTTATATATTCTAAAAACGTCTTCCGTGAAGTTTCATGACTTTTGGAGCTATGCAGAATAGGTCTATAATATTTGCTCCTTTTCCAGCTCAGAATCCCAGCTGCTGGCATTCTCTCTCTTTATGTAAACCTTGTAAAATAAGAGAGAATAGGCATAAGTATTGTGACATAATGTGTAATAACAGCCCATAATGCAATAAATATCGATATAAAAGCATGATGCAACATGGAATCAACTCCCCCAAGCTTAGATCTCGCTTGTCCTCAAGCAAAAGCCGAAATAGAAAAATATGTCCACATGTTTAGAGATAGAGGTGTCGATAAAAATAAAATACGGATATGAGGGCATCATGATCATTTTCAAAACAGCAACTTATATAATTCTTGTCATATGATTTCTTACATTAGAGTAATAATTCAATCACAATTGCAAGTATGAATCGTAAACTTCATTGAAAACTAACAAACTATAATCTCAGTCATTGGAGCAATTGCAATTTATCATAACATAGGAAAGAGTCAATATAAGAGCTTTTCAGGAAGTCCACATACTCAAGTATCATATAGTCTTTCACAATTGCTGACACTCACGCAATACTTATGGGTATGGAGTTTTAATCGGACACAGAGAAAGATAGGGGCTTATAGTGTTGCCTCCCAACGTTTTACCTCAAGGGTAATGTCAACAATAATAGTTCATGAAAACTCACATCCAATTAGCCATATATACCAGGATCTTCTCAACATAGTGTGCTTGCCAAAGGATAAAATGTAAAAAAGGAAGGGTGAAAATCACCATGACTCTTATGCAAATTAGGAGATAGAAGTAAAAGATAGGCCCTTCGCACAGGGAAGCAGAATTGTCATGCGCTTTTATGGTTGGATGCATAAAATCTTAATGCGAAAGAACGTCACTTTATATTGCCACTTGTGATATGGACCTTTATTATGCAGTTTGTCGCTTTTATTTCTTCCATATCACACGATCATATAAAGCTTATTTTCTCCCACAGTAATAAGTCATACATATTTAGAGAGCAATTTTTATTGCTTGCACCGATGACAACTTACTTGGAGGATCTTACTCAATCCATAGGTAGGTATGGTGGACTCTCATGGCAAAACTGGTTTAAGGGTATTTGGAAGCACAAGTAGTATCTCTACTTGGTGCGATGAATTTGGCTAGCATGAGGGGGAAAGGCAAGCTCAATCATGTTGGATGATCCATGACAATATAATTTATCTCAGATGTAAGAAAATAAGCCATTACGTTGTCTTCCTTGTCCAACGTCAACTCTTTAGCATGTCATATTTTAATGAGTGCTCACGATCATAAAATATGTCCAAGATAGTATATTTATATATGAAGACCTGTCTTTCTTTATTACTTCCTATTAATTGCAACGATGACCAAAACTATGTTTGTCAACTCTCAACAACTTTTATTCATCATACTTTTTCTATGTGAGCTCATTACTCTCCATAAGATCCATATGATCTCTTTGTTTCCTTTTTTATTTATTTCTCTTTTCTTTTATTCACTTAGGATCATGGCAAAATAAACAAGCCCTTGACTCAACACTAATCTTTATATATATAGCTCACAGACTCGATCACATAGAGGGATCATAAAGCAAAACTCACAACTAGATCATACTAAGAACTTTATTCTACTAGATCAAGATATTACCAAAAGGATCGAAGTAAGAAAAGAGGTAAAGATAAAAGTGATGGTGATACGATACCGGGGCACTCCCCCAAGCTTGGCAGTTGCTAAGGGGAGTGCCCATACCCATGTGATTATGTCTCCTTTGTTGGTGAAGAAGGTGGAGTTGTTGATGATGGATAGTCACACATCGAGCGTAGGAGGTCTTCTAACTTACGGATAATGCCTTTGAGTGCGATGATATGCTCCTTCAACAAAATATTTTCATGTGTGAGATACTTATTTTGTATACGAGCCAACTCAATCATCTTGAAAGCTTTGATCTTAGTTGGGGTAAGAAGATTGTGATCAAGTTGAAGGATGTCTTCTGTTGCTAGAACTTGGTCCTCCGTGGCCTTCTTGATCCCTTCATCCTTGTTGATCTCCATGGGTTCTTCTCTCTTCAGCTCTATCTTCATTAGCCAAGCATCATTGCCCTCATGGTTGGAGGAGGAGGGAGACGACATAGTGCCTGGCCTTGACAACCCTGACAGAAAATAGCTCGAAACAAAGACAAGAGATATTTGCGTGATACAGGAGTCAAAACCGTCGGGAGATTATATAATGAATTTTTACCGACCAAAATACGTGTCATGTAAGAAAATGGAGTCCAGAGAGCACACGAGGTGCCCACGAGGTAGGGGGCGCGCCCAGTAGGGTAGGGCGCGCCCTCCACCCTCGTGGAGGCCTCGTGTCCTTCCCGGACTGCTTCTTATTTTTCTATTTTTCTAAATATTCCAAAACGGAGAAATGTTGCCTTTAAAATTGTTTTGGAGTCGGTTTACTTACCGTACCACATAGCTATTCCTTTTCGGAGTCTGAAACATTCCGGAAAGTGTCCCTTATGTATTCCTCCGGGGTTACGATTTCAATAACATTGGTTTCAACATTTATGGGATTACCTGAGATATAATGTTTGATTCTTTGACCGTTCACCACCTTCGGATTTGTGCCTTCGAAGTTGTTGATTTTTATGGCACCGGAACGATAGACCTCCTCGATAACGTAAGGACCTTCCCATTTAGAGAAAAGTTTTTGGGCATCCTTGAAGAGAGTAGGCCAATAAAAACCAGATTGCAATACCTTATGTGCAGTTCTATCTCTAGCATGGTGTCCTCCATAAGCTTCGGAGTAACACTTGTGTAAGATTTGTTCCTGTTCATGCTCAGGTACACAACGTTTAATAATACCATCTACTCCTTCTTTATAAAGATGTGGGTCCTCCCAAAAGTAATGCCTCGAATCATGAAAGAACTTTTTCTTTTGCTGGTACATGAAACTAGGTGGTATGAATTTGCCAACAATGTAATTAGCATAATCAGCATACCATGGAGCAATATGAGAAGCATTTATGACATTTAATTGCTCATCAGGAAAGCTATCATCAATAGGTAGTGGGTCATCAAGCACATTTTCTAACCTAGACAAGTTGTCTGCAACGGGGTTCTCAGCTCCCTTTCTATCAACAATATGTAAGTCAAATTCTTATAGCAAGAGAACCCATCTAATAAGTCTAGGTTTAGCATCTTTCTTTTCCATAAGATATTTAATAACAGCATGATCAGTGTGATCAGTTACTTTAGAATCAACAATATAACGTCTGAACTTATCACAAGCAAATACAACTGCTAAGAATTCTTTTTCAGTAGTAGCATAATTTCTTTGAGCATTGTCTAGGGTTTTACTAGCATATTGAATAATGTTTAATTTCTGTAGCGACCAGACCTCAAACAGTCTGATCTCTCTGCTCCGGTGTCATCCCTGGATCAGTAATGCTGATACCACACAGTACTCGGAGGATTTATAGCAGAGTAGCAATCACACACTTATTACATCGAGTGTCTCCATAGAGAACTTATTACAATAAATATGGCTTAAGGCCATCTAATAACGATAACAGCGGAAGGCTTGGAAGATAAGTGAGTCCATCAACTCCAACGGCATAACTGAGTATAGAACCACGACCTAAAAACTCCTTACTCGTCGTCTGAAAAGTCTGCAACATTAATGTTGCATCCCAAAATGGGTCAGCACATGGAATATGCTGGCAATGTAACACATAGAGAGTAATGGAATGAAACAGCTATACTATATGCATATTTGGCTGGTGGAAAGCTCTATGGTTACAGTTTTGCGTAAAGACAATTTTCCCTACTTCAAAGGAATAGATTTGTTTAACTATCATGGTAGTTGTTAAACATTGAGAATGGTTAACAGCATTCTCAATCCCAATTAAACATCATCATTAAACATAACCCAATAAAATGAATTTAGAGTAACATGTTGAGATCCACATCATAATCCAGGTACTAGATACTCAAGATGTCCATAATCGGGGACACGGCTAATCATGATTAGTTTATTACACTCTCTAGAGGTTTACGCACTTTTACCCACAAGACTCCATCGCCTCCGTTTGGTTTCTCGCACTACAAGGTGTTTGAGAAGACGGATGACCGAGACATAGTCTTTCAGAAGCGCTAGCACCTTACGATCGGGTAGACTGTACCACCTACATCCCCTACATTTGCTAATCTACCACTGTAAGAGTTCGCACGACTTAGTCAACTATGCTAGAGCCCATAATAGCTTGTGGCTGCACACTGAAGTTTCTAGTATGAATAGTCTCATGATCCCTTTGAGCCTGGGTGGCGGTCCAAAAGAAAACAGGCAAGTCCTGGAATACCCAGGTGCCTCAATCCACCCAGATGTGTGTTTAAGTTGCCACCTTAGATAAACCATTAATTAACAAACTCACATCTGTCATGGATATCACTCACCCAATCCACGTCTACTAGCATAGCATGGCATGATAAGCAAACGTAGAAGTAACTCCCAAAGGTTTGATAATAAACAGGTAATAGGTACTACCTCAACTACTTCCCATCCCACAATTTAATTAGATCTTAATCATGCAATGTGCGAAGATTGATCTAATGCAATAAAACTGGGTAGTAGGAGGTATGATCAAAGTGTTACTTGCCTTGCTGATGATCCGCGAAACCTAGAGATTCGAAGTAACAGGCGGCGCACTCCGGGTATTCTATCACAGACAAACAACAAGCATACAATAAGAACTCATCTAATGCACGGGTAAAACTAAAATAAGATATCTAACCAGAAGGTTCAACTTAAGAACTCCGGTTTGCAAAAAGAATCAAATCGAACGAAGCAACGAAAGTCAAACGGCGAAAGAAAACAACTTTGTTCTACTAATATGGATCTAGGGCAAATTTTACAGTAGCAAAATCTGGTTTAAGTTGGTTAAATGGATAGAGGGTTTCGAGACGAAACTCCAGGCGCTTGAATCGCCTGATTCCGATAAACGAACGAAAAGTTATACTAAAACGAAAATCGGATCAGGAATCGCGATCAGAAAAATCGCGGATTTAATCCGAGAAAAAGAAAAACGACGAACGTTCGCTAGAACGAACGAACGGACGAACGCTCACTATTTAAATAAACCGGAAAAACCGATCTATTAAAAACCGAATCTAAAAAAATAAAAAAAACCAACGAAAAACCGACGGTTTTTTCGAAATAAATGGCGGCACGGAAAACGAGGCGGCGGCAAACCTCGGCGAGCGTGTGGCGGCGGCGGCGGCGCGGGTGGCGGCGGGGCACGGGGCTCGAGGCGGGGCTGGCGGCTAGGGTTTGCCCCGGGTGGGCTGCCCCGGCTTATAAAGCCCTGGCGGGCCGGAGTCCTAGTCGGACACTGCCCGTAGGTCGGTTCGTTTTTTTTATACGCGCAGAAGAAAAATAAAAAGAAATACTAAACGGTCTCCAAAAATTCTGAAATAAATTTTCACGGGCTTCTAAAATCAAGCCGCACAAGGTGAACATTTATTTGGGACCCAAATGCAATTTTGAAAAACGCACATTTTTCCTAAGTTCGAATAAAACACCGAAAAACTCCGAAATAAAATCTTATTTGATTTTATTATTTGATCCTCAATATTTCTTTATTTTGGGAAAGTAATTTTATTCCCTCTCTCATATTTTTGTAATAGAAATAATTGATGATAAAATAAATAAAATCAAATGATCCTATTCTCAAAATTTGAGAAAACTCAAATATGAAAATAACAAAATCCCCAACTCTCTGAGTGGGTCATTGAGTTGCTAGAATTTCTAGGATCAACCAAAATGCAAAAATAAAATATGATATGCATAGATGATCTAATGTATAACATTCCAAATTGAAAATTTGGGATGTTACAAACCTACCCCTCTTAAGATGAATCTCGCCCTCGAGATTCGGGTTGGCTAGAAAATAGGTGAGGGTGGTCCTTGAGCAAATCTTCCTCCCATTCCCAGGTGGCTTCATCCTCCGTGTGGTGGCTCCACTGAACCTTGCAAAACTTGACAACCTTGCTGCGAGTAACTCGGCTGGCAAACTCGAGAATCTTAACTGGTTTCTCCTCGTAGGTCAAATCGTTATCCAATTGAATAGTTTCCAATGGCACTGTGTCTCTCAAAGGTATGTCCGCCATCTCCGCGTGGCACTTCTTCAACTGGGAAACGTGGAACACATCATGAACTCCTGACAATCCTTCAGGTAATTCCAACTTGTAGGCCACTTCTCCCATACACTCCAAAACTCGATATGGTCCTACAAATCGTGGCGCTAACTTCCCTTTAACTCCAAAACGCTTTGTTCCGCAAAGTGGAGATACTCGAAGATAAGCTCTATCTCCGACTTCGTAAAATGTCTCCTTGCGTTTAGAATCTGCATAACTTTTCTGTCTGGATTTAGCTACCTTGAGCCTATCGCGAATCAATTTCACCTTCTGTTCAGACTCTTTAATCAAGTCAGGTCCAAACAACTGGCGGTCTCCAACTTCATCCCACGACAACAGTGTCCTGCACCTCCTTCCGTACAAAGCTTCGAAAGGGGCCATCTTTAAACTGGTTTGGTAACTGTTGTTCTAAGAGAACTCTGCATATGGAAAATTATCATCCCAACTAGATCCGTAATCTAGCGCACAAGCTCTCAGCATATCCTCCAAAATCTGATTAACTCTCTCGGTCTGTCCATCCGTTTGTGGATGAAAAGCTGTACTGAATTCTAGCCTGGTACCCAAATTTCGTGCAACTGCTTCCAGAACTTTGAGGTAAACTGGGTTCCTCTATCTGATACGATACTCCTCGGAACTCCATGCAAACATACGATCCTGGTCACGTATATCTTTGCCAACTTAGCACTGGTGTAAGTGGTCTTTACCGGGATGAAATGAGCTACTTTCGTCAATCGATCAACTACAACCCAAATCGAGTCATAGCCTGAACGAGTCCTGGGCAATCCCGTGATAAAATCCATGCCTAACTTATCCCACTTCCATTCGGGTATCAGCAATGGTTGTAACAATCCTGCTGGCTTCTGATGCTCTGCCTTTACTCTCTGACATACATCACAAATTGCTACATACTCCGCAATATCCTTCTTCATTCCGGTCCACCAAAAAATATCTTTCAAATCCAAATACATCTTGGTATTTCCTGGGTGAATCAAATATGGTGAATCGTGTGCCTCTTGCAATATCAACTTCCTGATCTCCGGGTCATTGGGCACATAAACACGGTCTTCAAACCATAGGGTGTCGTGCTCATCCTCACGAAATCCCTTAGCTTTTCCTTTGCTAAGTTTCTCCTTTATAGCGGCAATCTCTTTGTCAGTCCTTTGAGCTTCTCTGATTCTATCCATCAATGTTGACTGAATCTCCAATGCTGCTACATAGCCTCTCGGAACTATTTCCAAACATAGTTCACGAAGATTTTCTGCTAACTCCTTGGGTATTTCTCCCGTCATTAATGTATTGACATGGCTCTTACGGCTTAATGCGTCAGCTACTACATTAGCTTTTCCGGGGTGATAATGCAATCTCATATCATAATCCTTGATGAGCTCCAACCATCTCCTTTGTCTGAGATTCAACTCCTTCTGTGTGAAAATGTATTTCAAACTCTTATGATCCGTGTACACCTCATAATGATTTCCAATGAGGAAATGCCTCCACGTTTTCACAGCATGCACTACGGCTGCTAACTCCAAATCATGCGTGGCATAATTCAACTCATGAGGTTTCAGTTGTCTTGAGGCATATGAAACAACTCTCCCTTCCTGCATAAGCACTGCTCCAAGTCCTCGGCCTGAAGCGTCGCAATACACCTCATAATCTTTGGTCTGGTCTGGCAAAATCAACACTGGTGAGGTAACCAAACGTTTCCTCAACTCCTGGAAACTAGCCTCACATTCCTCCGTCCATATGAACTTAGTATCTTTCTTCAACAACTCCGTCATAGGCTTCGCAATCTTTGAGAAATTCTCAATAAATCTCCGGTAGTATCCTGCGAGTCCAAGAAAACTCTGGATCTCTCCAACTATTGTTGGGGCTTCCCACTTGGTCACGGTATAAACTTTAGTGGGATCAACTGCCATACCTTCTCCAGATATAACGTGTCCGAGGAATCCTACTTCCTTCAACCAAAACTCACATTTGCTAAACTTGGCATATAATTGATGTTCTCTGAGCTTTCCAAGTACCAAACGCAAATGCTCCTTATGCTCCTCTTCATTCTTCGAATAAACCAGGATATCATCAATGAACACTACGACGAACTTATCCAAAAATTCCATAAATACTTTGTTCATCATGTTCATAAAATATGCGGGTGCGTTAGTCAGACCAAATGACATAACGGTATACTCGTACAGCCCGTACCTGGTGGTAAAAGCTGTCTTCGGAATATCCTGTTCTCGAATCTTCAACTGGTGGTATCCTGATCGCAGATCGATCTTGGAAAATACCTTAGCTCCTTGCAATCGATCAAACAGATCATTGATCATTGGTAGTGGGTACTTATTCTTGATTGTTACTTCATTCAATCCTCGATAATCAACAACCATCCTTAATGATCCATCCTTCTTCTCCACTAGAAGTACTGGCGATCCCCAAGGTGAAGAACTTGGGAGAATATATCCCTTATCTAGTAACTCCTTAATCTGCTTCTTAATTTCCACCAAATCCTTTGCTGGCATCCTTTATGGTCTCTTTGATATTGGCCCTGTGCCTGGCAATAGCTCAATCAAAAACTCAATATCTCTATCCGGTGGCATGCCTGGCAACTCTGGAAATACTTCAGGGAAATCCCTTACCACTGGTACTTCCTCCTGCACAACTCCTGTTAGGCAATTTACTTGAGTCCTCTTTGGCACATGTTGGGATACATACTTGATCCTTCTCCCTTCTGTAGTGGTAAGCAAAATTGACTTACTAGCACATTCAATATTCCCTTCATACTTTGATAACCAATCCATGCCTAATATCACATCCAATCCTTGGGATTCCAATACTATTAGGTCTGAGGGAAAAACATAGTTACCAATCCTTAATGGTAACCGATCACACCATAGACTAGCCACATACTCTGCTCCAGGCGAGGTTACTAACATGGGTGACCTAAGGGCTTGGGTTGATAGGTTATACTTATCCACAAATCCCCTTGAGATGTATGAATGCGATGCACCAGTATCAAAAAGAACTAGTGCAGTAAATGACTTAACCAAAAACTTACCTATTACTGCATCAGGCTGAGCTTCAACCTTCTCCACGCTAATGTGGTTCACCTGTCCCCTGTTGAAAGGGTTCGGCTTCTTCCCAGAACTTCCATTGCCATTTTGGCCTTCAGGACATTCATTGGCATAGTGTCCGGTCTTCTGACACTTAAAGCAAGTGACTTGGCTCAGGTCCTTCTTAGTTGGGGTTGAGGGGTTGATGCGATTCTGGCCGTTGCTTCCTCCATTCCCATTACCATTCTTGGTGCCATTGTGATTGTGCGAGCTACCTCCTCCATGGGTATGCTGAAAATGTCCTCCCGGTCTAGGGGTAAAACGTGGCTTCTGCTGAGCTCCTGAATTGTACTTTCCTTGTCCATACTTCCTCTTGCGATTCTCAATTTGCTGCTGCTTCCCTTCAATCATAAGAGCATGATCTACCAACTCCTGGTAGTTGTTGAAGGTTGCTACCATCAACTGCATGCTCAACTCATCATTCAGTCCTTCCAGAAACTTCTCCTGCTTAGCTGCATCCGTAGCGACGTCATCTGGTGCATAACGTGCTAACTTACTAAAGTCCTCCACATACTGGCTAACTGTTCGTCCTCCCTGGCGCAAGTTGCGAAACTCACGCTTCTTCATGGCCATAGCTCCTGCTGAAACATGTGTAGTACGAAAAGCCTGCTGAAACTGGTGCCATGTGACAATGTCGACAGGGAAAGTGGCTGTGAAATTCTCCCACCATGATGCTGCGGATCCTTCTAGCTGATGTGCGGCAAACTTCACCTTCTCCGCATCTGTGCATCCTGCTGTGGTTAACTCCCTAGCTGTCTTGCGGAGCCAATCATCTGCTACTATCGGCTCGGTGCTACTGGAAAACACCGGTGGGTTTAGCCTAAGAAAACGGGCTAAGTGGTCAACAGGTGGTGGTGGTGGGTTGTGGTTGTTGTTCCCCTGATTCTGATTCTGGACTAGCAACTACAACAATGTGTTCTGCTGCTGGATCAACTGGGTGAGCTCCGGTGGAAAGGAAAATCCGGGGTCACGTCTCGGAGGCATCTGAGGGTTTAGAAAAGATGAGATGTAAGAATAGAGGGGGTCTAAAGAGAAAACACTACCCATATGCACATGAGGCAAAGGCAAACAATTTACTTCATTCAATCAAACAAGGGCATACAATCGATCTAACTATCGCAAAAGTGCTCGGACTACTATATTTACATGGTGGACTACTACTACTGATGAGGTGGTCTAGTAGAAATATTCTTCGGTTGCAGACTCCATGATATCTGCTCCAGCTTCATCAACATAGTCATCATCGCTACTATCTGGATCCGAGTCGGTGCCGTCAATGATGATGTAGTCTTTCAGGCTAATCTCCTTGGGTTCTTCGTCTTCCTCTACTGGTGTAGGGCCTCCCATAAATATTCCAATATTCTTGATCAGGTCGTCATTCTTCTCCACCAGTACTTCAATTTCTTCTTCATAATCTTCACGTGTAGCCTTGAGTTCTTCCTCCAGTTCCGTGATTCTTGTCCTTGCCTTCTTTAGATCTATCATGTCGGCACACATCTGGTTCTCCTGTCGTCGAATGTGCTGGTTTAACTCCTGGATAAAAGCTGCGATTGATCTATCCTTCCTGGTGCTGATCATCTCCTAGTGTTCATCTCGGCGCCCACAAATCAGGTAGATAGTATCCTTGAGATCCTTGCGGTAGACTTCTCCAATGCGTCCCATGGCGATGTGAGCTGCCATGCTCATTCCTAGACTCCAAGTTGGTGCATCAAAAGAAAACTCTATGGGCTCAGTGACTGGCATGAACATCCTTCCTAGAGCTTGAACTTGAATCATCCAGCGCTCTTCTTCAGGTAAAGTGGCGTTGTAGGTTCCGGTGAAGCTTGGTACTCCTATATTCAGGTATCTAGTGACTTCCTTCAAGTGACGTCCAAAGGGTGTATCTTCATCCGGTTGCGTGAACTTGTTCCTTGCATCCACCATCCTAAAAGAGTAGAAAAGATGAGAAGTCAGAAGAGAAGAGAGTGAAAAGTGATCTAGGTCTTTAGCTTAGTGGTCGTGTCCTACAGTCAGCGTGTGCTCTGATACCATCTCTGTAGCGACCAGACCTCAAACAGTCTGATCTCTGTGCTCCGGTGTCATCCCTGGATCAGTAATGCTGACACCACACAGTACTCGGAGGATTTATAGCAGAGTAGCAATCACACACTTATTACATCGAGTGTCTCCATAGAGAACTTATTACAATAAATATGGCTTAAGGCCATCTAATAACGATAACAGCGGAAGGCTTGGAAGATAAGTGAGTCCATTAACTCCAACGGCATCACTGAGTATAGAACCACGACCTAAAAACTCCTTAATTGTCGTCTGAAAAGTCTGCAACATTAACGTTGCAGCCCGAAATGGGTCAGCACATGGAATATGCTCGCAATGTAACACATAGAGAGTAATGGAATGAAACAGCTATACTATATGCATATTTGGCTGGTGGAAAGCTCTATGGTTACAGTTTTGCGTAAAGCCAATTTTTCCCTACTTCAAAGGAATAGATTTATTTAACTATCATGGTAGTTGTTAAACATTGAGAATGGTTGACAGCATTCTCAATCCCAATTAAACATCATCATTAAACATAACCCAATAAAATTAATTTAGAGTAACATGTTGAGATTCACATGATAATCCAGGTACTAGATACTCAAGATGTCCATAACCGGGGACACGGCTAATCATGATTAGTTTATTACACTCTGCAGAGATTTGCGCACTTTTACCCACAAGACTCGATCGCCTCCATTTGGTTTCTCGCACTACAAGGTGTTTGAGAAGACGGATGGCCTAGACATAGTCTTTCAGAAGCGCTAGCACCTTACGATCGGGTAGACCGTACCACCTACATCCCCTACATCTGCTAGTCTACCACTGTAAGAGTTCGCACGACTTAGTCAACTATGCTAGAGCCCATAATAGCTTGTGGCTGCACACTGAAGTTTCTAGTATGAATAGTCTCATGATCCCTTTGAGCCCGGGTGGCGGTCCAAAAGAAAACAGGCAAGTCCTGGAATACCTAGGTGCCTCAATCCACCCAGATGTGTGTTTGAGTTGCCACCTTAGATAAGCCATTAATTAACAAACTCACATCTGTCATGGATATCACTCACCCAATCCACATCTACTAGCATAGCATGGCATGATAAGCAAAAGTAGAAGTAACTCCCAAAGGTTTGATAATAAACAGGTAATAGGTACTACCTCAACTACTTCCCATCCCACAATTTAATTAGATCCTAATCATGCAATGTGCGAAGATTGATCTAATGCAATAAAACTGGGTAGTAGGAGGTATGATCAAAGTGTTACTTGCCTTGCTGATGATCCGCGAAACCTAGAGATTCGAAGTAACAGGCGGCGCACTCCGGGTATTCTATCGCAGACAAACAACAAGCATACAATAAGAACTCATCTAATGCACGGGTAAAACTCAAATAAGAGATCTAACCAGAAGGTTCAACTTAAGAACTCCGGTTTTCAAAAAGAATCAAATTGAACGAAGCAACGAAAGTCAAACGGCGAAAGAAAACAACTTCGTTCTACTAATTTGGATCTAGGGCAAATTTTACAGTAGCAAAATCTGTTTTAAGTTAGTTAAACAGATAGAGGGTTTCGAGACGAAACTCCAGGCGCTTGAATCGCCTGATTCCGATAAACGAACAAAAAGTTATACTAAAACAAAAATCGGATCAGGAATCGCGATCAGAAAAATCGCGGATTTAATCCGAGAAAAAGAAAAATGACGAACGTTCGCTAGAACGAACGAATGGACGAATGCTCACTATTTAAATAAACCGGAAAAACCGATCTATTTAAAAAAACGAATCTAAAAAAATAAAAAAACCGACGGTTTTTTTGAAAAAAAAAACGGCGGCATGGAAAACGAGGCGGTGGCAAACCTCGGCGAGCGTGCAGCGGCGAGTGGCGGCGGGCGGCAGCGGCGGCGCAGGTGGCGGCGGGGCACGGGGCTCGAGGTGGGGCTGGCGGCTAGGGTTTGCCCCGAGTGGGCTGCCCCGACTTATAAAGCCCTGTCGGGCCGGAGTCCTAGTCGGACAAGGCCCGTAGGTCGGTTCGGTTTTTTTAAACGCGCAGAAGAAAAAAAAAGAAATACTAAACGGTCTCCAAAGATTCCGAAATAAATTTTCATGGGCTTCTAAAATCAAGCCGCACAAGGTGAACAGTTATTTGGGACCTAAATTCAAATAAAACACCGAAAAACTCCGAAATAAAATCTTATTTGATTTTATTATTTGATCCTCAATATTTCTTTATTTTGGGAAATTCATTTTATTCCCTCTCTCATATTTTTGTAATAGAAATAATTGATGATAAAATAAATAAAATCAAATGATCCTATTCTCAAAATTTGAGAAAACTCAAATATGAAAATAACGAAATCCCCAACTCTCTCAGTGGGTCATTGAGTTGCGTAGAATTTCTAGGATCAACCAAAATGCAAAAATAAAATATGATATGCATAGATGATCTAATTTATAATATTCCAAATTGAAAATTTGGGATGTTACAATTTCTTATCAACTCTTTGCCCTAGAACATCACCTACAGCATAACCACTAGCATCACACATAATTTCAAATGGTAAATTCCAATCAGGTGGCTGAACAATAGGTGCAGAGATCAATGCTTTCTTAAGTATTTCAATGCTTCTACACAATCATCATCAAAGACAAATGGTATATCTTTTTGTAATAAATTAGTCAGAGGCCGAGAAATTTTTGAGAAGTCCTTGATGAACCTCCTATAAAATCTGGCGTGGCCAAGGAAACTTCTTATACCTTTGATGTCCTTGGGGCATGGCATCTTTTCAATAGCATCAACCTTGGCTTTATCAACTTCAATACCTCTTTCAGAAACTTTATGCCCCAAGACAATACCTTCATTAACCATAAAGTGGCACTTTTACCAATTCAAGAAAAGATTAGTTTCTTCACATCTCTGCAAAACTCGGCAAGGTTGCTCAAGCAATCATCAAAAGAAGATCCATAGACGGAGAAATCGTCCATGAAAACCTCACAAATCTTTTCACAAAAGTCAGATAATATAGCCATCATGCATATTTGAAAGGTAGCAGGTGCATTACATAAACCAAAAGGCATACGTCTATAAGCAAAAGTACCAAAAGGGCAAGTAAAAGTAGTCTTTGATTGATCCTTGGCTGACATGGGTATTTGAGAGAAACCAGAATAACCATCTAGAAAGCAAAAATGTGTGTGTTTGGATAATCTTTCTAGCATTTGATCGACAAAAGGTAAGGGGTAATGATCCTTTTTAGTGGCCTTATTTAATTTGCGGAAATCAATTACCATCCTATAACCTGTAATGATTCTTTGAGGAATCAATTCATCTTTATCATTAGGAATGGCAGTAATACCTCCCTTCTTAGGGACACAATGGACAAGACTTACCCACTGACTATCAGCAACGGGATAGATTATACCGGCCTCAAGGAGCTTTAGTATTTCCTTTCTTACCATTTCTTTCATTTTAGGATTCAGCTGTCGTTAATGATCACGAACTGGTTTAGCATCTTCTTCCAAATTTATTTTATGTTGACATAGAGTGGGACTAATGCCCTTAAGATCATCAAGAGTATACCCAATAGCAGCATGGTGCTTCTTAGGAGTTTTCAATAATCTCTCTTCCTCATGCTCTGAAAGGTTAGCACTAATAATAACAGGATAT
The DNA here is from genome assembly GCF_002162155.2 of Triticum dicoccoides. Taxonomy (NCBI): domain Eukaryota; kingdom Viridiplantae; phylum Streptophyta; class Magnoliopsida; order Poales; family Poaceae; genus Triticum; species Triticum dicoccoides. Next base: position 652,474,174 of record NC_041388.1, on the reverse strand, counting down.
ATCTTTTTCTCATCAAGATAAGCATATTTAAGAGTATGAGGCAACATTTTAAGCTCAAACACGGGATCTGGGTGGAGGATGATCCCCTAGGATTTCAACAGGCAAATTGTGTTTCAGAATTGGTTCCTGTTTAAAGAATACTTCATCTATTTCCCTTCTTTCATTCATAAACATATCATTTTCATGGTCTAGCAAATATTGTTCTAAAGGATCACTAGGAGGTACGGCAATAGAAGCAAGACCAATAATTTCATCCTTACTAGGTAATTCTTCTTCACGGTGTTGTCTACTAAATTTAGAGAAATTAAATTCATGACATATCATCTAAACTGATAGTAACAACATCATTTTTGCAATCTATCTTAGCATTAACTGTGTTTAAGAATGGTCTACAAAATATAATGGGACAAAAGCTATCTTGTGGGGAACCAATAACAAGAAAATCAGTAGGATATTTTGTTTTCCCACACAAGACTTCAACATCTCTAACAATTCCCATTGGTGAAATAGTATCTCTATTGGCAAGTTTAATTGTGACATCAATATCGTCTATCTCAGCAGGTGCAATATCATGCATAATTTCTTTGTATAAGGCGTAAGGTATTGCACTAGCACTAGCACCCATATCATATAAGCCATGATAACAATGATCTCCTATTTTAACAGAAATAACAGGCGTGCCTACCACATGTCTGTTTTTATCTTTTGCACAAGGTTTAGCAATTCTAGCAGTCTCATCAAGGAAATGAATAACATGCCCATCAATATTATCAGACATGACATCTTTAACAATAGCAATATTAGGTTCAACTTTAACTTGCTCAGGAGGTGTATATGTGTTGGGGAACGTAGTAATTTGAAAAAAATTCCTACACACACGCAAGATCATGGTGATGCATAGCAACAAGAGGGGAGAGTGTTGTCCACGTACCCTCATAGACTGAAAGCGGAAGCGTTATAACAACGCGGTTGATGTAGTCGTACGTCTTCACGGCCCGACCTCAAGCACCGAAACTACGGCACCGCCGAGTTCTAGCACACGTTCAGCTCGATGATGATCCCCGGACTCCGATCCAGCAAAGTGTCGGGGAAGAGTTCCGTCAGCACGACGGCGTGGTGACAATCTTGATGTTCTACCGTCACAGGGCTTCGCCTAAGCACCGCTACAATATTATCGAGGATTATGGTGGAGGGGGGCACCGCACACGGCTAAGAGATCTCAAGGATCAATTGTTGTGTCTAGAGGCGCCCGCTGCCCCCGTATATAAAGGAGCAAGGGGGAGGGGCGGCCGGCCATAATGAGGCGTGCCAGGGAGGAGTCCTACTCCTCTTGGGAGTAGGACTCCCACCTTTTCCTTGCCCAAGTAGGAGAGGGGGAAGGAAGGGAGAGAGGAGAGGAAGGAAAGGGGGGGCACCGCCCCTCCCTCCTTGTCCAATTCGGACTAGGGGGAGAGGGGGCATGCGGCCTCCCCTGGCCACCCCTCCTCTTCTCCACTTTAGGCCCATGAGGCCCATTAACCCCCCGGGGGGTTCCGGTAACCCCCCGGTACTCCAGTTTTATCCAAAACTTCCCCGGAACACTTCCGGTGTCCGAATATAGCCGTCCAATATATCAATCTTTATATCTCAACCATTTCGAGACTCCTCGTTATGTCCGTGATCACATCCGGGACTTCGAACTAACTTTGGTACATCAAAACTAATAAACTCATAATATAACTGTCATCGAAACCTTAAGCGTGCGGACCCTACGGGTTCGAGAACAATGTATACATGACCAAGACACGTCTCCGGTCAATAACCAATAGCGGAACCTGGATGTTCATATTGGCTCCCACATATTCTACGAAGATCTTTTATCGGTCAGGCCGCATAACAACATACATTGTTCCGTTTGTCATCGGTATGTTACTTGCCCGAGATTCGATCGTCGGTATCTCAATACCCAATTCAATATCGTTGCCGGCAAGACTCTTTACTCGTTCCGTAATACATCATCTCACAACTAACTCATTAGTTGCATTGCTTGCAAGGCTTAGGTGATGTGCATTACCAAGAGGGCCCAGAGATACCTCTCCGACAATTGGAGTGACAAATCCTAATCTCGAAATACGCCAACCCAACATGTACCTTTGGAGACACCTGTAGAGCACCTTTAATTATAATCACCCAGTTACGTTGTGACGTTTGGTAGCACACAAAGTGTTCCTCCGGCAAACGGGAGTTCCACAATCTCATAGTCATAGGAACATGTATAAGTTATGAAGAAAGCAATAGCAACATACTAAACGATTGGGTGCTAAGCTAATGGAATGGGTCATGTCAATCACATCATTATCCTAATAATGTGATCCCGTTAATCAAATGACAACACATGTCTATGGTTAGGAAACATAACCATCTTTGATTAATGAGCTAGTCAAGTAGAGGCATACTAGTGACGTTTAGTTTGTCTATGTATTCACACAAGTATTATGTTTCCGGATAATACAATTCTAGCATGAATAATAAACATTTATCATGATATAAGGAAATAAAATAATAACATTATTATTGCCTCTAGGGCATATTTCCTTCAGTCTCCTACTTGCACTAGAGTCAATAATCTAGATTACATGGTAATGATTCTAACACCCATGGAGCTTTGGTGCTGATCATGTTTTGCTCGTGGAAGAGGCTTAGTCAACGGGTCTGCAACATTCAGATCCGTATGTATCTTGCAAGTCTCTATGTCTCCCACCTGGACTAGATCCCGGATGGAATTGAAGCGTCTCTTGATGTGCTTGGTTCTCTTGTGAAATCTGGATTCCTTTGCCAAGGCAATTGCACCAATATTGTCACAAAAGATTTTTCATTGGACCCGATGCACTAGGTATGACACCTAGATCAGATATGAACTCCTTCATCCAGACTCCTTCGTTTGCTGCTTCTGAAGCAGCTATGTACTCCGCTTCACATGTAGATCCCGCCACAACGCTTTGTTTAGAACTGCACCAACTGATAGCTCCACCGTTTAATGTAAACACGTATCCGGTTTGCGATTTAGAATCGTCCGGATCAGTGTCAAAGCTTGCATCAACGTAAGCATTTACGATGAGCTCTTTGTCACCTCCATATACGAGAAACATATCCTTAGTCCTTTTCAGGTATTTCAGGATGTTCTTGACCGTTGTCCAGTGATCCTGTCGGATTTCGGGTTCCGGCAGACCCTTGAGGTTCGAACACTGGGGTGCACGCGGAGATTTCGCCTCCTACCTACCTGCACCCCTCCGCCATGCTAGGATCTAAAACTATGAAAAGAACACCACAAGAGACACAGGGTTTATACTGGTTCGGGCCACCGTTGTGGTGTAATACCCTACTCCAGTGTGTGGTGTGGTGGATTGCCTCTTGGGCTGATGATGATGAACAATACAAGGAAGAACAGCCTCGCGAGGGTCTGTTCTTGGCTGCGGCGATGAACTGCTCAGTGGTGTTCAATCACCTTCTCTCTCTCTCTGCCTCCAGCAAAACCGACCAAACCCCCTCCGCCCTCTTTGCTCTGTGGGTGGCTGGTCCTATTTATAGAGGCCCTGGTCCTCTTCCCAAATATCGAACGGGAAGGGAGCCAACAATGGTGGGCTAATTTGAAGGGGGGCAGCTGGTATCAGCTATCCTGACAAAAGTAGTCTTCGCCTGCGCAAAGCTCTGGTGATGACGCCGTCTTGGGCTCTACGATGACCTCCGTCTCGTATTCCTCCTAGTCTTGGTCTCGTTGCACCGAAATGGCAACCTTTGCCTGATGCCTCGGTACTCCGCGGCTGCGCTTGCCCCCTTTGCACCAAAGAGGAAAGGAGAACGCTGCGCGGGCTGGCACCCGCCTGGCGCCCTGAGTCGTCATGACTTGCGTCACGGGCACCTCGTGAGGTACCCCGCCTTGATCTCTCCGCCTCCTCGTGAGCCAGCCTGACGAGGCCGTGCCTGAGGAAGCTCCGCGTCATCCGCCCCGCGAGGCTTGGCCCCTCGCGAGGGTCTTGGGTTTGTGTTGGTGAAGGTGGGCCGTGCTGGGCCCCCCTTTGAGCCACGTCGCAGGCTGCAGGCAGGCAAGTCTGGGGACCCCCGTTCCCAGAACGCCGACAGTAGCCCCCGGGCCCAAGGCGCGCCCGGACTTGGCCGTGCAGGGAGGCGGAAGGGGAAGAGCGAAGCGCCGCGGGCCCTAACAGCCTGCGGCCTTGGGCGCCGCGTGGCGGTTGATTGGACGTGGGCGTCTCCACTTCCCCATGACGCCTCGGCAACTGCACGGATGGGACAAGTCCCTGCATGCAAAAATGGGTCATGATTACCTGTGATCGTGGGGGCCGTCGGTTGGCCCTCGCCAGCTATAAGTACTGAACGACGCGCTCCCTTCCGGTTCATCTCCCCTTGCTTCTTCTTCTTCTCCATGGCCCCATCGAGGAGGTTCTCGGCTGCGGAGAAGGGGAAGGCCTGCCAGGTTGAGCATGCCGCTCCTCCGCCCAAGCGCGGCCGAGGGCGCCCCCTCAAACATCCTGTGGCCACCACGGCAGCTCCCCGCGGCCGCGGAGATGCTTTCTAGCACGGCGGCAGGCGGATTACTGCGACCAGGGGGTGCGCTCCGGCTGCGCGTCCCCCCATGCCGCGCTTCCGCACTGCCGAGGTGCTGCCGGAGTTCGTCGTGTGGTCAGCGGAGCCGACTAGCACCCGGCTTCCTCTTCCTCACTTCCTCCTTGGCGAGCTCCCGGCCGGCGCCCCGGGCGGCCTCTGGCTTCAGGCCGACGGCTGCTGCAGCCGGGCCTCATGGGTTTCACTAGAGGTCTCCGCAGCCGGGAGCCTGGCCCTGGCCCGCGGTTGGCAGTCGTTTGCCCGCGCGCGCGGCCTGGGCCGTCGGTGCACCCTGCACTTCAAGTTCGACGGTGATGCCACCCTCTATGTGAGGGTGTTTGGGGAAGATGGTCGCCGCGCAGGGTGTTGCCCCGAGGGTGACGACCGCGACTGGGAACCCGGCTCCAGTGATGACGGAGAGGGCAGCGCTCGCGCGGCAGGCGGCGCTCAGGGTTCTTCAAGCTTCTCCGGCTCTTCTTCAGGCGGCGGCTCTTCTAGCGGCGAACGTGGTCAGCCCCCACGCCGCCGTATCTTCTTGGGAGGTGGCAGCGTGTCCGCCCACCGTCGCGCCCTGGTGAAGCGCGAGAGGGAGTCTGCCTGAGCTCCGGAGGCAGCTCGGGCTTCCCTGCGGGCCGGTGTGAGGCGAGCTGCACCAGATTTGTTCTTCCCTTTCCTTTTTCCTACGTAAAAAGGACAGTAGCGTGGGGCCCCACGGGGGCGTGTATGGGTTATTGCTGTTAATCATCATTTTGCTTTCTTTATCGTACCTTCCGGCTATGTGCCCGTGCGTGGATGGTTCCCGGCCCTAGCCGTGGGGGCGATCGACCCAGGCCCTGTGTTTGCGTCGCGGTGCCTGAGGGGCACGGACTGGAGGGGTGCTCCTGCAAGGGGCCCAGGTCACGAACCCTTTGAATGACTAGGATAGGAACATTCGCGAGGGCGCTCGGCTGCCTCCCTCGCGAGGCCTTGCTTAAGAGAAATCGAGGCATGAGAATGAAAAGCCGAAGAACCACAAGCCAAAGACGGCAACAACTTCAATAAAACTTCGAATGAGAAGGAACAAGCCAACTGCGGAAAGCAAATGAAAAGCCGCGTCCGGCACCTAGTCTAGTCTTTGACGTCTTCTCACCAGCGTGGAGCTAAGTGCTGCCACTGGGCGTGGGAGGGAGCCCCAGGGCCTGAGGCCGGCGCTCCTGAGACTCCGGGGCATGTACAGCCCCAACTCATTATTACGTGAGAGTGTCACGGGCGGCGAGCTTCACAGGCGTTGGCCTTCTTCACAGGCTCCGGGCCTTCTCCAAAACGCGATAGCTTCACAGGCACTCGCCTTGCTTCACAGGCTCTGGGCCTTCTCCAAAACGCGATAGCTTCACAGGCACTCGCCTTGCTTCACAGGCTCTGGGCCTTTTCCAAAACGTGATAGCTTCACAGGAACTGGCCTTGCTTCACAGGCTCTGGGCCTTTTCCAAAACGCGATAGCTTCACAGGCACTCGCCTTGCTTCACAGGCTCTGGGCCTTTTCCAAAACGCGATAGCTTCACAGGCACTCGCCTTGCTTCACAGGATCTGGGCCTTTTCCAAAACACGATAGCTTCACAGGCACTCGCCTTGCTTCACAGGCTCTGGGCCTTTTTAGGGGTAGAACCTCCGGAGGTGCTGGATGTTCCATGCATTCTGGACCGGCACTCCCTCCTAAGTCTCCAAGTGCGCGGAGCCGGGCCTGGAAACATGAACAACCTTGAACGGGCCCTCCCACATGGGAGAGAGCTTGTGCAGTCCCTCCCTGGAGATAACCCGCCTGAGCACGAGGTCTCCTACCTCAAGAGTCCTGGGGCGGATGTTGCGGCAGTGATATCGCCGCAGCGCTTGTTGGTACCTCGCCGCTCGCAGCGCAGCTTCTCGGCGACGTTCCTCCCCCAGCACGAGGTCCATCCCCCGCATGGCGTCCTGCTGCGCCTCGTCGAACGCCAGACCCGCACGGAGTGACATCTCACCTCATGAGGGAGGACCGCTTCCACTCCGTAGACCAGGAAGAATGGGGTCTCTCTAGTCGGCTTGGTCGCGGTGGTGCGGATGGACCACAGCACGGACTGAAGCTTGTCGTACCAACCTCTGCCGCAGGCCTCCAGCTTCTCCTTGAACGTCCTGGTCTTGAGGCCCCTCAGGACCTCCGCGTTTGCCCGCTCGGCCTGGCTGTTGCTTCGGGGGTGCACCATTGAAGCGTAGCATATCTGCGTTCCAAGGTTAGCACAGTATGTTTTGAACAGGTTACTGGTGAACTGCGAACCGTTGTCCGTGATGATGCGATTCGGCACCCTGAACCGGCTCATGATGCCCTTGATGAACTTGACCGCGGAACCCGCGGGAATGGTGTGAACAGCCTCTACTTTAGCCCACTTGGTGAACTTGTCCACGGCGATGTAAAGGTAGCGGTAGCCCCCTGGCGCCCGAGGAAACGGGCCCAAGATAACCAGCCCCCAGACTGCGAATGGCCACAAAAGGGGGATAGTCTGCAAGCCTCCCGTTGGCTGATGGATCTGCTTGGCGTGGAACTAGTAGGCTTCACAAGCTTTCACTAGTTCCACGGTGTCATTGAGCGCGGTGGGCCAATAAAACCCACTGCAGAACGCCTTGCCGACGAGGGTCCGTGATGATGAATGATGTCCGCAGTCTCCGCCGTGTATATCTTCCAGTAGTTCCTTCCCTTGCTCCCTGGAGATGCAGCGCAGGGACACATCGTCTGGTCACTTCCGGTAGAGCTCTCCATCTTTGATGCAGTATGCCATGGCCTGGCGTGCTACTCGCTCTGCTTCCTCCTCCTTCTCCGGCAGGGTCCCTTGCGTTAGGTAGCTCCGGAGCTCCGCGACCCAACATCCCTCCTGAGGTTCCATCGTCAGGATCAGGCGTGCTCCCAAGGCCGGGCCACAGGCCGGAGCTCCTGAGGCAGGTGGCTGGGGGAGCTCCTCCCGAGGCTGAGCCGTGTTTGATAATGACGGCAGGGCTGAAGGCTTGAAGAGCCGCTCCTCTAAAATGCCAGGCTCCTGAGGTAACCGCCTGGACGCGCGTTTGGCGATGTCATCAGCTTCCTGATTGGTGCCATGGGGCACATGCTGCAACTCCAACCCCCAGAACTGCTTCTCCATCCTACAGACCTCCGCAAGGTAGGCTTCCATGTGCTCATCCTTCGGCTCGTACACCTTGTTGGAGAAGTTGACAAGGAGCTGCAAATCGCCCTTGATGGTGAGGCGTTTCACCCCCAGGGCAGCTGCGGCCTTCAAGCCCGCTATTAAACCTTCATAGTCCGCTATGTTGTTGGAGACCTTTTCACCTTGCTGGAAACAGAGCTGCACGGTGTAATAGAGCTTGTCCTGAGTGGGCGATATAAGCACCGCCCCAGCCCCAGCGCCATGCCTGGAGAACGCCCCATCGAAGTACATGACCCGGCCTTCTGGCGCCTCGCTTCCCGGGGACAGGGACCGATCCTCGTCGGCCTTGAGGCCTGGCACCTCTGTCCATTCTGCCACGAAATCCACCAATACTGCTCCCTTGATGACTCTGGTCGTGCTGAATTCGAGCTGAAACGCTTGCAGCTCTATGTTCCACTCAGCGACCCTCCCAGCTGAATTGGGGCTCCTGAGCACTCTCTCCAGGGGGACGTAGTAATTTCAAAAAAATTCCTACGCACACGCAAGATCATGGTGATGCATAGCAACGAGAGGGGAGAGTGTTGTCCACGCACCCTCATAGACCGAAAGCGGAAGCGTTATAACAACGCGGTTGATGTAGTCGTACGTCTTCACGGCCCGACCGATCAAGCACCGAAACTACGGCACCTCCGAGTTCTAGCAGACGTTCAGCTCGATGACGATCCCCGGACTCCGATCCAGCAAAGTGTCGGGGAAGAGTTCCGTCAGCACGACGGCGTGGTGACGATCTTGATGTTCTACCGTCACAGGGCTTCGCCTAAGCACCGCTACAATATTATCGAGGATTATGGTGGAGGGGGCACCGCACACGGCTAAGAGATCTCAAGGATCAATTGTTGTGCCTAGAGGTGCCCCCTGCCACCGTATATAAAGGAGCAAGGGGGAGGGGCGGCCGGCCATCATGAGGCGCGCCAGGGAGGAGTCCTACTCCTACCGGGAGTAGGACTCCCTCCTTTTCCTTGTCCAAGTAGGAGAGGGGGAAGGAAGGGAGAGAGGAGAGGAAGGAAAGGGGGGCGCTGCCCCTCCCTCCTTGTCCAATTAGGACTAGGGGGAGAGGGGGCGCGCGGCCTGCCCTGGCCGCCCCTCCTCTTCTCCACTTTAGGCCCATGAGGCCCATTAACCCCCCGGGGGGTTCCGGTAACCCCCCGGTACTCCGGTTTTATCCGAAACTTCCCCGGAACACTTCCGGTGTCCGAATATAGCCGTCCAATATATCAATCTTTATGTCTCAACCATTTCGAGACTCCTCGTTATGTCCGTGATCACATCCGGGACTTCGAACTAACTTCGGTACATCAAAACTAATAAACTCATAATATAACTGTCATCAAAAGCTTAAGCGTGCGGACCCTACGGGTTCGAGAACAATGTAGACATGACCGAGACACGTCTCTGGTCAATAACCAATAGCGGAACCTGGATGCTCATATTGGCTCCCACATATTCTACGAAGAACTTTTATCGGTCAGACCGCATAACAACATACGTTGTTCCCTTTGTCATCGGTATGTTACTTGCCCGAGATTCGATCGTCGGTATCTCAATACCTAGTTCAATCTCATTGCCGGCAAGTCTATTTACTCGTTCTGTAATACATCATCTCGCAACTAACTCATTAGTTTCATTGCTTGCAAGGCTTAGGTGATGTGCATTACCGACAGGGCCCAGAGATACCTTTCCGACAATCGGAGTGACAAATCCTAATCTCGAAATACGCCAACCCAACATGTACCATTGAAGACACCTGTAGAGCACCTTTATAATCACCCAGTTACGTTGTGACGTTTGGTAGCACACAAAGTGTTCCTCCGGCAAACGGGAGTTGCATAATCTCATAGTCATAGGAACATGTATAAGTTATGAAGAAAGCAATAGCAACATACTAAACGATCGGGTGCTAAGCTAATGGAATGGGTCATGTCAATCACATCATTCTCCTAATAATGTGATCCCGTTAATCAAATGACAACGCATGTCTATGGTTAGGAAACATAACCATCTTTGATTAATGAGCTAGTCAAGTAGAGGCATACTAGTGACGTTTAGTTTGTTTATGTATTCACACAAGTATTATGTTTCCGGATAATACATTTCTAGCATGAATAATAAACATTTATCATGATATAAGGAAATAAAATAATAACATTATTATTGCCTCTAGGGCATATTTCCTTCAATATGTTCTAATATTGCTTTTACGAACCACAGTTGAAGCTTTAGCATGATCCTTTATCCTAACAGGGAAAGGTGGTTTCTCAACATAAGAAGTAGGAACAATAGGATCATTATAAGTGATATTTTTTTTCAACTTCAATAGGTGCAGCTACTTTTACTTCTATGGGAGGATGATATTTAAACCACTTCTCCTTGGGGAGATCAACATAAGTAGCAAAATATTCATAGAAAGAAGCTACTATCTCACAGTCAAGTCCATATTTAGTGCTAAATTTACGGAAAACATCGGTATCCATAAAAGATTTAACACAATCAAACTTAGGTGTCATACCGGACTCCTTACCTTCGTCGAGGTCCCAATATTCAGAGTTGCATTTAATTCTTTCCAATAAATCCCATTTGAATTCAATAGTCTTCGTCATAAAAGAGCCAGCACAAGAAGTATCGAGCATGGTGCGATTGTTATCAGAAAGCCGAGCATATAAATTTTGAATAATCATCTCTCTTGAGAGCTCATGATTGGGGCATGAATATAACATTAATTTAAGCCTCCCCCAAGATTGAGCGATGCTTTCTCCTTCGTGAGGCCAAAAATTATATATATAATTGCGATCACGATGAACAAGATGCATAGGATAAAACTTCTGATGAAATTCCAATTTCAATCGTTTGTAGTTCCATGACCCCGTATCATCACATAGCCTATACCATGTCAATGCATCTTCATTCAAAGATAAAGGAAAGACCTTCTTCTTAACAACATCTCTGGATACACCTGCAAGCTTAAATAATCCACAAACTTCATCCACATATATTAGGTGCTCATCAGGATGCATTGTTCCGTCTCCTGCAGAAGGATTATCTAGCAGTTTTTCTATCATACCCGAAGGAATTTCAAATCAGACATTTTCATTTTCATTTTCAGTAGGTTCAGTAGGTTGAGGAGAAACTCTTTGCTCTACTGGTCGGGGTGAAGATACCGCAAACAAGCCCCTCGTAGGATTACTTTCCATAGTAACAAGTGACAATAAATTTCAGCACACTATATAATTTTTTCCTTACCAAATTCCACCTACCAAAGGCGCTTCACTCCCCTACAACGGCGCCAGAAAAGAGTCTTGATGACACACAAGTATAGGGGATCTATCGTAGTCCTTTCGATAAGTAAGAGTGTCGAACCCAACGAGGAGTAGAAGGAAATGATAAGCGGTTTCCAGCAAGGTATTCTCTGCAAGTACTGAAATAAGTGGTAACAGATAATTTTGTGATAGGATAATTTGTAACAAGCAACAAGTAACAAAAGTAAATAAAGTGCAGCAAGGTGGCCCAATCCTTTTTGTAGCAAAGGACAAGCCTGAACAAACTCTTATATAGAGAAAAGCGCTCCCGAGGACACATGGGAATATCGTCAAGCTAGGTTTCATCACGTTCATATGATTCGCGTTCGGTACTTTGATAATTTGATATGTGGGTGGACTGGTGCTTGGGTACTGTCCTTACTTGGACAAGCGTCCCACTTATGATTAACCTCTATTGCAAGCATCCACAACTACAACAAAAGTATTAAGGTAAACCTAACCATAGCATGAAACATATGGATCCAAACCAGCCCCTTACGAAGCAACTCATAAACTAGGGTTTAAGCTTCTGTCACTCTAGCAACCCATCATCTACTTATTACTTCCCAATGCCTTCCTCTAGGCCCGAATAATGGTGAAGTGTTATGTAGTCGACGTTCACATAACACCACTAGAGGAGACAACATACATCTCATCAAAATATCGAACGAATACCAAATTCACATGACTACAAATAGCAAGGCTTCACCCATGTCCTCAGGAACAAACGTAACTACTCACAAAGCATATTCATGTTCATAATCAGAGTGGTATTAATATGCATATAGGATCTGAACATATGATCTTCCACCAAATAAACCAACTAGCATCAACTACAAGGAGTAATTAACACTACTAGCAACCTACTAGTACCAATCCCGGACTTGGAGACAAGAATTGGATACAAGAGATGAACAAGGGTTTTGAGAGGAGATAGTGCTGGTGAAGATGTTGATGGAGATTGCCCTCTCCCGATGAGAGGAGCTTTGGTGATGACGATGGCGATGATTTCCCCTCCCGGAGGGAAGTTTCCCCGACAGAACAGCTTCGTTGAAGCCCTAGATTGGTTTTGCCAAGGTTCCGCCTCGTGGCGGCGGATTTTCGTCCAAAGAGATGGCTTATGATTTTTTCCTCATCGAAAGACTTCATATAGCAGAAGATGGCCATCGGAGGGCCACCAGGGGGCCCACGAGGTAGGGGGGCGCCCCCCCCCCCCCTCGTGGGCAGGGTGTGGCCCCCCTGGTGAACTTCTTGCGCTTAGTATTTTTTATATATTCTGAAAACGTCTTCCGTGAAGTTTCAGGACTTTTGGAGCTGTGCAGAATAGGTCTCTAATATTTTCTCCTTTTCCAGCCCTGAATCCCAGCTGCCGGCATTCTCCCTCTTTATGTAAACCTTGCGAAATAAGAGAGAATAGGCATAAGTATTGTGACATAATGTGTAATAACAGCCCATAATGCAATAAATATCGATATAAAAGCATGATGCAAAATGGACGTATCACTTCACACCTTGCAACACAGGCAAGAACTCCTTCTTTGACTATTTCATTTTGAACTACTTCAAAATCTTGTCAAGGTATGTACTCATTGAAAAAACTTATCAAGCGTCTTGTTTTATCTCTATAGATCTTGATGCTCAATATGTAAGCAGCTTCATCGAGGTCTTTATTTGAGAAAATCCTTTCAAACACTCCTTTATGCGTTCCAGAAAAATTCTACATTATTTCCAATCAAAAATATGTCATTCACATATACTTATCAGAAATGTTGTAGTGCTCCCACTCACTTTCTTGTAAATACAGGCTTCACTGCAAGTCTGTATAAAACCATATGCTTTGATCACCTTATCAAAGTCTATATTCCAACTCCTAGATGCTTGCACTAGTCCATAGATGGATCGCTTGAGCTTGCACACTTTGTTAGCACCTTTAGGATTGGCAAAACCTTCTTGTTGCATCATATACAACTCTTCTTTAAGAAATCCATTAAGGAATGTAGTTTTTGACATCCATTTGCAATATTTCATGAAATGTGGCAATTTCTAACATGATTCGGACAGACTTTAAGCATCGATACAAGTAAGAAAATCTCATCGTAGTCAACATCTTGAACTTGTCAAAAACACTTTTCAACAAGTCGAGCTTTGTAGATAGTAACACTACTATCGGCGTCCGTCTTCCTCTTGAAGATCCATTTATTCTCAATGACTCACCGATCATCGGGCAAGTCAATCAAAGTACAAACTTTATTCTCATACATGGATCCCATCTCAGATTTCATGGCCTTAAGCCATTTCACAGAATCTGGGCTCATCATTGCTTCCCCATAGTTCATAGGTTCGTCATGGTCTAGTAACATGACTTTCAGAAAAGATTACCGTACCACTCTGGTGTGTACCATACTCTGGTTGACCTACGAGGTTCGGTAGTAACTTGATCTGAAGCTTCATGATCATCATCATTAGCTTCCTCACTAATTGGTATAGGAATCACTGGAACTGATTTCTCTGATGAACTACTTTCCAATTCGGGAGAAGGTACAATTACCTTATCAAGTTCTACATTCCTTCCACTCACTTCTTTCGAGAGAAACTTCTTCTCTAGAAAGGATCCATTCTTAGCAACAAATATATTGCCTTCGGATCTGTGATAGAATGTGTACCCAATAGTTTCCTTTGGGTATCCTATGAAGACGTATTTCTCCGATTTGGGTTCGAGCTTATCGGGTTGAAACTTTTTCACATAAGCATCACAACCCCCAACTTTAAGAAACGACAGCTTAGGTTTCTTGCTAAACCACAGTTTATATGGTGTCGTCTCAACGGATTTAGATGGTGCCTTATTTAACATGAATGCAGCTGTCTCTAATGAATAACCCCAAAACGATAGTGGTAAATCGGTAAGAGACATCACAAATCGCACCATATCTAATAAAGTACGGTTACGACGTTCGGACGCACCATTATGCTATGGTGTTCCAGGTGACGTGAGTTGTGAAACTATTCCATAGTTTTAAATGAAGGCCAAACTCGTAACTCAAATATTTGCCTCCACGGTCAGATCGTAGAAACTTTATTTTCTTGTTACGATGATTTTCCACTTCACTATGATATTCTTTGAACTTTTCAAATGTTTCGGACTTATATTTCATCAAGTAGATATACCCATATCTGCTCAAATCATCTATGAAGGTCAGAAAATAACGATACCCGCCGCAAGCCTCAACACTCATCGGACCGCATACATTAGTATGTATTATTTCCAATAAGTCAGTTGCTCGATCCATTGTTCCGGAGAACGGAGTCTTAGTCATCTTGCCCATGAGGCATGGTTAGCAAGCATCAACTCATTCATAATCAAGTGATTCCAAAAGCCCATCAGCATGGAGTTCCTTCATGCGCTTTACACCAATATGACCTAAACGGCTGTGCCACAAATAAGTTGCACTACAATATTAAGTTTGCATCTTTTGGCTTCAATATTATGAATATGTGTATCACTACGATCGAGATTCAATAAACCATTTATTTTGGGTGTATGACCATAAAAGGTTTTATTCATGTAACTAGAACAACAATTATTCTTTGACTTAAATGAATAACTGTATTGAAATAAACATGATCCAATCATATTCATGCTCAATGCAAACACAAAAATAATATTTATTTTAGGTTCAACACTAATCCCGAAGGTAAAGGGAGTTTGCGATGGTGATCTTATCAACCTTGGAATCACTTCCAACACACATTATCACCTCGCCCTTAACTAGTCTCCGTTTATATTGCAACTCCTGTTTCGAGTTACTACTCTTAGCAACTGAACCACTATCAAATACCAAGGGGTTGCTATAAACACTAGTAAAGTATACATCAATAACATGTATATCAAATATACCTTTGTTCACTTTGCCATCCTTCTTATCCGCCAAGTATCTAGGGCAGTTCCACTTCCAGTGACCATTTCCTTTACAGTAGAAGCACTCAGTTTCACGCTTGGGGTCTAGCTTTGGGCTTCTTAATGGGAGTGGCAAATTTCTTATCATTCCTTTTGAAGTTTCCCTTTCTTTCCCTTGCCCTTTATCTTGAAACTAGTGGTTTTGTAAACCATCAACACTTGGTACTCTTTCTTGATTTCTACCTTCGCCGATTTCAACGTCGCGAAGAGCTCGGGAATTGTTTTCGTCATCCCTTGCATATTATAGTTCATCATGAAGTTTTAGTAACTTGGTGATAGTGACTGGAGAACTCTGTCAATCAGTATCTTATCTGGAATATTAACTCCCACTTGATTCATACGATTGTAGTACTCATACATTCTAAGCACATGCTCACTAATTGAGCTATTCTCCTCCATCTTGTAGGCTAAGTACTTTGTCAGAGGTCTCATACCTCATGACTCGGGCATGAGTCTGAAATACCAATTCCAGCTCTTGGAACATCACATATGCTCTGTGGCATTCAAAACGTTTTTGAAATCCCGGTTTGAAAGTGCGTTATATCGACTAGAGGGGGGTGAATAGGCGATTTTTATGAAAGTCTTCAAAACGTGGAAGTTTCGAAGACAAACGATAGAAATAAACCTATTACCATGCAGCGGAAGGTAGACTACACTAGGCAAACCATAGTCAAGTATTCAATGAAGTGAAAGCACAATGACTAATAGCAGCTAGGTAGTAAGGATCAGGTAGGAAGATATTATGAAGCCAATCAGAACAAGCAGTCACTCAGTGAAGACAAAAGATAATGCAATGATACAATGACTTCACAAGGACCAACAGTAAGTAAAGGGAAGGGAAGGATGAAACCAGTGACTCGTTGAAGACAATGATTTGTTAGACCAGTTCCAGTTGCTGTGACAACTGTATGTCTGGTTAGGGCGACTAGGTATTTAAACCTGAGGACACACAGTCCCGGACACCCAGTCCTGAACACGCAGCTCAGGACACCCAGTCCTCACCGTATTCCCCTTTATCTAAGCTCACACAGACCTCGCCCAATCACTCTGGTAAGTCTTCAAGGTAGACTCCCAAACCTTCACAGACTTCGTTCACCGGCGATCCACAATGACTCTTGGATGCTCAGAACGCGACGCCTAACCGACTGGAGGATTCACAGTCCTCAAGTGTAATAAGTCTTCAGATCACACAGACAGGAAGACTTAAGTGATGCCTAACACTCTTTGGCTCTGGGTGTTTAGGGCTTTATCCTCGCAAGGAATTCTCTCTCAAAGGCTTCGAGGTGGGTTGCTCTCAAACGACAAAAGCCGTACTCTAACTCTGAGCAGCCAACCGTTTATGGTTGTAGGGGTTGGGCTATTTATAGCCACTAGGCAACCTGACCTGATTTGTCCGAAATGACCCTGGGTCACTAAGGAACTGACACGTGTTCCAATGATCAGATTTCAAACACACATGGCAACTTTACTTGGGCTACAAGCAAAGCTGACTTGTCCAACTCTGGACAAGATTCGCTCTCATAGTCTTCACTCGAAGACATAGGATTTTGGTTAAGCATCACTTCAGTCATTCTGACTGGTTCTCTTGGACCCCACTTAACAGTACGGTGGTTCCTATGACTCAACAAAGAAGAAAAAGAACTACGAAAGATCTAAATCTTCGCGCTCCATAGTCTTCATGCGATGTATTCTCTTGTCATAGTCTTCAATGTGAATATCTTCACATACCACCTTTGACTTCAATGTCTTCATACATTTTCAGGGGTCATCTCTGGTAGGAAAACCGAATCAATGAGGGACTTCTACCTGTGTTATCCTGCAATTCTCACAAACACATTAGTCCCTCAACTAGGTTTGTCGTCAATACTCCAAAACCAACTAGGGGTGGCACTAGATGCACTTACAATCTCCCCCTTTTTGGTGATTGATGACAAACTAGTTGAAGTTTTCAACGGGGAATATAATATGTGAAATTGTAAAGGGTAAGGAATTATCTTCATAAGTTGTAAGGGCTCCCCCTGAAGATGTGCATATAAGTAATTTGCTTTTAGAATGCAAATGCACATGGCAGGTTGTACTTGTGGAGATCCTCTTCAACTTATGATGACAATTCATCATGCATGAAAAGTATGTGAAGATAATGACATGCATAATGGAAAATGGACGTCTGCAAAATGATCTAAGTGCGGAATTTATCATCGCACATGCGGGAATTTATCATCGCATCACAAAGTAGAAAATGAGTAGCAGACGACCATCGAGTTTAAGTGTTACAACTCAAAGAACCAAATGTATCAAAACGAGAGTTGTAAACACCAGGCAAAACATAAAGTAACCACCCATATGGACCCGCTTGAAGACTATCAAACTCATATGCTTCTCCCCCTTTTGTCAGTAAGGACCAAAAAGGTTCGAAGACATAGAGCATCTACTCGTTCCCCTGAGAAGTAGGTGAAGTAGCAAGGTCGTCGGTGTTGTTAGGCGGTGCAAACGAGCTCGGGGCAGTGTCGACACGTGCTGAAGGAGGGGGCGGTGAAGTAGCATCATCTTCGTCCTCGATCACTCTGGCATTCACAGTTGCTGTAGAGGAAGAGAACTCAGAGTCTTCAAGAGAGGGAGTTCGTCATAGCATAGCCCTTCGGGGAGGTGTGGAGTCAAACTTGAAACGTTCAGAGAAGCCATCCTCTTGAAGATCATCCTCAGAGCACATAAGCGTCAGCCCTTTCCATGTACGCCGACAAGTTTCATGGGCAACAAAGGCATTCTTGGTGGCAAGATTGCGAATGCGGTTGACATCCACCAAGAGGCTTTTCATTTGACGCTTCAGCCAGTCATGATGCCGATCCTGTTTCTGATGAAGAGCAACCAGAAGCTCTCGGTCATTGAGAACACGAGATCGCTTCTTGGGCCATTGGGCAATGGTGTTTTTAGTGGCTTCAGTGAGGGCATGATGAGGTGCACGTGTAGTGCCAGCCAGAGGATAAACACGAGTGACTGCTTCAACTCCTTCAATGTTCTGAGAGAAACTTTGATGCTCCGCATTCTGAAGACTAAGAGGCTCCTTGGCAGGCTCTGGATAGAGGGCTTCAATGGACATATCCACGTCAGGCATAAAGATCTGATGATTGCGAGCAGAGGGCTGATATGAGATAGCTGAGTGGAGTTTGATTAGTTGCATTATCCATGGAGCGTAGAACTTCAAGCCAGAAAGATTAGATCCTGAAGCAGCAAGTTGGCGGATGAAGAAGTCTTGTGCGTTGAAGCATTTGCCGTGAAGAATATAGAATACCAAAGTCTTCATTGCACCTTCCAGCTTTGCATGTGGGGAATGTCCTTTGATGGGCCAGAGAGTTCGCCTTAAAATGTGATAGATGGTCCTTGGCAGATACTCCAGGTCTTCAACAAGGAACTCCTTAGGATATGCAGCGTCTTGTGGCAAAGGCTTCATCATGCTGAGCATCTGACTCATGTTCGGTTCAGGCTTCTGAAAGATGCTCTCCATAGCTTCACTGTGAAGTTGACATCCAGGTTCATAGAGATCTCCAGGAGTGGGCAGACCAATGAGCTCAATGATATCAAAGGCTTTGGCTTCGTGATGAACATTTCCTGTCATCCACTCAAGGACCCAAGTCTTCGGATCTCTGTTGTAACCACGTATGTGAAGTGTGGCATAAAATTGGAGCAGCAGCTCTTCGTTCCAGTGCTCTTGGTCGGTGATGAAAGGCAACAATCCAACCTCTTTGAAGCAGTCCAGAGCTTCTTCCAAGCACGGAAGACCAGCTATTGCTTCGGTGTCAAGACGCATATGTGGGAAGATGCGACCTTGATTGTACAGAATGCAGGAGTAATAGCTTCTCTGTATATAGCTCCAGAACCGATCAGAAGATATTCGTTCCCTTGAGTAGGGGTTCTTGGAGCTATTGAAGAAGGTGTTGTCTGCTTTGAAGCTGTTGACATTGAAGGATCCAGGTGCTGATGCAGGACCTGGAAACCTGGGCAACCTAGGCATTGGCTTCTGGACCTGAGGCTTATGCTCTATATGATAGTCAAACTGAGGACCAGCAGCAGGCGCAGTAACAGAAGCAGTAGCATCATTGGCTTCGCTAACTTCTGGTTCTTGGGTTGGTGTAGGCTCCACATTTGCTTCAGACATGACAGCGTCAGTGGCTTCATTGGTGTTGGTGGTGGCAGCCTCAAGATTTTCTACCTCCACTTGATGAGCTGGAGGGTCAGGCACAGACACGTTCTCCACGAGAACAGCTTCGTCAGTAGTTGGGGGAGTGGGGACATGTTCTTCTTCTTGGGTGTCATTGGCGAATGCAGTCAGAATGTCTTCAGCAGCTTTAGCATCAGATTCGGAGACTAGAGGCCTTGGTCCTTTGTGAAGCCTACGTAATGCAGGCGACGCCTTTAGAGAAGGAGTTGGCTGGGCCTCAAGGTCATCTTCTTCTTGTTCTTGTGGGTGATCAGCCCATGATGCATCCTGAGCAATTGGCGTCAGAGGACGACCAATGCTGATGAGTTCGCTGTGCGTAAGCACAGGCGATGATACCTGTTGGTGCTCGATCTGAGGAAGAACTGCATCATCTTCAACATGGTCATGGTGACTAATGTCTTCAGCAGTAGTGGGATCAGCTGCTGGAAAGTCTTCAGCTTCATGAGCCTCTATGAAAGCAGGCTCATGGATAGTCAGTTGGCGCTCTTGATGTTCAGCGGCAGGGTGAACCATGGAGATGGGTTCAACAATTAAGGGCTCTATGGGAGCAGCCCGTTCCTTCTTGGTCTTCCGCTTCTTCTTGGGGGGAGTAGGAGCAGAGGCTTCAGGATGTTTCCTCTTTCTGGCTTCAGCCTCAGCATTCCTCGTCTTCTTCAGTTCTGAAGCGGTAGACCTGGATTTTGGCTTCGAGCCAGTCATGCTGGTTGGGAAGACAATGGGATGTGCTTCCTGCCTTGGTGCGTCGGGTTCGGCCATAGCGGGCTTCTTCTTCTGCTTTGCAGCCATCCTGGGGTCGATGCCAGGACGACCAAGGGCCTTGCGCTTCTCAGCCTCATTGTAGGCTTGCACACTCTTGACAGCCAGGACCTTCATGCGCTCACGAGAACCTTGAGCTTCTGCATGTTTCTTGAGAAAGGCTTCTTTGAGATCATGCAGCATAATCTTGAAGTTTTCACCTCTTGCACGTTGAGCTTGGCCATGTGCTTCTTGAACTGGGCTTTCTCAAAGTCAATCTTTTGCTTCAGTTTGACGATGCGCTGAGCTAGAGCTAGCTCTGAAGCAATGGCGCCATGGAAGGCGACACTGAGGCCAATTGGAAGTTGTCGATCTTCGAAGCTGAGGTTGGGCGTGTCAAACCACTCATCAATGAAGTTGTGGATGATTGCCACGTCAAAGAGAGGCAGATCGTTGAAGATTCCTGCTTCTTCTTTGCTCTTGATCAGTTGCTCAAGAGCGTCATCTACAAGATCTTCATCACTGGATAGATCAATGGCATCGTAGCGCAGAATAGCAGCAGCAGTCAGTTCTTGGCTGGTGTGTGGTAGAGGCATCTTGACTTTCTGGGCTTGGAGATGCGTGACAGATCTTCAGACTGCACACTGTCTTCAGGAGGTGCAGTAGCCAGTGGCTTTGCCCGTGAGATTTTTGGTGCTGAGGCAGGCTTTGAAGCTTTAGGTTGCTTCAATTTCTTTGGCTTCGGTGCTGCAGGCGCTTCATCTGATTCGGCGTCATCTGCAGGCTCATCCACGGCTGTCCCTTGAACAACGATATGAGTGATGAGACCTTCCAGGTTGTAGAAGGGCCCAACAAGATTGGGTTCAGCTTCGCGGGTCCCATCGGCATGGGGAGCAGAGGGACCAGGGTTGAAGTATAATCCCAAAGACTTCTTTTTCTGCTTCACCGAATTCTGGGCAAACTGGAAGTTGCGCTTGAACAGATTGTCGTCACGACAGCATAGTAGTGACGATGGGTGTGCATCTGTAGGCTGTGGTCCTCGGACCATGCAGGGATAGAAGCCTTGTTCAATGGCTTCTTCTCTGGACCTGGGTTGAAGATTTTTGTATAGGATGTCTCCCCATGGTCGCTTGATGGCATTCTTTTCAGCATATTCCTTTGTCACAAATCTGTACTTGAACCACTGTTCTGCCTAATATCGTCGAATTCATTGGATTCGTGTCTTGCGCTGATTGTAATCCTCTTCAGGATCTGTCTTGTAAAGCTCTGAGAGGTCATCGGGCAGATCTCTTGAAGTTTCTCCTCGACGCTTTCTGCCACCCTTCCTTGCTGATTTCTGTGCAGCCATGAACTTTAAACTGAATGGCTTCAATACGTTCAAAGGCTTCAAAGGCTTTCGCTTGCTGGACAAACAGGAACTGGCTTCGGGAGAATTTATATGATGCTGTAAGAATTCTGCAAATGAATGCAGACTATGAGAACCAAGGGATTCTCCCACGGACATGTACCTGTGACAGCATTAAGGTGCAAGGGAAGGGGAAGAGGTCATATGCATTCTCAGAAGATTTTGAAGATAAATCAGTTTAGAAGACATTGACCTCATCATGCGAAGACATTCACTCATAGATAAGGAGTTGGTTCCAGATTTGTACGAATCCACGGATCAGTACAAGTGAGGAATCTAACTACTTTGTGAAGCATAAGTGAATATACTAGGCATATTATGAGATGCAGTATGAAATAGATCCAACTTGTGTGAACAGAAACTGCTTGTGGTAGAAAGTGACGAATCTATAGGATCAAAGGGGCTGTAAAAAGGAAGTTTTATTTACCACATGAAGAACTGCTAGACGGAGTGGAAGAGGAGGCCGAGTAGTTTGATCGTCCATGCCCTAACTTGGCGACGGAGGACACCTACGGCGACGGCGGAGAAGACGATGTCCGCGGTCGGCGTGAAGACGGCGTCGGAGAGGTTGCGGCAGCTAAGCGCTTCGTCGCCGGTGTCGTCGAGGGCTAGCGGTGGTGCTAGGGTTCGTGCGAGAGTGGAAGAAGAGATAATGACTGTGGTGAGGCGTGTATTTATAGGGACAGGGGCAGCTCAGTGTTATTACACAGGTGCCCCTGGCGATTCACATCTGAGGAACATGTGGTCATCATGCAGCATATCGGAGGTTGTTCCACGTCCCACGCACGCCTGGATTGTCGGGTGGTCGTTCCCACTTCTCCGGGTTTCAGGTGGAGGAATTAGCATTGAAAGCGGACTTAATGTTTGTCTCTGTATCTTCTGCTCACAAGGACGCAGAGAAGACATTTGACAGTTTCAAGAGAATGCATATGATTTGGAGAGATAGGGTTTGAGATAGAAAGCATAGAGAGGTTAGGGTCCGATCACATTCACTTAGTTCAAAAGATTCAATAAGAAGACATAGCTATAAGTGAATGATGTAGAGGACAGAACACTAGTATATATATATATAATCAACATAGTGAAGATAATCATGAAGACATGTTGAGATTGAAGTCAAACCAAATGTGAAGACATAGCAAATGTAATACCATGAGTGAAACACTTCAAACAGAACATTTGGTGGTGGCGTTACCCACCGTATAGGAAGTATTAAACCCAGACACGGCGCACAATTATCGTGGCGCTCTGAAGTCAAATTCCTCATTAATGTATTCACACTTAGAATGCATGTCTTCATTGATTGAAGATATACTTTACTTCGTGTGTTGCACATCTAAGTCATCAATATGCATAAGTGTTAGGATGTGTGCCTGATCACAGGACATTTGAGGATTCCAATATATTTAGCTCACACCGTAACTTGCAAAATCTCTTCTCATCCAAGGGCTTGGTGAAGATATCTTCCAATTGCTCTTCAGTGTTGACGTGTATGATATCAATATCTTCCTTCACAACATGATCTCTGAGAAAGTGATGACGAATCTCAATGTGCTTTGTCTTCGAGTGCTGAAGTGGGTTGTTGGCAATCTTGATGGCGCTTTCATTGTCGCAGTAGAGTGGCACTTGCTTCAGATGAATGCCATAGTCTTTGAGTGTTTGCTTCATCCACAGAAGCTGAGCGCAGCAAGATCCAGCAGCAATGTATTCAGATTCAGCAGTGGAGAGAGATACACAGTTCTGCTTCTTTGAGGACCAACATACAAGTGATCATCCCAGAAAATGACATGTGCCTGATGTAGACTTGCGATCCACCTTGTCACCAGCATAATCAGCATCCGAGAATCCAACCAGATCAAACTCTGAGCCCTTTGGATACCATAATCCTAGAGTTGGGGTGTAAGCCAAATATCGAAGAATTCGCTTCACAGCTAAGTGATGCGATTCTTTTGGTGCCGCTTGGAATCGAGCACACATGCAAACACTAAGCATAATATCTGGCCTAGATGCACATAGATAAAGTAAAGAACCAATCATGGAGCGGTATACCTTTTGATCGAACTCTTTACCATTGTCGTCGGGACCCAGATGATGTTTTGCTGGCATTGGTGTCGTGAAGCCTTTGCAGTCTTGCATACCGAACTTCTTCAAGCAATCTTTGAGATACTTCTCTTGAGATATAAAGATGCTGTTGCGTTGCTGACGTATCTGAAGACCAAGGAAGAACTTCAGCTCACCCATCATGGACATCTGATATTGCTCTTGCATCATATATCCATACTCTTCATTGTATTTCTAATTGGTGCAGCCGAAGATAATGTCATCCACATATATTTGGCACACAAACAGTTCACCATCATATGTCTTCGTGAAGAGAGTGGGGTCGAGGGAACCAGGTGTGAAGCTTTTGCTCTTCAGGAAGTATTTGAGTGTGTCATACCAAGCCCGAGGGGCTTGTTTGAGGCCATACAGTGCCTTGTTGAGCTTGTATACCATGTCAGGATGTTTTGGATCTTCAAAGCCAGGCGGTTGTGCAACATACACTTCTTCTTCAATCTTGCCATTGAGAAAAGCGCTCTTCACATCCATTTGATATAGAAGTATGTCATGATGATTTGCATAGGCCAGCAGTATGCGTATGGCTTCAAGTCGAGCCACAGGAGCAAATGTTTCATCAAAGTCAATCCCTTCAACTTGAGTATATCCTTGAGTAATGAGACGAGCTTTGTTTCTGACAACTTGACCATGCTCATCTTGCTTGTTGTGGTATATCCATTTGGTGCCTATTATATTGTGCTTTCGAGGATCAGGACGCTTAACCAGTTCCCATACATTATTCAGCTCAAACTGTTGAAGCTCTTCTTGCATAGCTTGAATCCATTCAGGTTCCAAGAAGGCTTCTTCGACTTTCTTGGGTTCTATTATTGAGACGAATGCGAAGTGCCCACAGAAATTTGCTAGCTGTGTTGCCCTTGAACGAGTGAGTGGACCGGGTGCATTGATGCTATCAATTATTCTCTCAATCTGCACTTCATTGGCAACACGAGGATGTACAGGGCGAAGATTTTGCTCTTGCTGATCATTGTCATTGTTAGAGGGATTGTCTTCAGGCTGAGCATTGTCTTCAGGTTGATCAGGTGCGGAGATGATAAGTTCCTCTTCAGGTTGAGCTTCAGATGGTATGATTTCTCCAGTTCCCATAAGTTTGATTGATTCACTGGATGGAACTTCATCTAGCACATTTGGCAGGTGCTCTCTTTGTGAGCCGTTAGTCTCATCGAACCGCACATCCACTGTTTCAACCACTTTATAATGAAAGAGATTGAAGACTCTGTAGGAGTGCGAATCCTTTCCATATCCAAGCATAAAACCCTCATGTGCTTTTGGTGCAAATTTTGAAGTGTGATGTGGATCCTTGATCCAGCACCTGGCGTCAAGTACTCTGAAGTAACTGACATTTGGCTTCTTGCCAGTAAGGAGCTCATAAGATGTCTTGTTCAGAAGCTTGTGAAGATAAACACGGTTGATTGTATGGCATGCAATATCAATGGCTTCAGGCCAGAATTTTCTTGGAGTCTTGTATTCATCAAGCATCATTCGGGCCATCTCAATGAGTGTTCTGTTCTTGCGTTCGACCACGCCATTCTGCTGTGGCGTGTACGGAGCTGAGAATTCATGTGTGATGCCCAAAGTATCAAGATATGTATCAAGGCCAGTGTTCTTGAATTCAGTGCCATTGTCACTTCTGATGTGCTTTATCTTGGCGCCATAGTTGTTCATTGCTCGATTGGCGAAGCGTCTGAAGACATCATGCACTTCAGTCTTGTAGAGGATTATATGCACCCAAGTATATCTAGAATAATCATCAACAATGACAAAGCCATAGAGACAAGTAGTAGTAGTAAGAGTTGAGTAATGAGTGGGACCGAAAAGATCCATGTGGATCAGTTCGAAGGGTTGAGTCATTGTCATGATTGTCTTCGAGGGATGCTTGGCCCTCGTCATCTTTCCTGCTTCACAGGCACCGCATAAGTGATCTTTCTTGAACTTGACGCCCTCGATGCCTATGACATGCTTCTTCTTTGCAAGGGTGTGCACGTTCATCATGCCAGCATGCCCTAGCCTTCGATGCCAGAGCTAGCATTCTGAAGCTTTTGCCAGAAGACATATGGCAAGCTGTGGTCCTGCTGAGAAATCTACCACGTACAAAATCATCTTTCCGATACCCTTCAAACACTAGAGACCTGTCAGATTCCATTATAACAAGGCAATGATATTTTCCAAACATCACGATCATGTTTAAATCGCAAAGCATTGAGATAGACATTAAGTTGAAACCAAGGGATTCAACAAGCATGACTTTATCCATGTGTTGATCCTTTGAGATTGCAACTCTACCTAGACCCAATACCTTACTTTTACCAGTGTCAGCAAATGTGATGTGACTTTTGTCGAATGGACATAAGATTGAGTCCATAAGAAGGCTTCTCTTGCCAGTCATGTGATTGGTACACCCACTATCAATAATCCATTCTGAAACTGTTGGTGTCGTACCCTACAGTGCAGTTAGGGGGATAGGCTTCACGTAGAGAATTGTGAAGCAAAAACATTTGACGAACCAGTGGGTTATGAAAGCTTAGATCGAGATTTGGACTGATAGGGCGAGTAGCAAGCGATTCAGGAACAAAGTATATAATAAGACCATTTGGGCATTTGATCTTGCGCCCTACAAGATGTTTCAGGTCCCCAGCAATAGCATCAGATGATTTTGGTTTTCTGCTAGAGACCCTTCCCTGCAAAAGAGAGTTAAGCTTTCTTAGCCACCCACATCTTCAAGGGTGGCTTTGAAGCAATGAGTCTAAGTGCATCATCTGAGAACTTTGGCTTTGGAGCCCTAGCAAAACATCTTGCAGGTGGACAATAGTACTCATAAGAACAAGCAAAATAGTTCTTGGTCTTATGAACATGGCGGTTTGATGAACCGCGCTCATATTCATAGGCCTGAGTATGGCTTCCCTGCAAAACATTTGCGTTAGTGCGACTTAGGTGAGTCCTCTATCTGTATGAAGCCTTTGGACCATATGAAGCCTGTGGTCTGGGGTTTGTCTTCTTCACCTGTGGTGTCATGATGACATTCACAGGAAGATTCTCCAAACACCTTTTCGGCACCCAGATATTCTTCATAGGCGGTCCATTCCTGCAGTTAGTACCAATATACCTGGCAACCACTTCACCATTCTGATTCTTAAACAGTTTATAGTTTGCATCAAAGGATTCATCAATAACAATGGGATTAGCACAAGTGAAGCCAGATAGGGTGGATGGATCTGCTGAAGGTTCCTTTGCAACAACCCATGTGGTTTTGGGGTACTGCTCAGGTTTCCAGTAAGAGCCATCATCATTCATTTTCCTTTTGAACCCAACACCCTCTTTCCTAGGGTTTCGGTTCAGGATCTGCCTTTTGAGGACATCATATAGTGTCTGATGCCCTTTGAGACTTTTGTACATCCCTGTTTCAAGCAGTGGCTTCAACCTAGCATTCTCATCAGCAATAGCAGTGGTATCCTCAGCAGAGGGGTTAGTTACCACATCAACAGTTGAAGATATTGCAATAGTAGCAGCAGCAGAACATTCAGCAATAGAGGTAGCATTATCACGCTCAATGCATTTAAGACATGGTGGTACAAATCCTTCCTGAGCGGAACTGATCTGTTTGGCGCGAAGTGACTCGTTTTCCTTTTGAAGATCTTCATGAGCCGCTCTCAATTTCTCAAGATCTTGCTTCCTTTGAAGATAATCATAGGAAAGCCTTTCATGAGTTGTTGAGAGCGTTTCATGACGACTTTCAAGTTCCTCATACTTAACATGAAGATTTTTTATGTCTTCAATTAAGGACTGAGATCGAGTCATTTCAGTGTCTAACAGATCATTGCTTTTGTCTAACAGTTTTTGAATATGTTCCATGGCTTTCTGTTGTTCAGTCGCAATTTTAGCAAGTGTTTTGTAGCTGGGTTTGGAATCACAATCAGAGTCATCTTCACTAGATGTTTGATAGTGAGTAGTGCGTGTGTTTACCTTGGCACCGCGTGCCATGAAGCAGTAGGTAGGAGCGGAGTAGTCCTTGTCATTTGCATCGGTGGCGGTGATGAAGTCGTTGTCTTCAGTGTCGAAGATGGACTTGGCAACGTATGTTGTAGCCAGACTCACAACGCCAGAATCGGACTCCTCCTCAGACTCCACCTCTGCCTCAGAAGTGGACTCCTCCTCTGAATCCATTTCCTTGCCAACAAATGCACGTGCCTTGCCAGATGAGCTCTTCTTGTGTGATGAAGACTTGGAGGAAGGCTTGGAAGAAGACTTTGAGTATTTCTTCTTCTTCTTGTCGTCAGAGTCATACTCCTTGCTCTTCTTCTTCTTGTTGTTCTCATTGTCCCACTGTGGACACTCAGAGATGTAGTGGCCAGGTTTCTTGCACTTGTGGCATGATCTTTTCTTGTAGTCATGAGCACAAGCTTCATCATTCCTTGAGCTTGATCATGAAGACTTTCTGAAGCCTTTCTTCTTGGTGAATTTTTGGAACTTCTTCACAAGCATAGCAAGCTCCTTTTCAATGTCTTCAGGATCACCAGAACTGCTGTCAGATTCTTCTTCAGATGTGGAGACAGCTTTTGCCTTCAAGGCACGAGTTCGCCCATAGTTGGGACCGTAGATGTCTCTTTTCTCACAAAGCTGAAACTCGTGTGTGTTGAGCCTTTCAAATATGTCAGACGGATCGAGTGTCTTGAAGTCAGGACGTTCTTGAATCATCAGGGCTAGGGTGTCAAATGAGCTGTCAAGTGATCTCAGGAGCGTCTTGACGACTTCATGCTTTGTGATGTCAGTGAGTCGATCAAACGTGAGATGGATATTCTCATTGTCATTTCTCTTGAAGCGGTTGAAGAGGTTGCGAAGGACACTGATTCTCTGATCTCTCTGGGTTGAGACGCCTTCATTGACCTTGGAGAGCCAGTCCCAGACTAGCTTAGATGTTTCCAAAGCACTTACACGGCCATACTGTCCTTTGGTTAGATGGACACAGATGATGTTCTTGGCAGTGGAGTCCAATTGAATGAACTTCTTGACATCAGCAGCGGTGACACCTTCACCAGCCTTGGGAACGCCATTCTTGACAACATACCATAGGTCGACATCAATGGCTTCAAGATGCATGCGCATCTTATTCTTCCAGTAGGGATATTCAGTTCCGTCGAAGACGGAGCACGCAGCGGAGACTTTAATTATCCCTGCAGTCGACATAGCTAAAACTCCAGGTGGTTAAACCGAATCACACAGAACAAGGGAGTACCTTGCTCTGATACCAATTGAGAGTGCGTTATATCGACTAGAGGGGGGGTGAATAGGCGATTTTTATGAAAGTCTTCAAAACGTGGAAGTTTCGAAGACAAACGATAGAAATAAACCTATTACCATGCAGTGGAAGGTAGACTACACTAGGCAAACCATAGTCAAGTATTCAATGAAGTGAAAGCACAATGACTAATAGCAGCTAGGTAGTAAGGATCAGGAAGGAAGATATTATGAAGCCAATCAGAACAAGCAGTCACTCAGTGAAGACAAAAGATAATGCAATGATACAATGACTTCACAAGGACCAACAGTAAGTAAAGGGAAGGGAAGGATGAAACCAGTGACTCGTTGAAGACAATGATTTGTTAGACCAGTTCCAGTTGCTGTGACAACTGTACATATGGTTAGGGCGGCTAGGTATTTAAACCTGAGGACACACAGTCCCGGACACCCAGTCCTGAACACGCAGCTCAGGACACCCAGTACTCACCATATTCCCCTTGAGCTAAGGTCACATAGACCTCGCCCAATCACTCTGGTAAGTCTTCAAGGTAGACTCCCAAACCTTCACAGACTTCGTTCACCGGCGATCCACAATGACTCTTGGATGCTCAGAACGCGACGCCTAACCGGCTAGAGGATTCACAGTCCTCAAGTGTAATAAGTCTTCAGATCACACAGACAGGAAGACTTAAGTGATGCCTAACACTCTTTGGCTCTGGGTGTTTAGGGCTTTATCCTCGCAAGGAATTCTCTCTCAAAGGCTTCGAGGTGGGTTGCTCTCAAACGACAAAAGCCGTACTCTAACTCTGAGCAGCCAACCGTTTATGGTTGTAGGGGGTGGGCTATTTATAGCCACTAGGCAACCTGACCTGATTTGTCCGAAATGACCCTGGGTCACTAAGGAACTGACACATGTTCCAACGGTCAGATTTCAAACACACACGGCAACTTTACTTGGGCTACAAGCAAAGCTAACTTGTCCAACTCTGGACAAGATTCGCTCTCATAGTCTTCACTCGAAGACATAGGATTTTGGTTAAGCATCACTTCAGTCATTCTGACTGGTTCTCTTGGACCCCACTTAACAGTACGGTGGTTCCTATGACTCAACAAAGAAGAAAAAGAACTACGAAAGATCTAAATCTTCGCGCTCCATAGTCTTCATGTGATGTATTCTCTTGTCATAGTCTTCAATGTGAATATCTTCACATACCACCTTTGACTTCAATGTCTTCATACATTTTTAGGGGTCATCTCTGGTAGGAAAACTGAATCAATGAGGGACTTCTACCTGTGTTATCCTGCAATTCTCACAAACACATTAGTCCCTCAACTAGGTTTATCGTCAATACTCCAAAACCAACTAGGAGTGGCACTAGATGCACTTACACGGTTCTAAGCCGTAAAGCATGGTGCACTAAACTATCAAGTAGTCATCATACTGAGCTTCGTCAAACATTCATAACGTCTTTCTCTGGGAACATATCAAAATTAAAATAGGGGAGCTATATGCGAGCTATTGATCTACAACATAGATATGCAAAAACTATCAAGACTAAGTTCATGATAAATTAAAGTTCAATTAATCATATTACTTAAGAACTCTCACTTGGATAGGCATCCCTCTAGTCATCTAAATGATCACGTGATCCATATCAACTAAACCATGTCCGATCATCACATGAGATGGAGTAGTTTTCAATGGTGAACATCACTATGTTGATCATATCTACTATATGATTCACGCTCGACCTTTCGGTCTCAGTGTTCCGAGGCCATATCTGCATATGCTAGGCTTGTGAAGTTTAACCCGAGTGTTCTGAATGTGCAAAACTAGCTTGCACCCGTTGTATGTGAACGTAGAGATTATCACACCCGATCATCATGTGGTGTCTCATCATGAAGAACTGTCACAACGGTGCGTACTCAGGGAGAACACTTATACCTTGAAATTTTAGTAAGGGATCATCTCATAATACTACCGTCGTACTAAGCAAAATAAGATGCATAAAAGATAAACATCACATGCAATCAAAATATGTGACATGATATGGCCATTATCATCTTATGCCTTTGATCTCCATCTCCAAAGTACCGTCATGATCTCCATCGTCACCCGCATGACACCATGATCTCCATCATCTTGATCTCTATCAATGTGTCGCCACATGGTCGTCTCGCCAACTATTGCTTTTGCAACAATTGCCATCGCTCAGCAATAAAGTAAAGCAATTGTATGGTGCTTGCATCTTATGCAATAAAGATAAAACCATGAGGCTCCTGCCAGTTGCCAATAACTTTAACAAAACATGATCATCTCATACAAAAATTTATATAATCACGTCTTGACCATATCACATCACAACATGCCCTGCAAAAACAAGTTAGACGTCCTCTACTTTGTTGTTGCAAGTTTTACGTGGCTGCTACGGGCTTCTAGCAAGAACTGTTCTTACCTACGCATCAAAAACACAATGATTTTTTGTTAAAGTTCAACAAGGACCGGGCGTAGTCAAACTCGACTCAACTAAAGTTGGAGAAACAGACACCCACTAGCCACCTGTGTGCGAAGCACGGCAGTAGAACCAGTCTCATGAACGTGGCCATGTAATATCATTTTGGGCCGCTTCATCCAACAATACCGCCGAATTCAAAGTATGACATGCTGGTAAGCAGTATGACTATTATCACCCACAACTCTTTGTGTTCTACTCGTGCATATAACATCTACGCATAGACCTGGCTCGGATGCCACTGTTGGGGAACGTAGTATTTCAAAATATTTGCCTACGATCACGCAAGATCTATCTAGGAGAAGCATAGCAACGAGCGGGGAGAGTGTTTCCACATACCCTCGTAGACCGAAAGCGGACGCTTTAAGTAACACGGTTGATTTAGTCGAACGTTTTCGCGATCCAACCGATCAAGTACTAAACACACGCAACTCCGTGATCTGCACATGTTCAGCTCGGTGACGTCCCTCGAACTCTAGATCCAGTTGAGGCCGAGGGAGAGTTTTGTTAGCACGGCGGCGTGTTGACGGTGATGATGAAGTTACCGACGTAGCAGTACTAGGGAAAAGCCTATACACAGAATTTTACCAGTAGCGCTGTACAAAATCAAGCATTGCTGCTACTTAGTAGCAGCGCGCGTGAATAAACCGCGCTGCTGCTATGACTTTAGCAGTAGCGCGTACTAGCGAAAAGCGCTGCTGCTATGTTCGAACTGGGCGCACATGGCTAGCCCAACCTAGCAGTAGCGCGTATAATGGCCCAGCGCTACTGCTAATCTCCTTAGCTGCAGCGCGCTTATGTGTAAAGCGCTGCTGCTAACGGAAATAAAATAAAGTGAAAAAAGGGAAAAAGGAGAAAGGAATAGCAGTAGCGGGTTTCAGTAAACGCGCTATAGCTAACTTAGCTATAGCGCGTTTCCGGAAACGCGCTACCGTTACGTTTCACTTAAACAGCGGTTTCCCCCCACCCCGCCCCCCGGCCACCAATTCTTCCCCAAATTGTCCCTCGCCCTCGCCGCCATCTCCTCACCGCCGCCACCCGAGGCCGCCCTCAGCCTCACCGCCGCCGCCCGAGGCCCCCCTCAGCCTCACCGCCGCCGCCCGAGGCCGCCCTCAGCCTCATAGCCGCCGCCCAAGGCCGCCCTCCACGTCACCGTCGG
>NC_041388.1:652432854-652441042 GCF_002162155.2 Triticum dicoccoides | reverse complement strand
CGTCTCTCCCCTCTCTGTAAGTCCCCCACCCCTCCCCCTCACTCATCTCTCTCTGTATTTTAGAGAAAAAATTAGATGTTAATTAGATGTTTTTCAGTTAGGGCACTAGAGTTTTGCTAGGTTAATTAGGTTAGTAGTGCTGCTAGTAGTATTGGTACAGTAGGTTAATTAGGTGATGTTAAATGAATAACCTAAATGAATGAAATTAGTAGTTAACTGAATTTTTTTCCTTTCATCATTATAGAGCACTAAAGTTAACTGAATTTTGTTCTATTAGTAGTTAAATGAATTTTCTTCTACACTTTGTTTTTGAATTAGCTTGCGAAATTTGGACATGTAGTTGCTCGTGTATATTTGGACATTGTTTGCAGGGAATGATGCTTAGTGGCCTATGTTTTGCCGGAATGTTGATTCATTTCTTTTCCGGCAAATTTCAGGTTCTCGATTTGTCCACTTTTTAGCAAAGCTCATGCCGAAATTTTCCGTGAATTTCGGCATGACTTGTGCTACAAACTAGGACATATCGAGTGCCCGTGATTTGCCGCACCAGGAAGGAGTCAACATTCCTGCAAAAAAATAGGCCTTTTTTATGTCATTATTCATTTTATTAGGTCTAGAATTAATTGACTAGATTTAATCATAGGAAAACATGGCTAGCAACAATGAAGGACAAGGTTCTGGTGATTGCGACGACGCCTACCGGGCGGCAGACGAATTTTTTAGCCTTATTGATGATCAACCGATGTTATTGCTGGGCCCACCGGTGGCATCGGGGACTAAGACCGACATGCAGACTGGTGCTGAGACTGAGACCGGCGCTCAGACTCAGACTGGCGTTGAGACTGGCGCTGAGACTGAGACCGGCGCTGCCTCGGGGAGCGGAGCCGGTGTAGAACCAAAAGCAAAGAGGCAACGGGTTCCTAACAAACTCAGGACTACTAGAGTGGTGGTCACGGAGGTGGACGACAGAAATTTTGAGCCAACGGCACCCGAGGAAGCGCGTCGATGCTACGACAATCAAATAGGCTGCATCGTACGGACAACCGCCACCATCAACGATGAGAAACTACAGAAGATAGAAAATATGAGGAGCTCCCTCCTAAAGAAGTGTCACCAGATATTCTTGTTCCCGGGCCGGAATGAGAAGGGTTATAAAGATCCAGATGAGGACCCGGCAATGAAGAAGATAAACAAACACGCCATGACCAAGTTTAGCGACGCGTTGGCCGCCTGGAAAAATCGAGTGAAAGCAAGGATCATCGACAAGAAGGAACCCTACTCCGAGATTGTAAAGGATAATCCGACAATCACGGAAGAGCAGTTTCAAATATTCAAGGAGGCTTGCGAGGCCGAAGATGCCAAAAAAAGTCTAAGTACATGAAGGGGCTTCAAGAGAGGAACATTGGGAGCCACCACCTCGGAAGCCGTGGTTACGGCGGAAAGAGGTCCAAATGGGCCAAGGAGGACGCGGAAGCCGCGAGTCTGGGCATCCCAGACCCCTTGGCGGAGTTCACCGTCCCGCAGGAGCGTGACGTCCTCAGGGCCCGGCACCGTTGGGACCCAGTGAAAAAGGTTTACGAGACAACACCGGTCATTACGGAGTTCATGAGACTGCTGGTAATTTTACTTTCTGATCAATTCGACTGCACACGTTAGTCATATTTGTAAACGATCGTTGTGCCTTTTGCAGAGAGAGCAGCACATGATTGCGGCCGAAAGCGACTCGCCGTCTGAGGCATTAGCGAGGCCCAAGTGGGACACTCCATTCAACCGGGTGTTGAACATATTGAAACAACAACCGGTGGATACTCGACCATCATATGGACGCGTGCACGGTGTCGGAGACGGCGCCACGTGGAAGAAGTACTACCGTGAGACCACGGAGGAGAGAAAGGAAAGACGGAGGTTAAATGAAGAAAACATCAACAAGAGGGTTGAGATTGCGATTGAGAAGAAATCAACTGAGACAGTCGCAACAGCGGTAGCTGCCATAAAACAGGTGGCTTTAGATATTTCTACTACCTTGGTTCCGTCCGTTTTCAATTGGACCAGGCAAAATCCAAAAAAAGATGCAGCGGACTTTACCCTTGCTGACTTCTTAGCGGGGAGCAGCTCGACTAGTGTTGCACCAGCACCTGCAGCTGCACCTGCTCCCGCACCGGCTCCCGCACCGGACGTGCTAGGCGGTGCTTCATCTTTGGCTGAGCTCGACGCCCTCACGGTATCTGTCACACCGGCCCCCTTCAATATAAATGTATAATCTCCCGTTTTCATTTCCGTTCGGATGTCTCACGTCGTAGACTTTTCTTTGCAGGCCGACGAAACCCCGTGCACCATATTGTACACCATCAGCGACCAGAAGGTGGACGTGGGGAAGGCGACGATAATGGAGCCGAAGGAACCATTGTTCCACAGCTGGCCGATCCCCCTGAACGTCTTCAAGGTTTCCGTGGCCAGTGTCAAACCGGGCCACGAGAATTTGCCTCCTCCAGTACTACTGGGGGATGACGACTAGACACCGGGGCGGCTTGGTGATTGTTGCAATGCTGGGTGGGTCCTGTTATGGCCAAAGAGTCTGCTTCGTCTGGAGGCGGCCGGGAGCACACCCACGAGCACGCAGCCTCAGCAAGGTATGAACATCAACACCCCACCTACCCAATTATCGTCGGGTGTCAGGTTGGGTGATAGCGGACGGGGTAAGGAGGAGGCTCCATTAGTCGCTGATGACATCGCCATGGATGAGGATGAGGACGACGATGGCGCTGCTGAACAGTATGTCTATACTGGCGCCTCCTCAGGGTTTGAGCGTCATGAGTCGGTGCCTGAATTGCCGTCTCAACATATTATGGACGACCTTCCGGTAGTAAAGAAGTTTAGGAAGAGAGCGAGGAAAGGCAAAAAAGCCGTTTCTATGATCCAGCCGCCTCAGCAGCCTCGGCTTCAGGACCGTATAGATATCCCCGGTGCGGATAAATGGCATATCCCCGGTCAACAAATCCTACCTGCAACAGCGCTACGGGCCAGATTTGGCGATCTAAAGAGACTTCATGACGATGTGCTGCGGGTAGAGAAAGACCTCATCGCCTCGAAAGATTCAGGATACCCACTCTACGTGGTTAACGTTCCACGGCAAATGTCGTACGTCGACAGCTTCCCCGCGGATAAGTTCTTCCTCCGATTCGGTTACATATTCGACATGTTTCACGTGAAGAAGCTGGATTTTACGTTTGTCCGCCTTTATGCCTTGCACATGAACTACATCATTGGGGTTGAGCAGATATCTCATATCTGTGTCGCTGACCCGTACTACATGCACGAGGGCTTCTTGGGAGTCTGCGCAAATCACTGTGAATACGCGAGGGATTACATCGTCAGTTTCATGCTCACCAATAAGGACAAGGGGGCGATTCTCGTGCCTTATCATCCCGTGTAAGTCATCCGCGCTGCTATCCTTCCTTCGATTTCAATCATTCATTTGCATAGTGGAGGCTAATTAATTTGAGGACTTATTTTGCGCAGCGGCGGGCGCGCCATCCTCATCATCCTCTACCCCCGATTCTCCCACGCTCTTTACTTGGACTCGTCGAAGAACATTCACAAAAAGGATTACACCCACATCAAGGATGTTCTAGACAGTGCTATGTTTTACTACCAAGCAAGGGGTGGAGAGGTCAGGGACAAGAAGAGAAGGGGCGGCAGGGTCGCCTTCGGCCATAAGACCGACTTCTGCTGCATCCAGTAACCGAACGATTCTCTTAATGATGGATTCTATGTCATACACCACATGCTGGAGTACAGACGGGATCACCAGAACCTTCGCATGTCACCTAGATTCGGCGATGCCCATATTCTGCAATGGGCAAAGGACATAGGAGATATCGAGGATCATCGACTTCGAGCTGAGTTCTATAACATCCAGCGCGAACTTGCCCAAATCATCATGAAGGAGGTCGTCGGAAAAACAGGGATGTTCTACGGAGAAGGACAAATGTCGCGGGAAGACGTCCGAACATGGATAGCCTCTCAGCGTCTCGACGTAAAGCCTTTCACTAGGCTCGGGGACTATCTCCCTGACTTGGATGGATGGAACGACATGTTGGAGTGATTGTCGATATATGACAATGTGTCCGTTTAGTCCATACTTTCTGTATGACAAAACTTTGAGTTATGCACGGTGAAACTTTATTTGTGATGTAATTAAACCGTCCTCCTCCTCGACTAGCGAAAATCACTCTAGTTAGGGCATTTTGGGGTACGATGAACTTTGTTATTTATGCTTATGATATGTTATTTTTATTTTTGCCAAGTCTGTCTCTTTCTGTTGCTCAACTATATATGTTGCATATCATCGACTCATGTGATGATGCAGGTGCATAGATCATAGATGGCGAAGAAGTGCTATGCCAGGAGTATATATACGACAAGTGGCCGGAGTGTCAGGCCCTTCCGGTCTCCGAGCGACAGGCAGTAGTTAGTTTAGAGGTTCACGCTAATGCGAAAGAGGGATACGAACTCATGTTCTCAAAGTGATAGTTCTTCTCGCGTATATCATTGTTTAGATGGATGACGATGTATTTGCATATCATTCGAGACTTGTATCGCTATTTTCGAGATGATGACGAGAGACCACTTTGTGTTGGATGATGATTATGATGATGACATGATTTGATGAGACTAATTGTATGTAGATGCTATGATTACATTTGTATGTGTATGATATGCTAAAGATTATTGTATAAAGCCTATTCAAATACAAAACAAATGCAAAACAAATATGCAGGAAAAACTAATAAATAAACTAGTAGTAGCGAGGGGGGAAATTTAGCAGTAGCGCCTCATTAATTGTCAGTAGCGCGTCCCAGCAAACAGCGCTGCAGATAATATCAGTAGCGCCCTTTCCCAAAGAGCGCTACAACTATTCATGTATAGCAGTAGCGTGGGACAACCGGCGCTACTGCTATACGTTAGCTGTAGCACCTTATTAGTAGCGCCAGTGCCCGCGCTACTGAGAGGCCCAAAACCCTCGCTGCTGGTAGGCTTTTCCCTTGTAGTGTAGGGCTTCGCCTAAGCACTACGACAATATGACCGAGGTGAAAATCTGTGGAGGGGGCACCGCACACGATTAAGAAATCAACTTGTGTGTCTTTGGGGTGCCTCCTGCCCCCGTATATAACGGAGCGGAGGAGGAGGCCCGCCAACAAGGGATGCGCCAGGGAGAGGGATGTCCTACTAGGACTCCAGTCCTAGTAGGATTCGGCCCCACCCTTTTTCCTTCTACCGGAGGGGGAAAAGGGGAAGGAAAGGGAGTAGGAGAAGGAAAGGGGGGTGGCGCCCCCTTCCCAAGTCCAATTCGGCCTCCTTCCTTGTGGGGGGTGCACCAGCCCCTTGTGGGATGGTTAGCCTCCCTCCTATGGCCCATAAGGCCCATATCTTTCCTCGGGGGGTTCCGGTAACCTCACGGTACTCCAGAAAAATGCCCGAATCACTCGGAACCATTCCGATGTCCGAATGCAACCTTCCAATATATGAATCTTTACCTCTCGACCATTTCGAGACTACTCGTCATGTCTGTGATCTCATCCAGGACTCCGAACAAACTTCGGTCATCAAATCACATAACTCATGCATAATACAAATCGTCATCAAACGTTAAGCGTGTGGACCCTACGGGTTCGAGAACTATGTAGACATGAACGAGACACATCTCCGGTCAATAACCAATAGCGGAACCTAGATGCTCGTATTGGCTCCTACATATTCTACGAAGATCCTTATCGGTCAAACCGCATAACAGCATACATTGTTCCCTTTCTCATCGGTATGTTATTTGCCTGAGATTCGATCGTCGGTATCATCACACCTAGTTCAATCTCGTTACCGGCAAGTGTCTTTACTCGTTCCATAATGCATCATCCTGCAACTAACTCATTAGTCACATTGCTTGCAAGGCTTATAGTGATGTGCATTACCGAGAGGGCCCAGAGATACCTCTCTGATACACGGAGTGACAAATCCTAATCTCGATCTATGCCAACCCAACAAACACCTTCGGAGACACTTGTAGAGCATCTTTATAATCACCCAGTTACATTGTGATGTTTGATAAAACACAAGGTGTTCCTCCGGTATTCGGGAGTTGCATAATCTCATAGCCAGAGGACACACGTATAAGTCATGAAGAAAGCAATAGCAATAAACTAGACGATCATAGTGCTAAGCTAACGGATGGGTCTTGTCCATCACATCATTCTCTAATGATGTGATCCCGTTCATCAAATGACAACACATGTCTATGGCCAGGAAACATAATCATCTTTGATTAACGAGCTAGTCAAGTAAAGGCACACTAGGGACACTCTGTTTTGTCTATGTATTCTTTGTTTTTGAGATAGCTTACCACTCATGCCAAGTGGTTTGTCTATGTATTCACACATGTATTAAGTTTCCGGTTAATACAATTCTAGCATGAATAACAAACATTTATCATGATATAAAAAATATAAATAACAACATTATTATTGCCTCTAGAGTATATTTCCTTAAATTCGCTCATTCGCACATCCATGTGTTCAAACGATTGAAGAGAAAAACATAGCACTCTTCAACATTATCTACCGGCGGCACTAGCGACCTTTGATTGTGCAGCCAAATGAACTGCGAACTGCTAGGATCGACCCGGGATGTCGTCCCGGTGTTAACTAACCAATTGCCGCCAATATGATTTCTTCAACCTTCTTTCTCCGAGAGCTTCTATGTATTAATTCTCAATCAAATTAACAGTCCATTTTACAATTTTTTCCATTTAAAACTTAAAAATATTCACCATGTTATAGTGCAAAATCATTCAATTTTACAGATATGTCATACAGATTAAAAATATATTCACCATGATGCAATATTTTGTTTAGCTAGTTGAAAAATATTGCAGTGTCCGTTCACACAGCATAGAAAAATAGAGATCTTGCATGTCGATGTCGACTAAGATTGAACTAATTTTCAGATTATGTCTTTTCAAACAATTTCATTGTCCTGAAAACGTGCATCATGTAATGCTCTTAATTTGCCAAAAAAAATAATGCTCTTAATTACTTATCATTTGTTTGCCTTTTGATCCACCGCATTGAAAGATGGTGTAGAGTTTGTTTCCGTTTGTATAATGCCTTGTCAATGAATCTATTTCCAGTGATGCTATAAAACCAGAATTTCTATTTTATCGTGTGAAAGCATCCTTGTTCACATGGATACGGCTAGAAGTAATGGATGCGAAGATTTTCTTTTTTGGCAAACATGGTGCCAGGCACATCCTACCTCTATGAACATCTTCGAGAGACTGAGTAGGTGAATCTTGAGATTGATGGATGCAGTATATATAGCCATATCGCTGTTAATAGAAACGTCCCCCGCCCCCTCCCCCCGCAAAAAGAATATTTCTCTTTTTATGAGACACCAAAGAGTCAAAACTAGGTTTGATCCCTGATAGGTTGAGGGTACAACTAGCCACCTAACTATCCAATCACATATCCTAATTTTACATCAATTCATGAGTACCCGACTTGTCATCAATTTCATTTTCATTTCCACAATTTTGTGCGCACCATCATCTTTTCACTTTTGACCACTCTGATTTCTTATTGTATGACAGGTTTCCTATTCATCCAATTTGGTAACTATTGATATGGTTCATGTTGTAAAATGCTTATCACCAGCGTCCAGTAGAAGTGCATCTGTTCTATGACTGGTATTTAACTGCATGCACTGGTGACCGTTTCCTGTACTTCTAACCATTCCCAACATCTCTATACCTCGTGTCCTTGTGGTCACGCGAGACATAAGCACACGATATTTTTCCTAAACGCTGTCTAACGAGTACGTGCGACCCAGCGTTCCCGAGCGGCTGCACTAGAGCCGTAGATCTCGCGCTACCGTAGGACATGTGGGCGTGGCGACCCGACCAGGTGGGGAACAGAGTTTTGTGGCTTCCCCTTTCTCCATCCTCACCTGTTCCCCGTTCCACATCACACTCGGCCCGGCGACGAGCCAAATCCCCACCAAATCCCTAGGGCTTCGCCGCGAGCGCGGCCGGCGAGGAGTTAACTGAGGAAGGCGACGGCCCGGCGAAGGATTCCGCATAGCTCGAAACGGGGTGAGGGCAGAGTGCGTGTGCCGGAGAAGGAGGAGAAGGTAGCGG
>NC_041388.1:652429624-652432280 GCF_002162155.2 Triticum dicoccoides | reverse complement strand
GACTGAAATAGGGTTCAACTAGGAACGCAGGCATAGGGAGAGGGGGCAATAGTGTGGAATTCAGAATAGGAAGGGGGGGGGGGGGCAACACTGTCTGTTTTTGCCTTGGTTTTGTAGGCATTCAGGTAGAAAATAAGTAGTCAATAATCAGTTTTGAAATGCGAGTTTAATCAGTTCAGAGAATAATCAGTATGAAATGTAGGCAAGAAGATAGATATATGTAGGCAATCAGATAGAGTTATGTAGGCAACGATCAGTTAGAGAATAGGCAGTAATGTGTGTTTTTGTTTTCTGTACGTAAACAATCGTCGTACATTTTTGATTTTGTAGGCAATTTTAATTAACATTTTTATAGGCATTGTTTTGTGTGTTCTTCGTAGGCAATTAAATTAGCATCATAGGCGATATTGTTGTGCTTTCAGCAGGCAGTTCTCAGGAATGTTCGCCATGTGTTCGTAGGCAACACCACTGTGTTTTGTGTAGGCAATCAGAGAGAGATAAGTAAGCAAAACAATGCATAAGATGTGTTCATAGACAATCCCGTAGGCAATAACATGTGTTTTTGTGTTTCATCAGCTGACAACACATTTTCTGTAGAGAAATACAAGCAAGGCGGCAAAATACTCACATATTTTTTCTTGCCATGGATTTTGTGCCTTTTTTATGCAGTATTGTAAGATACGTGAGAAAACTACAGATAGTTTTGGCATGGCATGGCATGGAAGCACTAGTTGTGGTTCTAGTAGTAGTAGCAGATTTTAAAGATGGCACTAACCTCTGCCATTTTCCTTCTGGGTAGCAACTAAAACTACGCGGCATACATGACACACATTCTAGCAGGTAGTCAAGATGAGAAAGTTATACTATGTAGCATATACAAAGTTTTTTCAGTACAAACCGAGGAAACCCCCTTACGAGAACAGATTATGAACTGACTCTCACGTTTGCTGGAGGTAAACGTGCGACTCCTGCATTAAGATTCAGGACTCATACAGATATTTGTTGTAGTAGCTCCTAGTGCATAAGATTGGCATCTTTGCCGCATTTTTTCTGTGAACTATGCTCTGGAAGTTTGACTTCATATGCAAAGAATAGGTTGCTTGAGTACGTAATTACCTCAAAATATCATGTGATGTTTTCATGTAATCTGGAATCGAAACTTGAAACCATAGTGGACATTCGATTTTCAGTAACTGAACTTTTTGGCATTTTAAAAAGTTAAATGCGCTGCTGCTTTGAGTGAGCTCTGAGTAATGAATCACCTTGAAATCTCATATGATGCTTTATATAAGCTGGATTTTGGTACTTAGATGTGTGGAACTCAATTTCGGTAATTGAAAACGGCCATTTTTTTTAGAAGTTAGATGTGCCGGTACTCGAAGTATTTGTGCATTTTTTTTCTGCAGCTAATGTGATGGAGTGAAGCTCTGAGCAGACTTCCACAAAATGTTCCCTCTTTTTTGGTGCTTTGGATTTTGGGTGGTGGCAGAGCTTGCACCATGCTAGCTCCCAGTCTGCTGTATTTGCTCGGCCACATTTGCAAACGCAAGCAATAATAAGACTAATTTCAGTAATCACATGTTTAAATGTAAACAATGTTGTACATGTATATATGTAGGCATCTTCATTTGTATACTAGGCATTTTTTAGTAGGCAATTTGTTTCAGCCAAAACACTAAATCACCCACCCCACAATTTAACCACATAGTTTCAGACTACTTTCTATGCAGGCCTATGTTTTAAAGGCGTCCCTA
Source organism: Triticum dicoccoides (assembly GCF_002162155.2). Taxonomy (NCBI): domain Eukaryota; kingdom Viridiplantae; phylum Streptophyta; class Magnoliopsida; order Poales; family Poaceae; genus Triticum; species Triticum dicoccoides. Next base: position 652,430,526 of record NC_041388.1, on the reverse strand, counting down.
AGGCGACGCCTAGGCGACGCCTAGGCGTCGAAGCGCTCCCCCTCCGCTTTGGAAAATCGACCGCTTTGGGCGCCTAGGCGTCCAAAGCGCCCGCCTAGGCGTCGCCTAGGCGCCAAAGCGCCCCCCCTCCCTAAGGCGGTAAGGCGTCGCCTTAAAAACATAGATGCAGGCAACTAAGTCATTTTCTCCCTGCAATTTTACTTTCTGTTTTCCAACTATGAGATTTCTAAATCATTTTTTCCCACTAATAGCAGAGCAACTTCAGTTTAGTGGGAAATTTTACCAACTAATTTCAGACTACTTTTTGCAAAGCATGAAGGAAACTAAAACATTTTTCAACCTGCAAAATTCTTTCTCCTGAAGCAACTATGCTCCCTTTTAGTTGGGTTCCTACAAAGTGTGCCTGCAAAGGTTTCGCTAAGCAACTTTCTTGTATGTGTTTTTTCCATGAAACGGGGCCCAGAAAATGAAACAACATCAAACAAGTGCTCAGGATCTCTCTCTAACATCCAGGTCCAAAATCGGAGGGGGAGGGGGGGATGAATCATCCTGGTTCATCATACATCATCCAAGGAACAACTCGACCAATCGGACACACAAAGTCGCCCACCACCGGGTGCTAGGTCACCTAGCCCGCCGACATACTCGCCTACACATACCCAACCCCCTTGAAAAATCGCCTAAGCCAGCCAAAACGAACTCGCCCACCACCGGGTGCTAGGTTGCCTAACCCGCCAACCTACTCGCCTACACATACACACACCCACCTCCCTTGAAAAATCGCCTAAGCCGGCCAAAACGATCTTGCCCACCACCGGGTGCTAGGTCGCCTAACTCGCCAACTCACTCGCCTACACACACACTCACCCCCCTTGAAAATGGCCTAAGCCGGCCAAAACGAA
>NC_041388.1:652409611-652428640 GCF_002162155.2 Triticum dicoccoides | reverse complement strand
CCTAACCCGCTGGCCTACTCGTCTACACTGACGCCCACCCCCCTTGAAAAATATGCCTAAGCCAGCCAACACGAACTTGCCCACCATCGAGTGCTAGGTCGCCTAACCCGCCGACCTACTCGTCTACACTCACACCCACCCCACTTGAAAAATCGCCTAACGAGGCGGAAACGAACTCGCCCACCACCGGGTGCTAGGTCGCCAAACTCGCCTACCTACCCACTCGGGTGCTAGGTCGCCTAACCCGCCAACCTACTCGCCTACACACACCCCTTGAAAAATCACCTAAGCTGGCTGAGACGAATGTGCCCGCTCCCCCCGGTGCTAGGTAGCCTAACCCATCGTCCTAGCAACCTAAATCACCATTTTTGGGGGCAATATTAAGTTTTTCAATTTTTCGGTTCCGTTTTTTCATTTTTACAGTAGTCTTTTTATCAGTGAACTACAATTAACATGGATGTACACTGATGGAGCAGCTAAATGCATGTTTTTTGTTTTTTCAGGTATGGCTGCAGCGATGTACAATACTGAAAACTGGGACGGCACCCATGTCCTGGAGTATGTATCATGACTGTTTTTTGGTTTTTTCATTTTTTCTTTCGCATACCAACATGGTCTACTTTAGTAACAAGTAACATAAATAACATGGTCTCTTCTCAAATTAAAAAGCATTCAAGTCTTCTCACAATCATCAAAATCATCAGGGAGTTTAGTGAGATCAAGCTCAGCCATATGCACATTTTTAGAAGAGGGAAGAAAATTCTGTATAAGCGACAAATTGTAAATAAAACAATGAAAACATCTAGTTTTTCGCTCTCTTTACTACTAGCCAGCTTGGCATATCATGTTTACTACTAGTTGGCAGAAAAATGGCAGGCGAGAAATTTACATTATTGCTACTTGTAGTACTAGCTCAGACTTTTTTTCCTGGTTTTTGTTTTGTAAGCAACTAGTCTCTTCTCATTTCCATCTTCCTTTTTTTTAATATGGGATGTATGCAAGCTTTATCGCAACCAGTTTTTCCTCTCCTTTTTTGTGTGCAGAGGCAAGGTGCAAGACAATAGGCAAGATAATTCAAGAGCAGGCATTTCTTCTCAAGCATCCAGATTCAACATAGGGAAGAGGAGGCAACTACAGGTGAAGGCTAGCAGTATCACACGGGTGGTACAGAGGGGTAGTCCCAGTAGTTCAAGAACTAACCAGGAATCAAGATTTTCTGTTTTGTTTTTGCCCAAGGATTAGTAGGGATAATAGTAGTGCAGAGTACTTCTACCTTGGTGTTTTTTCTGGGAGGAACTTCCCAGTTTGTTGAAATTTTCTTGCCAACGTTTGCTCCACAATATTGCCTGATCAGCAACAAAGAGTTGCAGGGCAAAATCTATGGCCTTCTTCAGGATATGGCTTGAATTGCCCCTTTTTTGTGTGTTTTCTGTTTGTAAGGATCTCTCCCCCCTGCTAGGCCATGGCCTGCAGCCACCGGCGGCTGGGAGATATAGCGGGTCAAGGGAAGAAAAAAGCAGACTGCTATGGATTTGTGCTGGGGGCAGGGTTTCTGCCGTGGTGGGGAGAGACCTAAACATTCTTTTTTTTTGGCGGGACATGGCTAGGCAAGGGAGAGGGTGGGATTTCCTTTTCTGACACATGGGGGACCGCACGTGGGGCAACTTCCAAAAATGGACGGCCGCGAGATCATACCGCATCGCGCGCGGGCGCTACGTAGCATCGTCCTTATTTTTTTGCGGTGACATAGGCAGAAGAATCAGTTCAAAACATTCTGCACGATAGAAACTCAAAGTAACCAAATACGTAGAACCAAATAGTATATAATAAGGAGTTAAAGGTTAAGATGCCATATAGGGACCTAAATTTTAAGTGATCGATTTTTTTAACACAGTACATACGCAGACGCTCATACATACGCAGACGCTCATACATACGTGTATACACTCACATCTATGAACACACACGCACACCCTATCTCTATGAGCACCTTCAAGAGACTAAACCAAACATATTTTTTTTTAGATAATGGTACAGGCACGGCCACACATGCGCTCACATATACACGCGTACCCTCACCCTATGAACACACATCCCATCCATATAAGCACCTTCGAGAAACTGACTGGCATATTATCTTGAGTTTGACGAAAACACCATAGGTGCCTCGTAGTCGGCGGAAATGTCTCCCCCCACTAAACGCGCATCGCTGGAAATCGTGAAATAAATCTAGAATAATCCCCCACTAAACGCGCATCGCTGGAAATCGTGAAATAAATCTAGAATAATGCGAGCACCGGGACTTAATCCCTCGTGGGTTGGGGATACGACCGTCCTCTATAATCATCCAATCACACATAGGTTTGCATATACATTTTTTTTTGTCTTTGTAGCGATTAGCCAAATAGTCTTTTGGGTCGAGTAGGTGTACTCTCGCTATGCAGTGAGGACCAAACACCTCAATTCCGAGACCCCTCAAAAAATATATTCTGAGACCTAATGTCTTGTACAACAATCTCCCAAGAAAACGTCTTGTACAAGAAGGGAAAAAAATCCTTGGTTAAGAGGAAGTAGAACTAGCTTTATTTCCCTTTTTATATCCCCATGTAAGCAATTACTCTGTTTTACATAGGTTCGCCAGCATCCCATAGTGCACGAGCCGAATACGAGACTAATTAATAACCAGACCAAAGCTCTCGAGCAGCAGAATACCTTGTACAACAAGGAAACAATTTTTGGCGCTGTGTGCTATTCTGAATAGAATCTTGTAACACAAGCAAATAATGCTCGAACAACCTACGGCAGTCGGGCATATATATACATACCGCAGCTAGCTAATCCGTTCTCAACCCAATTAATCCGTTCTCAACCCCCTTTACGATCACCCGCGTCGAGTCAATCAGCCGAGATGTCGTCGACGTCCGGGAAGGTGAAGGGAGCGATAGTGGGCGAGCAGTTCTTGGCGACGTCGGGCTCGCACCCGACGGAGTTGAAGGTGACCAAGTTATACACCCCGAAGGGGCCGAGATTCACCTTCAAGAACTCCGCCGGCGGCGAGGCCATGCTGGAGGTGGAGTCCCGCATGGGTTTCATGAGCCTACGCTCACACCAATTCCTCGACGCCACCTCAGCCTCAGCCCAACCGGTGATCCATCTCCAGGAGGCCGGCATCGACGAGCGTAAGTGGGAGGCGTACAGGGGCAACAGCACGAGAGAAAGCGACAAGATCTTCGACGCCGTGAACAAGTCATGGTATTTCTTCCCGATGGGGACCAAGATCGAAGTGTTCCTCCGCAAGTCCTCCGACGAGCCGAAACCAGCAGGCTCTGTCGTCGATGGCAACTCCTCCGGCGGCATGCAGAAACCAGCAGACTTCATCGTCCTTGGCAACTACTACCGCGGCGGGCTAACCGTTTTCCGCGGCTGCGGCTACGTCCTCGCCGACCACGACATTGCGCAGATCAACAGGGTGAGCCGCCTGTTCAAGTGTAGTGAGATGGGTGGAGAGCACACGTACGATGTCAGTGTCAAGCCGGGCGAAGACCAGGCGTTCGTCCTCGCACTCACCGTGATTCTTGACCAGATGTATAATGACGATCGTGTTGTACGTTATTCTACCCAGCGTTAGGTAGCTTAGCAGAAGCTTAGGTTTGTGATCGTTCGCGGTGTCGTTATTAGTCATGTTTTTTTTCAAAGGTTAGCTATGTTACACTCGGAAGTTTCTGAGCATGCGGTTATGTAATCACCATGGTTTAGGTTTTTGTGAGTCGAGTCTAAACGGGAGTTTGTATCGGGTCGCGTCGTGTCAGGCATGTATCTTTTACTTTATAATATATATATATAGCATAGTAGAAAAGGAACCAAGAAAAGCAGCGAGCCAAATTATTTCCTACGCGCTCGTATTCAATGTCTACGGGCTTTTGCAGATTAGATCCATCAAGATGATTAAAAGCTCGTAAATGTTTGGCGTTTGTTGACATCGCCTTGCTTCGAAAATATATTAGCTTGTGATGCCCCCCTTTGAAACTACAAAATTTAAACTTTCAGATAAATCAATATTTACAGAGATTCAAACTTTCAGAAAAATCAACCTTTAATAAAATCTAACTTCTAGAAAACCAAATTTTTTTGAGGAACTGGAAGGTCACTGCCTATATATTAAGCAGGAGAAAAGTAAAACAAATAGTTCTTACAACACAGCGTTACAATTAAGAGTAGAAAGTCTAGTCTGGCTCAGGTTCTGGTTGGTTCTCAACATACTAAGCTAGTGAGATGAAAGCATAGGTTGAAGAATTTCCTGGTTGATGAGGAGAAGCACACCCTGCTCAGCAAGAGTCTTATGCTCGAATACGCGTCTGGTTGATGAGGAGAAAACCAAATTTTCAGAAAATTCAAACTTTCAGAAATTTTATATTATGAACTCTCATCCCTCAAAAGATGATTGACGGAGTTACCACACACCTTGTAGTCGACGGGAACCTCTCCTCCGACTGAATGAACATCGTCGAAAATTCTGAAATAAATTCAGAAGAATGCGTACTCCAACACAAGAAATCTAACCATTTAAGCTATGCTATGTCACTAACCAGATTGATCTCTCAACTTGGGAGTTAAATTATACGAACTGTCATCAAACAATGTTCTCCACACAGGCACATGCCCAAACATACGTTTTTTATGGCAGGTGTTTTCCAGCTCCAGCGACAACGATGTCGCGGTGACCCAAAAGGTGACCAGATCGAGCGAGCACGTTCCTGGAGAGAACGCGTACGATGTCAGCGTCAACACGGGCATCGACCAGGCCTTCGTCCTCGCACTCACCGTGATTCTAGAGATCAGATGTATAGTTATGATTCTGATTTACGTTGTTGTAGCCATCAATGTCAGAAAAGAAAACCCTAGAACCACATTGTAAATATATAAGTAGCTTATAATAAGTTTAGGTTTGTAATCGTTCATGATGTTGTTTAGTCATTTTTTTCTTTTTTTGTTGGAAAGGTTAGCCATGTTAGAGTCGAGTTTGTGAGCATGCAATGATGTGGCCGCGATGATTGTATTATGGAAATGCTCTGCACACGATGGTTCACAGACGATTCATGCACGATGCCTAATTTGAACGGCGGTGATTAGCAAAACAATGCAATTCAATGGCTGATTCAATGCATCGTGCGAAGATCGGGCAGCAGCTTGTCGTCCCTATAGCAGTGCTCATTGTATTACTAGTGATTGGGGCGCCACCCTGTGGCGCCGCTTGAGAGGAAGCTATGCGCATGTTTCTATTTAAAAAAAATACATAGAGTCCTAGCCTCCATCTAAAAAAACATTAAAAAAATTCCCACCTCCAGCTAAAAAAGATGTAAAAAAATAAAAAAAAATTACTACAACAACCTACCAGCGAATGCCACTTTGCATAACCCTTTATTTAAAAAATACCAGAGATCCTCATCTCCATCTAAAAATGCATTTAAAAAATAATCCACACCTTCATCTAAAAAATTGCAAAAGATTTCTCACTGCGGCCAACCAGCTTGCGCCACGTGGTATAGCTGGTTGGCCGCCTTTCACGCGTAGCTTACAGGTTCCTTCATGTAAAAAAGAAAAAAAAATTACCACAACAGCCTACCAGCGAGTGCCATTTTGCATAACCCTTCATTTAAAAAATATCAGAGGTCCTCATCTCCATCTAAAAAAATACATTCAAAAAATCATCCACACCTTCGTTTAAAAAAATTGCAAAAGATTTCTCACCGCGGCCAAATAGGTTGCGCCACGTGGCATAGCTGATTGGCCGTCTTTCACGCATAGCTTAATGGTTTTATTTTGTTTTTGTCTATCGAGTCTAAACTGGAGTTTTATCCGGCCGCTTGGTCTAGTTTGAAATTTCTGAGTTTTTGCATATTAGATCCAACAATATAAAGCTCGTAAGAGTTTGCCAGTTGTGACCCTCGTCGAAAAGCTTGATTATATTTGTGCTTTCATATAGGTGATAAACAATATATTTAAACAAGATATATTGTTTATCCTTTTTATTAACAAACAGAAAGATAAACAATATATCTTGCTCCCCTTGTTCTAAATTAAATAAATTTCTAAGTTTGCGCCAAGTCAAACTTTCTTATATTTGACGAAATCTATAGGAAAAACATGCTAATATTTATGACAGGGAAGAACAAGATTCCGACATGTTTTTATTTTCGATTTGGTTGAGGGCGGCTGCTACAAATCAGTCGGATGATTATCTAGAAAAATCATCCGTCTAAATAGCCGTACGATGCGCTGATGGCCGTTCAATCTCAACAAGGCAGCTCGGTTCTTCCCTCCTCTGTTCTCGTTCAGTTCAACACCCACGTGTCTCCTCTCAAGAAAACGATGTCTCCGCTGCGGCAAGGAGGCCCTACTGCTGCTGCTGCATGTACGCTGGCCGAGACGCGAGCCAGAGCAACTCCTTGAACTCCGGCGAACGCCGCCGACGTGCTGCGTTGCAACACCATCAGTGCTGCGGGTGGACGGATCCGCCGGCGACTGCTGCATCGCAGCACCGGGAGCCACTGGGGGCTGCTCCATGGCAACACCGAGTGCAACGCCTCCGGCGAAGCTTCATTGCAGCTCCGACGGAAGCTTCAATGCAGCTCTGACAAAGCTTCACTGCAGCCCGGCGGAGTCCGTTCCATCCCCATCGCAGCTTCAACGACCCGGCGGCGCTCCAATGCAGCCCGAGCGAAGCTGCATAGCAACACCGACAACCCCGGCGACGCCGCAACGCAGCCCCGGCGGCCCCGTCGACGCTGCATAGAAACACCGGCTACCCCGGCGATGCGCCATAGCAACACCTGCGAGGCGGCGACCCCCGCGATGCTGCACCGCAGCACCGGCGGCCACGACGACTCAGCACCGACGAGCCCCTCGCCGCAGCACCCGCAGCCCGCTTGAAGCACATGTGGCGCAGATCGGCGGCACGCAGCTTTTCCCCGCCGACGGCAGCATCGCCCGTCATGCTTTGCCTTGCAGGAGCGGTTGGTGCTTGCGGCAAGATGTGCACGCCATGGTTGGAAGCAACGATGGTGAGCCATTGTATTGTATCGAGCCCCACTCATCCCTGTCACAGCCTGTGAAAAAATGAGAGAGAGAGGGGGGATGGGGGACGAACGAAGAAGACGAGAAAGGGAGAGGATAAGGCTGGGATGGAAAGCGGTGAGCCGGGCCCGCATGCTACGCGTGTAGTGGATAGGCGACGCACGCGCGTGAGACGAGCGCCACACGATCGGCTTTGATCGCACGGCTAGCGACACGGTTTACGCGAGGCAAACATCAGTCGGTTTAAAACAAACGATTTCCATATGGAGAAACAAATCCGCCGCCTCCCCTTTTCCTTAGGGAAACGTTTCTCGCCGGACGACCGGCTGAACCTTGCGCCGGTCGCCCCGGCTCGCTCGCTTCGTGCAGGAGTCTCTACGTAGCCACGTATCCCATCGGGCCCCACGCACTACATCTCCATCCATCCTTTTTTATCTCTTTCTGCCTTATCTACTCCCATGCTCCCCATCTCCGCCACCAGGCCGCTCTCCGGGAGCCACACAGCTGACGGCTCCTCTCCACCGCATCGCCCCTGCCCACTCATCTCTCTCCTCAGCGATCATGCCATCCCCTGCAAGCTTGAACCAGCCCCCACACCTGCTCACCCCCTCCCCCACGGACGAGCGCTGCGCCTCATGGTGCGCAAGGCGGCCGGCGTAGAGATGCAGATGGGCGACGATGGGGAACAAGCAGCAGGACGGCGGTGCTACAACCCGCACCTGGTGGAGCTGCAACCGTTGGGCGGCGGTGCTGGAACCGCGAAGTACCGCTGCTGCTTCCCGCCGCTGCCGCCGACGGGACAATTTGTTTTTGCTGCAACCCTCACCGGTGGAGCTGCAACCGATGAGTTGTAGAGCTGGAACCGGCGTCCACCGGTGCTGGAACCGGACCCTCCTCCCACGGCCGTCGTGATTTTTGCTGGAACCAGCCTTATGCTTTGCTGGAACCTGCTGTTTTTTTTGCTACATCGACTTCTCTTTTGGAATTTGCTTCCTGTGACTTTTATTCGAACCAATGTGGGTTTGTTGGAACCAGCTATATGTTTTGCTGGAACGTGTTAGTGTTTTTGCTACATTAACTTTTGCTGGTGGATTTTGCTTCCTGTGATTTTTGCTTCTACTGGTATTATTGTTAGCTGGAACCGGCTAATTGTTTTGCTTCAATTGATGATTGGGGGTTTGTTACTGAGATTGTTTTGCTGGATCACGAGAGTGCTAGTCGACGGAGGTGGCGAGGCAGAGACGGTGACGCCAGAGATTTTGCTACAACCACACTACCAGTGCGCTGGAACCAGCCAGCGTCAGAGCTGCAGTTGTAGCTGAAGCTGGCACCCAACGGGCGGGCGTGAGACAAGGGGGGCGGCAGGCGACAACGCACTGGTGCAGCCGGGGCCGACGACGCCGAATAACGCGGCCGTTGCGTCTCGTGAAGCAAAAGCCCGACGGAGGAGATGCGATGGGCGCGACGAGTGCGCTCTCTCCTTTTCTGGATATGATGCAGGGTGCGGAGTGTTGGGGACGAAGCATAAGATAAGATCTGAACGGTTAGAGTGGAGCCATCGAACGGGCAGGGTGCGACCGGCCCAATTTTGGGCCGGCGCACCGGCGCCTATGAGTGTCCTTTTCCTTACCAATGCTGGTGTTGCTGATATGCGAGCGGTGTCTCTACCCCACCGATCTACGGATCAAGCAATGGCTAGGCGTCCTGGTCTGTCGGTGGCAGAGGGCAGAGTAAAGGGCAATTTTGGTCCTCGTGGATCAAGCAATGGCTAGGCGTCAGGTGGATGAAGCGGCGTCGGCGATCTCGCCTTGTGAGTATCGTTATCTCCTTCCTCTTCATTGACACGCTGGCAAGATCCCCATCGACGGTGGAGAGGTTGGGTCTTGCTGTGTTGCTAGGGATGGACTTCTCGTTCTTGTTGAAGATTCGGTGGTGTGGGCTATTTGTTGACTGTAACTTCTCTAGTCTAGCACTCATGCACATACTCTCTCCGGTCCTTTTTACTCTGCACATTGGATTTGTCGAAAGTTAAACTTTGTTAAGTTTGACCAAATTTATATTATAAATTATTAGCATCTATAATATCTAATAAATATAATATGAAAATATATTTCAAGATGAATCTAATGATATTGGTGTTGTTATGTGAATGTCTATAATTTTTTATAAAAACTTGGTCAAAGTTGGATGAGATTGACTTCAGACAAACCTAATATGCAGAGTAAAAAGGACCGGAGGGAGTACTAGTGCATACCCACGTTGTAGCACCACCTCGCGCACCTCACACCTCATGTAACTGCGCTCGGCGCCCCTCTGTAACCCGGCTATATTAGCCTGAGTAATACACTCGAGAGCACCTAAGGTACATTCTCTCATTCCTCCCCTCGTCTACATGGTATCAGACGCTAGGCCTCACTAGCGTCGCTAACTGCCTTCCGCTGCCTCCTCCTGCCGGCGACATGGTTGCCCCATCGCCGCCGCCTCCTCCACCACCCACCCCCTCCCAACCGTGGTCTTCACGGCGCCTTTGCCGCCGCCGCTGCTGCCACACCGAGCCGTGACGTGCTCCTCACCCCCTCAGCTCTTGCAGCATCCTCGCACAACGGCACCATCATCCTGGGCGCCGGCGCCCCCGACTTGCACCTTGCACCGCCGCCCTCCCACCTCGCTGCCATCTACATCAACCAGCATGTCCCCATCGTTCTTTCCTTGCAGCCACCCAACTTCTCCCAGTGGCGCACCCTATTCGAGGTCACCTTCCAGAAGAGCGGTGTCGTCGCCCACAACAATGGGGCGCCGCGGCCCGCTGATCCTCTCTGGCTACAGGACGATGCCCATATTGTCTCCTGGCTCTACAACCGCATCAGCCCAGAGATCTTCAGGCTTGTGCACTACCGCGGCGCTACGGCCGCGGAACTCTGGGCGGCGATCACCTCCATTTTTTTGGAGAACAGGGAGCATCAGGCGGTCTTCCTCGCCACCGACCTCCGCCGTATCGAGAAAGAATCTGGCTCGGTCCTCTCCTACTTCGCGTGCCTGAAGGACTGCGCCGATCGCCTCGCCGACCTTGGTGAGCCCGTCGGTGACCGCGAGCAGGTCCTCAACATGTTTCGCGGCCTTCATCCACGCCTGCGCTACGCCGTGCCCATCCTGACGATGCAGACACCCTTTCCCTCCTTCCTCCGTTGCCGCGCTTTCCTCCTCCTCAAGGAGAGCCGCCAGTCCCGCCAGCACCAACTCCGGCGGGGGTGCCGCAGGCAGCGGCAGTGGCTCGAACCATCGCGGTGGCGGTGGTGGCCGCAACAAGGGCAAAGGAAAGGCACCGATGGAGATCGGCAGCAGCAGCAACAGCGTGCCCGCGGCGCGCCCGCCTGCCCCCTCCCCGTCTGCTCACGCGCCCTGGACCAGCATGGTCCACGCTTGGCCGGTGCCGTGGCGCCCACACGCCCCTGGCGCGGGTGGCCCTCGCCCTAGTGGACACACACCGTTCGCTGGTGTGGCCTCACACTACTCCGCTCCGCCATCGGCCTTGTACGGCGCGCTCCCCGCACACTGGACCCCCGGTGTCGTCCCACCTCACCCTCTCTACGGCGCGCTCCGGTGGGGGCGTCCTCGTCCTCCGCTCAGGCTGGCTGGGACCAGTCTGCGCTGGTGCACGCCCTCAACAACATGCACGTCCAGCAGCCGCAGCCGCCGCAGCCTAGCGGGGACTGGTACCTGGACATTGGAGCATCCTCGCACATGGCCTCATCGTCAGGTTTGCTCACCTCCTCCAGCCCTTGTCATTCTTCTCGTATAGTAGTTGGCGATGGATCATCGTTCGCGGTCACACACTCTGGCACTGCCCACATTCCCACGTCCGCTGATCCTCTTACACTGCGCCATGTTCTCGTCTCTCCCAACCTCATCAAAAACCTTGTCTCTGTCAAGAAATTATCTCGTGACAATCCCGTTAATGTTGAATTTGACGATGTGGGTTTCTTTGTCAAGGATCGAAGGACGAAGCGGGTGATCCTCCAGTGTAAATCTGACGATGAAATCTACCCAGTCACGCAGCCCGATCGCCACCTCGCCCTCGCTGCAACTGTCGTCTCGCCGGACCGGTGGCATCAGCGACTGGGTCACCCCGGCCACGACGTTCTCCACCGCACGCTGCGTGCCTGCTCCGTCCATCTCCCCGGCTCGCCGTCATCCATTTGCCATGCCTGTCAGTTAGGCAACATCGTTAGGCTCCCGTTTTCTTCTTCAGAACATGTGTCATACTTTCCTTTTCAGTTAGTGCACTGTGATGTTTGGACCTCGCCCGTGCCCAGTGTATTGGGCAAGCAGTATTATCTTGTTCTTCTTGACGATTATAGTCACTTTGTGTGGACATATCCTCTCCATCGCAAATCTGAAGTGTTCCTGCTTATACGATCATTTGCCCGCTTCACTCGTCGACAGTTCAACCTGAACTTACTCGCTCTCCAGTGCGACAACGGACGAGAGTTCGAGAACCATGCTGCTCGGGCCTTCCTCTCCGACGAGGACATCTCTCTCCGTTTGTCTTGCCCATACACATCGCCACAAAACGGGCGAGCTGAGCGAGTACTCCGCACCCTAAATGACACTGTTCGCTCGCTCCTCACGCGCGCATCCATGCCGTTCACGTACTGGGCCGAAGCTCTTAACACGGCCACATTCCTCCTCAATCGTCGCTCGTGCCGCACTCGCCATGACCACACCCTCTTCTTCCTCCTCCACGGCACTCACCCTGACTATGCATCGTTGCGCGTGTTTGGGTGTCTCTGCTACCCTAACATCATAGCCACTACCCCGCACAAACTTGCCCCACGCTCTGCAGCTTGTGTCTTCCTCGGCTATTCCTTCGAGCACAAGGGATACAGCTGCCTCGATCGCACAAACAACCGCATTCTCGTCTCACGTCATGTCGTCTTCGACGAGACCCACTTCCCCTTCTCACATGCCACCACTGAAACCACACCTCCTGACGAAGAAACTGATCAGCTACCCCTGCCAGTCGTTCCCCGCCGGCCTCGCTCGCAGCGATCCCAACCATGCCCTACCACTTCCCCACCTCTCACGGTTGCACACCCACCTAGCTCTCCGCCCGTCACCATGACACACACACCACTCAGCTCTCCGGTTGCTGCTGCCTCTCCTACGATCACAGCATCGCAGGACTCCGCACCTGCTATGAACTCCAGCCCCGCCAACGCTCCAGCAGCGCCCCCCAGCACACCATTGCCTGCTCACGCCCCCCACGTGCCCATGCACGCCATGATCACCCGTGGGCGCGCCGGCAAGTTCCTTCCCAACCCCAAATACGCTGAAACACACACTGCTTCTGCCCTCTGCACCATCTCACCCATGCCCAAGTCCGTGTCCGCCGCGCTTCGTGATATCCATTGGCTAACTGCTATGCAGGATAAATACACTGCGTTGATGGCGAACAGGACCTGGACGCTCGTGCCCCAGCCTAGGGGTGCCAACATTGTCACGGGAAAATGGCTCTTCAGGCATAAGCTCAAAGCTGATGGCACACTGGATCGCTACAAGGAAAGATGGGTCGTCCGCGGGTTCTCGCAATGCCCTGGTGTGGACTTTGATGAGACATTCTCGCCAGTGGTCAAAGCAGCCACCATCTGTGCTGTTCCCACCGTCGCCGCCGCGCGCGACTGGCCTGTGCATCAAATGGACATGAACAATGCGTTCCTGCATGGCCAGCTTGCCGAGCGCGTGTACTGCCAGCAACCGGCGGGGTTCGTCGACAAGCTCCACCCCGACCATGTCTGCCACCTCGACAAGTCGCTTTACGGACTCAAGCAGGCCCCTCGCGCCTGGTTCGCGCGGTTTGCTGCTTTCCTCCGTACCCTCGACTTCACGACGGCGCGCTCCGACCTATCGCTGTTCACGCTCCACGGTGAGGGCGACACGGCATACCTGCTGCTGTACGTGGACGACATTGTCCTCACGGCTTCATCGACGGCTCTTCTCCAGCAACTACAGCGGCGCATGTTCGTTGAGTTCCCGATGAAAGATCTCGGCCCGCTCCACAACTTCCTCGGCATCAGTGTGACGCGGAGCCGCGCCGGCTTCTTCCTCTCCCAACAGAAGTATGCTGACGAGCTGTTGGATCGTGCCAACATGTCCGCTTGCAAGCCCGTGTCAGCGCCAGTGGACACGCACTCGAAGCTGTCTGCCGCCGGGGGCGCACCCGTCCGCGACGCCTCGGAATACCGTAGCCTGGTGGGCGCGCTCCAGTACATCACTCTCACGCGCCCTGACCTCGCCTACGCCGTCCAACAAGCTTGCCTCTTCATGCACGACCCGCGCGAGCAGCACCACTCTCTCGTCAAACGGATCCTGCGCTACCTGCGCGGCACGTCGACGCACGGGCTCCACCTGCACCGCTCTACCTCGCTCGACCTGGTGGCCTACTCCGACGCCGACTGGGCCGGGTGCCCCGATACGCGCCGCTCCACGTCTGGCTACGCCATCTTCCTCGGCAACTCGCTCGTCTCCTGGTCGTCGAAGCGCCAACCGACCGTCTTCCGCTCCAGTGCGGAGGCGGAGTACCGCACCGTCGCCAATGCCGTTGCAGAATGCTGCTGGCTGCGCCAACTTCTCGGTGAACTGCGCGTGCCTCTGCCCACGGCCACGGTGACCTACTGCGACAATATCTCCTCTGTGTACATGGCTGCCAACCCGGTGCATCACCAGCGCACCAAACACATCGAGCTCGACATCCATTTCGTCCGCGAGAAGGTTGCTGTGGGCCAACTGCGCGTTCTTCATGGCCCGACCATGCAGCAGTTCGCCGACGTCCTGACGAAGGGCCTCCCGACGTCGGCGTTCGAAGAATTCCGGTCCAGCCTGTGCATCCGGCCACCCGATGCTCAGACTGCGGCGGGGTGTTGACTGTAACTTCTCTAGTCTAGCACTCATGCACGTACTAGTGCATGCCCACGTTGTAGCACCACCTCGCGCACCTCGCGCCTCATGTAACTGCGCTCGGCGCCCCTCTATAACCCGGCTATAGTAGCCCGAGTAATACACTCGAGAGCACCTAAGGTGCATTCTCTCATTCCTCCCCTCGTCTACACTATTGATCCCGCGTTCTGGTCCTTCGTGGGCGAAGATCGAAGATTTCCCAGTTGCCATGGTCGTCATGACGAGGGTGCTTTCTCCGGCGGAGGAGCAGTGGCGGCGATGGCACGCCTTCATCTCGCGTTAGTGGTTGTAGTATGTGTTGTGTGGTCCGAGGACCTAGTTATAATTTTATTACTTTTAGGGTTCTTTGCTGCTTCTGAATTATCAATAATATAGCGTTTATTTCGCCAAAAAATAGAAATAGTTGGAACAAATTTGGAAGTTAGAGGACTAAAATATGACTGTCACAACAAAGTTTAATGACCGGCCCTACATTTTTTACTCTCATGTAAATATCGCAATGGTCATGTCCGATCTAATAGTCATGTACTTTTCGTCACTAACCAGATTACCGCTTGGCATGAGCGGTTTGCTATCTGAAAAAATGAACAACTTGGGAGTTAAATTGTAGGAACTGTTGTCAAACAATGTCTTCTAGACAGCTAAACTTTGGGAGCCAAACATACGTCTTTTTCTTTCTATGTTGCGACGAGGCAAATAAACCGTTTTTTGGGTAGCAGTTCTAATAATCAGATTACGTACGCACGAATTTGACAAGAACCAAACACCTCAATTCTTTCTTGTACGACAACCTCCCAAAAAATGTCTTGTACAACAAGGAAAAGGTGATTCTTGAGGACGGCATGTATACATGCCATAGCTCATCGGTTCTGCACCCAAACTAAAGAAAAAGTCCAAAATAAACCTTGAAATTGTAGACGAAAGCTAAATCAAACTCTGAACTTTGAATCCCGGAAATTGGCACTCTAAACTTGTAATCCCGGTCTATTTTGGACCCTAGACCTGTTTGGCACGCTGGGAAGACTACAATCCCGGCCGGGATTCCAGCTACTCTCACGGACTAGAATTTGGACCGGCCCACTATAAAACAACAAGAGTTCATGAGGTTTAAAAAAATGTTCGCATGTCTCTAAAATTGTTCAAAAGTTAAAAATGTTTCTGTTTTCTATTTTTCGCACAAACTCAATTCGTTTTCTGTTTTTAAAAACTGTTTGGAATTTCGTGTTTCGCACAAAATCAACTCTATTAGCATTTTAAAAAACTGTTTGTGGTTTAAAAAAAATCATATTTATCAAAAAATGTTCAGAATTCCAACAGTTTTTCACATGCTATGAAAAATATTTCGTATTTTCAAAATTGTGTCACATTTTTTAATACTGTTTTTGGAATTTCATAAATTATTTCATAAATAATGTATTTAAAAAATGTTTCGGATTATTGGGAGTGGATTTGACTGCGCCTCCCACCAGACATGTAGTTAGTTTTTTCCCTAACACACCACGTAAAAAATTCTTTTTTTTCTTAACTGCGACGTAATAATTCCAAAACAAAAAAACAAGCTGTGGAGTCGAACTTGGGACCTAGTAGTCACTACACCAGATGACTATGACTGGCATAGTCAGAGGCCCGAAATATTTAATCAGAAACTGTTGGGGATATTATTACTGGAGGTAAACCGGCCTTATGTAGCCGGGTTGACTCCTTGAAGATTAGAAGCCCATAAAGATACAAGGATGATGACGTTTCATGGAGGCCCAAGGCCCGAAGGCGGGTTAAAGCCTGTAAATGTAAACCGGCTTAGTCATGTAATTTGTATTGTAAGATAGGAAGGATAGAGACCGAGCTGGATACGTTTATGATCCGGCTTCGGGACTCTGTAAACCGGCGGGCGTTAACCTATGTATATAAAGGGACGACCCGGCAGCGGTTTAGGGAGAGATAACAACTCGAGAGCCAGACAAAGCGGATTCGCTCCCTAGCCTTCGAAACCCTAGCAATAGCAATCACAACTAGACGTAGGTTTTTACCTTCCTCGAAGGGGCCGAACTAGTATAAAATTCCCCGTGTCCCCTTGTCCGGTTTAACCCCTTAAAGCTAACCGCAGCGATGGCTCCACGACTAAGTCCTTTCACAAGGACATCTGCCGTGACAAACCCAGACAGTTGGCGCCCACCGTGGGGCTATCACACGATGGTTTTGAGTTCTTGAAGGGCAGCTTCGATGGACTTAAGGGATACGCTCTGGGCCGGATGACGAAGAGTCATCGCGGCAAGCTCTACATCGACAACGCAGGATGGGGTCCCGAGGCGGATTCAATCGAATACGGGTACCGGGTCCCCTTTGGTGGGATTCAAATCTTCATCGGCAAGATCGGCGAACCGGCCCCTGAGCCGGACATCTACACCGACATCATCGAAACGGCTCGGCGTGCAAGTTCTTCGCCGGTTCAGCCCGAGGCAAGGCATGCTTTCGTTTGTGTCATCCATGGATCGAGGTATGAGGACGGATCGGTATCCGATGGAGAGACCGTGGTCTGTTCTGATGACGAGTCTTTTGGAGAGACCGAATCACTTCACCAGTTGCAGGACGACCGGATTGAGTGAGGATCCGAGGGCAACAGTATTCCAGATTCCCCCGATCCACCAAACTGGGCTGCCATCTTCATGGCCGGCACACAATCGGCGCCTCATTCATCTAGCACCGCAGCAATGTTCTCCGGTTCAACAACGGCCACACCAGCAGGGGCAGGAAGCTCGGCGCCGCCTCCGGCCCAAGTCCTGTCTGATTTGTTCGACGCTTTGGCAACGTTGATGGATGCGGAGGTGGATGCAGCAGCCAGGGATCAGCACAATGCGGAGATTGCAAAGGTGAAAGATCAAGTAGCCCATGCTAAAGCAGATCTGGCAATAGAGAATTCTAGGATGGCTACAGAGCGGGCTGAATTGGAAGCACAGGCCTGCCAGATTAGACTGGATCAGAATGCTTCAGAGGAAGTCATGAGAAGAAAGTATCGATCACGTCTCCCGTCGGTTTATGAGCCGCAGAATCTCTTCAACACACTAGGAGCAGGAGCTGGTAGCCAACCCACACTAAACCAGGCGGGGGCGCCGGGAATAGGAGCGTCGGTTCAACCGCGCACGACGGACCCGCCTCGCCAGAACAACGTTGTGCCACAGTATATACCAACACCGCCCGTGCATTATTCCAACCTGTTGGACAACATTGTGGCCATCGCTTCACGCCTGGCGGCCCTCCCAACCGACGGCGAGTCACCAGTTGCAGTGGAAGCACGTTGGGCCAGGGATCTCCTTCAAACAGCACTAAATCAACAGCAGGCATATTCACACAGTCGTGAGAGGATTCATTCCACTCCCCGTCCAAGCCGGAGTTATAGCAGATACGTGGGGGACGAACCGGCCGTGTCCAGTAGTGCACGTCGCCGAAATTCATCACGAGGGAACAACCCGGCCGGGGGAGGCGCGAATGCGCAAGATGTTGTGGACCATGGCCACGCACGTCGGGAGGCCGAGTTGGCGGCTCGACATGGAGCACGACAGCATACTCCGGTTCACCCCATGGCCTCCGTGGAGCCAGGAGTGATGTTCAGTTCCTTAGGGGTGCCGTGTCTAACCCTCGCTTTGCGTAATGTGAGACTGCCCAAGGATTTTAAGGAACCTCGTAAGGTACCAAATTACACCGCCGATTTGGAACCAAAGCGCCGAACTTTGTAAACATTTTTTAGGGGCAAACAATTATTGAAAATGTAATTATTTATGAAATCTTTGAACATATTATAACGTGCAAGAACTTTTTGATAATTTCAAATATTTTTAAAAACCAACAACTTTGAAAAAGCGAACACATTATAAACATTTTTTGAAACCTGAACAAAATTTTAAAGTGCAAACACTTTTTGAAATATAAATTTTTCTGCAACCTGAATAAAATTTTAAAATGCAGACACATTTTGATACATAAACATTTTCTGAAACCTGAAAATATTTTGTGACATCTAAAAAATATCACAAGTTTTAAAAAATGTATGGGCCAATCCAAATGTTTATACAATGTATAATACTATTTGTGTGATTGAAAAAATGTTTTATACAAAAAAAATTAACATTTCAAGAATGATCACGAGTTCGAAAAAATGTTTTTGTGACATTTTTAAAAGAATGTTTTTACAATGTAAAAAAATGTTTGCATGATGTAAAAAAAATGTGTCAAAACCTTAACAGAATATATGTGGGATGCCCTTGAAAAATGTGTATGCAAATTTAAAAATGTTGAACCACGTAAAAGAGTGTTGTGTAGTTTTATAAAATGTTTATCCTCATAAAGTAAATGTAAAACATGTAGTTGAAAAAAATATTACCAATTTATTCAAAAAGTTTTGAAAACTTGTAATTTATAAATGTACATAATATATTATAAAATATCAAAAGTTTATCCAAAAAATTTAATGTGTGCGTTAAAAATGTACATTGAGTACTGAGAAAAATTAGACATGTGTAAAAATGAAAAAAGAAATGTAAACGAAAAAGGAAGAAACTAAGAAAAAAACCAGATTAGTGCGCGCGCGCGAGCAACTGCGCTACTGGGCCGGCCCAATTCAGCGAATCCCGGCTATGTTCTGTCAAGGTTTAAAATAGACCGGGATTAGAGAGTTTGGTGTGCTGACTTCAGGGATTGAGAGTTCGGGGTTTGATTTACCTTTCGCCTACAAATTGAAGGTTTGTTTTGGATTATTTCCCCAAACTATCATCCTCCTCGATCCACGAGCAGTGGGAGATGTCGTGGCTGTTGGAGACGTCGGCGATGGTGGACGGGAAGTTCCACGTGTCGCACCCGGCGTCGTTCACGGCGACCAAATCGTACACATGGAGGGGCGCCGTGTTGGACGTCAGGAACTCCTCCATGGGCGAGGCCGTGATGGAGGTGGAGACCGTCGAGCTGGGCTACCGCAGCCTACGTGCCCTCGTCCTACTCGACGCCGACTCA
>NC_041388.1:652365069-652409296 GCF_002162155.2 Triticum dicoccoides | reverse complement strand
CCAGTGGAAGGCGATCAGGGGCGGGGGCGCGAGCCGGAGCAAGCGGCTCTTCGTCGCCGTCGACAAGGCGCAGGTTTGGGAGATGGGGATCCTTGTCCACGTGTTCGTCGAGGGCAATTCCTCCATCGACCTGGACTACATCATCCACGACAGCTACCACAAAGGAACGATGACCATCTCCCGCGGCGGCGGCGGGGAAGATGTTGCGTGGATCGGCAAGGAGGCGAGCAACATCTTGAGCGTCATGAAAGGAGAGTACATGTACCATGTCAATATCATCCCGGACGTCGACCAGGCGTTCGTCCTCGCACTCGCCATGATTCTCGACCAGAGGCACAATTATGATTTTGAAAGTTCAAGCTGTTCCTGTAACCATTCATCTCACCATGGAAGTAGATTAACAGGGAACCGCAGTCATCATTAGATTATAATATCATACGTGGAAGTACCGTAAAACATATGTTTGGGAAACTGCTCAACACCCTAAATGGGGTGTGGCTATCTCATCATATAGAGGTACCATGAGGTACAATACAATGTTACAACAGGTATACAGAGGCTATGTATATATACAGTCTAACACCTTCCCTCAATCTTAACTATGGCCTGAAGTACAAAGCAAGTTAAGATTGCGGCTACAGCCTACAAACTGTGGTTGTGGAAGAGGCTTTGTGAAGATGTCAGCAAGTTGATCCTTTGACGAGATGAACTTGATACAAAGTAGCTTCTATGCAACACATTCCCGAACAAAATGATAGTCAACCTTAATGTGCTTCGTCCGAGCATGGAACACCGGATTAGATGAGAGATATGTAGCACCGATGTTATCACACCACAGAACTGGAGGACAGGCTGGAGAAACTCTCAGTTCCCTCAAAAGAGACTGTACCCATATGATCTCAGCAGTAGCATCAGCAACCGCTTTGTACTCAGCCTCAGTACTACTGCGAGACACCGTTGCTTGCTTGTGAGCATTCCAGGCGATCAAGTTAGAACCCAGGAATACCGCATAACCCCCCGTGGATCGCGTGTCATCAGGATTACCAGCCCAATCTGCATCTGAGAAAGCGGAGAGTTCACCAGACGGTGCAGGCTGAAGAAGCAAACCATAGGAGGCAGTAAGGCAGATGTACCGCAAAATACGCTTCACGGCTGACCAATGAGATGTCCTGGGTGCATGAAGGTACTAACACACACGGTTAACTGCATAGGAGATATCAGGCCTGGTAATAGTAAGATATTGCAGACCACCAACGAGACTGCGATACTCAGTAGCATCATCAGGTGAAAGAGATTCTCCATCAAGAGCAGACAACCAATCAGTGGTAGACATTGGAGTGATAACATGTTTGCACTTAAGCATGCCAGCCCGACGTAACAAGTCCAAGGAATACTTCTTCTGAGTAAGAGTCAACCCAGCAGAAGACCGTGAAACCTCCAGACCGAGGAGAAATGCAGAGCACGTAGGTCTTTGACAGCAAAATCACCACTCAATGCAGTCACAAGACGACCAGCAGCAGCATCAGAGGAACTGATGAGAATGATATCATCGACATAAACAAAGAGATACATCGTAACCTTAGGACGCTGAAGGAGAAACAACGACGTGTCCGCGGTGGAGGGATTAAACCCAAGAGCTCGAAGAACAGAGCCAAGGCGGGCATGCCATGCACGAGGAGCTTGTTTGAGTCCATACAGTGCCTTAAACAGGCGACAGAGATGATGAGGATGTGTCGGATCAACAAAACCAGGTGGCTGACGCATATAAACCTCCTCCTCCAGAATTCCATGTAGGAAAGCGTTCTGCACATCAAGCTCATGAAGGAACCATCCTTGAGTGGCAGCAAGAGGCAGCAACAAACAAATAGTAGTAGGCTTGATGACGGGATTAAACGTGTCTTCATAATCAAGACCATACCTCTGTTTGAAGCCCTTGGCGACTAGCCGTGCTTTGTAGCATTCTATAGAACCATCAGCATGTCTCTTGACTTTAAAAACCCACTTGGAATCAATGACGTTGACGCCAGACACTGGAGGAACAAGTTGCCAAGTATCATTTTTTATAGAGCCCGAAACTCCTGTTCCATTGCAGCACGCCAATGAGGAATACTGAGCGCAGCCTGAAAGTGACGAGGTTCTGCAGTGGGATCAGCAGCAGTATGAGTCATGTAAGCATCAAGCCATGCGACAGTCCCATCTTTGCGTTCCTTCAGACGAAAAATGCCAGATTGACTCCGTGTGCGAGGATGCAAGGTGACAGCAGGTTGTGCTGGCAACTCCAAAGTGACAGGCGACGGTGATGAGGTCGAGACACCCGACGAGCTCTCACCAGGACTCCCTGGCGTTAGAGAAACAGGCGACAGTGCGTCGAGTGCGGGCAGCCCATCAGAGGTCGAAGCGAGGTCCGCCGGGGTTGTTGGGCCGGGCGAAGCTGCAGCCGGCCCAGTCGGAGTGGCCGCTAGGCCGGGCGACGCCGGAGTCCGTGGGCCAGGTTAGACCATCGTCGGGGCGAGCGGGACCGCCGTTGGCGGGCCAGGCGAAGCCAGCATCGGGGCGGGTGAGGCCGACGCCCGTGCCCCGGGCAAAGCAGCGGCAGGTGGCGGGTCGGGCGAAGCCAGCGTCGGGGCGGGTGAGGCTGGCGCCCGCGTCCCGAGCGAAGCAGGGGCGTGTTGGCGGGTGCCACCCGGTATGCATGGGCCATGCACATGGGAGACGTCCCAATCGCGAGCGTCATCCGGCGCTTGTTCCTCAAGGAGCTCAAGGCGTGCACTGCGTCCAATACCTGCAGCATGATTAGGGAGCAACGCAGGGGCATATGCAACATCCACAAATTGATCAGGTGAAGGTATATACATATGCACCGGTGGCGTGAGAGTGGTAGAGTTTGTCGGAAGTGCACGAAAGGGAAACACATTTTCATCAAACACAACGTCACGAGAAATGTAGACGCGATTTGTAGGAACATGGAGGCACTTGTACCCTTTGTGAAGAGAACTATACCCGAGAAAAACACACTTCTTAGACCGAAACTCTAGCTTACGCTTGTTATACGGACGTAAGTGAGGCCAACATACACACCCAAACACCTTGAAGAATGTGTAGTGTGGAATTTCATTGAGCAAGAGTTCAAGCGGAGTTTGCATCTTCAGAAGTCGTGAGGGGAGCCTATTTATCAAAAAATAGGCCGTGGAGAAAGCATCACTCCAGAACTGAAACGAAACGGATGCATGAGCTAGCAAAGTTAGGCTAGTTTCTACAAGACGACGATGCTTACGTTCGGCAGTTCCATTCTGCTGATGAGTATGAGAGCAAGACACACGATGCGAAATCCCAAGTTTGTTAAAAAAACGAGTTGAGGTTGTGGTATTCACCCCCAGTCGGATTGAACATGGATAATTTTATGCTTAAGGAGACACTCAACGTGTGCTTGAAACTGAATGAAAACATCGAACACATCAGACTTGCGCTTAATAAGATATAGCCAAGTAAACCAACTATAAGCATCAATAAAACTGACATAATAATTGTGACCACTAACAGATGTTTGGGCATGACCCCACACATCAGAAAACACAAGCTCAAGAGGATGTTTCACAACACGACTAGACTCTGAAAATGGAAGTTGATGACTCTTGCCCTGCTGACAGGCATCACAGATAGTTTCAGCAGTTTTATTGGACACAACTGGTAGTTCATGACGATGCAACACATGATGAACTATAGGAGCTGCAGGGTGACCAAGGCGCGCATGCCAGTGCGTAGGCAACACACGAACACCACTGAACACATGTGGAGAAAGCTGCATGGGAGGTGTGCGCGGTGCGTCAAGTGCATATAGGCCATGGCGTAGGCGACCGCTAAGAAGAACGACCCTCATGTCTCGATCCTTGATAAAGTCATGAAAAGGGTGAAATTCAACAGACATTATTATCACGAGTAAGTTGAGGAATGGACAATAAACTACGCGTAGCAGAGGGAACTCGAAGGGCATTGGAAAGATGCAGTTTGCGAAAATTGTGTGCAAGAAGAGAAGCCTGACCAACATGTGAGATGCGCATACCTGCTCTACTGGCGGTGTGCACCTGATCATGACCACGATATGGCTCCTGAGTAGAGAGCTTGCCCATATCTCCGGTGAGGTGATTGGTAGCTCCGGTGTCCATATACCATGTAGGATCAATAGAGTAGGATGGAGTGCGTCCATGCTCATGACTCGTCACTGCGGCAGCAGCTTGCTTATCATTCCCTTTGCCATTGTTGCCCTGGCCCAGAAAATCTTGCTTGAAGCGACGACGACAGCGGGAGGCAATGTGATGCTCAATGCCACACAGCTGGCAGGCCTGTTGAGCACCGCAGCAGGGACAAGAAGCAACGGGCCGGCTGCCACCAGTGATGGAGGGCGCCGCACCCCGCGGAGCTGATTAAGGTGAGGCCGCCACTTTCCCACCAAGCGGCGCCAGCTTTTGAGACTTTCTACAAGTCGCGGCGTTGGCGGAGACAAACCCTGGAGAGGCTTGGTGCGCCTTGATGTGCTGTTCGCGGCCAAGGAGGCGCGCGTAATGCTCGCGGGGTGGCAGTGGGGCCTCGCGACCATGCACATTCTCGATGAGGTTATCATAGTCATCATCCAAGCCGTTGAGTACATGGGTGGTGAAGTCCTCATCACCAAGCGGCTGACCAATCGAGGTCAACGTGTCTGCGAGACCAGTCATCTTGTTGAAGTAATCCGTGATGCTGAGGCCACCAAGCTTGGTCTCCCCCAACTCGGTGCGTATAGAGTGAGCACGCGTCCGAGACTGAGAGGCAAAGCTACTGTGAAGCGCCGACCAAGCATCCTTAGACGTGGCGACGAACATGACCAACAATGACACGCTCGGGGTCAGCGACGACTGGATGGCGGAGAGGATTGCCTGGTCCTGGGCCACCCACACATGATGAGCCGGATGATATGGCGGCGGACACGGGATGGAGCCGTCAACGTAGCCCTCCAAGTAGTGGCTGCGAAGGAGAGGAAGCACCTGAGCCCACCACAACAGGTAATTGTCCGGCGTGAGCTTCACCAGAAGGAGATGTGAGAAGTAGAACAACGATGGCGATGTAACACGATTGACAGTGTCCTGGACTAGGGGGTACTCACCACGTCGTCTCCCGATCTGTTAGATTGGGCCTAGGACCCCCATGACCGTATACTCATGGGCCAGTTCGGACAGCTGCCGCATACATGGAAGATTCCACAAGACTTGGTGATCAAGACAAGGACTCCTCCCCACCGGCGTATTCGGCTAGGACTCTTGTTATCCTAGGCCTCTGGTGCATTATATAAACCGAGGCCAAGCTAGTCGATAGATCAGATATACAACAATCATACCATAGGCTACCTTCTAGGGTTTAGCCTCTCTGATCTCGTGGTAGATCAACTCTTGTACTACTCATATTATCAAGAATAATCAAGCAGGACGTAGGGTTTTACCTCCATCAAGAGGGCCCGAACCTGGGTAAAACATCGTGTCTCATGCCTCCTGTTACCATCGATCCTAGACGCACAGTTCGGGACCCCCTACCCGAGATCCGCCGGTTTTGACACCGACATTGGTGCTTTCATTGAGAGTTCCGCTGTGTGATCGGCAAAAGGATCAATGGCTCGCCCGCAGGTCAACTGCGACACCGGCTTCTTCGTCACCAGCTCGACTGGTCACCTTGGCTCGACCGAGGACCGTGCTCCATCTCCGATCGTCATGTTTGGACGAGGGCCTTTATCAACATCAACTCCGATTTCTATCAAGATCATGGAGGAATCACCCATGGAGCTCTGGGGCTCAACGTCAACATTGCCCACGGGCAACCGTGCTGTTTTTTCCGAACAGCAAACTTGTATCCGCTGCCACCACCTCTTAGAGCATCGCTTTGACGATCCCTTCAGTGGAATTGTGTGGAATTGAGTCTACAACAACCATGCAAAATTTCATCGAGTTCCAATGGAGGAATCTCCGAAAATCTACGATATACCGGAGCCCTGTCAAATCTGGACGGGAATCCGGACGAGTTTAGGGTGTGGCCTCCAGAGCCCCGCTCGGAGGTCCTTTGGAAGACCCAACCGTTCATATACTGCGTAATTCCCACATCTACCACCCCTCCAAATTTCAGCTCGATCCGATGGTTCAAACTTCGGGAACCTTCTGATGAGTGGACCAATTTTCGGATCTGTTTTCTGCGCGAATACGGATCCGACCCGAATTCATGTTTCTTTATGAACGTGATATTGGACAACCTTTTTAGAGGAATTCTCTTGTACGGTATTATGCGTTGTTTTTAAACACGTGCCCGTAAATTTTTAAGCCTCCCCTGAGGTCATCTTCATCATTATGCTGGTCTCAAACCAGTCCGGCAATATTTGCTTCAAGGCTGCCGACCTGCGCTAGACACGTCGAGCCGAACTCAACTTCTTTGGATCATCATCTCGGCAAGCGGAACAAGAGTCCGGCATCATGAAGGATAAATCATCACCAACATCGTCGCCCCATGGATTAACAGAGCGGGCATACCGGCATCGCCGCACGATCACTTCATCAAGCCGGCATCGACCACGTCACGAGTCACGACCTGCATCGGCAGGGCCGCACTATTGCTTCTTCAAGCTGGTGTCCATCACACCGACCTACTTCGACTCATCGGCTGACATCGAGGCTTCGACATCTTGGCTGGACCGAGGGCTTCGCCCTTTCTTCATCAACCTACTCTGGAGACTTCGGCGTCACTAGCCGACCAGCTCCGTCACGTTAGCTGGATCAAGGGCTTTGCCTCGGCGAGCCAACCTTGGCAGCATCGCCATACCGTCTCTTTATCACCCATCAGGCAATGGGTGGACGGATCGAGTCCCAATTTTTGGAATCACCTTTCTTTGGATTGCTACAACAAATAAACCAGGTGCTATTAATCCTAGTACTTTTTGTTTGTTTGGGTTCATTTTTCCCAAAGAATTATTACTCTGGTTTGTCCATTATATGCGCACAGGTCTATTAAATGGTGGCCGCATTAACGACGGTCGCATGGCGGTTCGGCCAGTTTCCGTACACAGTCTGGCCAATGCCGCATCCAGAACTCGGACCGACCTGTGAATTCAGGCTTCGCCACGCCTTTACCGCATCACGCCGACGCCCTGCATCGACATTGACTTCGGCGCCAGGCCATATTTCTTTTATTACTCACTTTGCATAAAATATTTATTATGCAATGATTTTTTTATTATTATTACTATTATTTCCGGTTTGCACTATTTTTTGTGCACAGGAAAATGATCTGGGTTGGGCAGTATCGTCAATTCGGCGTACTGACATACCACGTCACCTCAGCTGGACGGGGGGCTTCGTCAACACTTCATTACCCCATGCCAGGGACTTCGGCATTACTCTGCCAGCCCGCATTGACCGTGCTATGTCGCCACTTCGGAGTGCCGAGCTCTTTGCTCCGCCACCTTGGGACCGGTTTGGGGGATGGAACCTTGTCCCGCATCAAGCTTGGGCCGCGTCATCAATACCGAACACATTAACTAGCTAAGTTGTATTCATGCTCAAAGTTTTAATTTTTAACATGTGTTCGGTTCAACCAAGCATTATACTTTTTTTGGAAAAAAGTTGCTTATAAAAATTTCCTTGTCCAAACTTTGTTTGTGACGCACAAATTCAAATACCCCGTTTATTTGGGGGCTTCCTTTATGAAGCTTTTCCTTTTGCATATGATTATACTTGTACGGCTTCGTTCCTTGTTCGTGTATTACGCCACAATATGCACCATATTGACTTAAGCGATTTGCAAGCTGGGTTGCCTGGTCCTGTGCTTATCCCTACGTTCCCGATTGTTTGGCTAGGGAGTAAAGGGAGCACCTCTGCAATTGTCACGACCGGGTCCTCCGAGCTCTGACCTCAGACTGGGTGAAGCCGAAAGCTAGCGCTCTTATTGTTTTCAATCTTGGTCAGCCCACAACGGAACTCATGAGTACAAAAAATCTATTGCACAAGTCTCATAGTAATAATGAGCACCGAAGAAAGGTATTAGTGGGGGTACTATTTTCTTCGAAGATGCTTCTTACACTCCGTCTGTAATATAGCATAAGTTCCCTGAGCGCGTTTTGTCTGTTACAGCCTTATGGCCCGGTTGCCTGGTTATCGGAAACACTATCGATATTTCAATAGGTGGAGTACATAACACTTTTCGGTCCTTGACCGAAGATGGAGAAGCCGACGGTCAGTTAAGACACATTTAAAGTTTGGGTGAACAAAGATATGATATTAGTACTTCGGTACATACAATCATTATACATAAAATTCTTTTACCCATGTCACTTGGGGGCTCTTAAATTTATATGAGCCGTTTTATAATAGGTGTTCTTCTTCTTAGTTGTTGCAAAGTTTTTATTACTATTATTATTCATCACTCCTTTTTTCGACACGAGTGTGTGGTCACTAGCCGGGGAGCCTAATTTCTCTCAAAGCCGCTAGAGTTTAGTTTGCTAAATTGGCCTAATGAGAAGTACTCCGCCTTCGGGATAGGAGGTTGAAGCCGTAGGCTGACCCGCTTGAAGTCTTGAGATAGGATGTGTCATGTTAAAGCACGACAAAAGCACTCTTTTTTTCTAAGACCAATTTTCGGATTGGCACCGAACACTTGATCTTGTTCGGACATCAAGTTTTTACTGATGTTTTTTGGTTTTCCAAGCTTTTTGGCACTTTTAAACTATTTGTGTGTTTCCAGCACAAGTCTCATAGTGCAATGTCGGACACCTTTATAGATTCGGAAAAAACATTCTCGGGTCTCACTATATATGCATTGGTTTCGAATTGTGTCTTCAGTCAATAGTTGGGTATCCCGGCTCCTGCGCTTGCCTCCTACGTTCTGCTTTGTTCGGCTAGGTGTGCAAAGGGAGAACCACTGCGATTGTGCATCCAGCTCACATGGTTAAGCACCTCAGTGGAGAAAGCCGAAAACTGACTGTCACAATAAGCGTAAATTGGTCAGCGATCTGATGACTGTGTTAAATGACGGGCCATTCATAACATTGGCCGAAGTGTTTACGGCTTGACCTCGACTGTCGCCGAACATTACCGGGGACTAGTAACTGGCCTCCCAAACTAAATCCTCAATATTTTTCTCTTACATTAGAGCTGAAGTTTCATGATCATGCTTAGCATGACAACCCAAAGAAAGGAACCAATAGCGGGACTATTTTCTTTGGAAGACATTTCTTATGTTAAACAGTAATATAACATACCTCTCCGCGTACCTTTGTTTATAAAACTGTATGGCCAGATTGCCTTGTTTGTCGTAAATCTTTGCCCTCATAAAGGCTTTATAAAGTAGGACAAACACTCCTCGGCTACTGGCCGAGGAGGTGGAAGCCAATGGTCGGTCAACAAAGTTTTGAACAATGCGGATCCGAGCTTTAGTGACGTAAAGTACTTGGATACATAGAGTCATTACACATAATTTGTGATTTTACTATGGATATCGATCCTTAATTCGGCCACCCATGCCCGCATTAAGGCTCGGGGGCTACTGGGCTTTGGGCTTATTATTTACAAATATTAAAGGGGCACATCGATCCCCTGATCTGGTGTTTCCTCCCGACCAGTGTCTCGGGGGCTACTGCATTGCCTGTCCAATGTAGAAAATTTTAAGTGCAATACAGTTTCCGAGGAGATTTTGATCCTCAGGTTGGTCGGCCGCACCCAACCTGAGTCTCGAGGACTGAGCACACCGCTTTTTGTGTCCCGAAGTATTCTACCGAGCTAGGAGTTGATCCTCAGACCAATTTTGCAAATCAACCTGAGTCTCAGCGGCTACCGGGATCAGCGGTCTTATGTCATCCTTCAGGTGCATCTCGGGTTTTAAACTGATACACACCTTGAGGGCTACTAGTTATATATCTCGGCAGAGAATATATTGCACCAATAAAAAATATTGACAAAAAATCGGCCCACAGTCGGGGTGGTGCACCACCTTGCAAGCAGTCCGGCATAAAGCTCGGGCGCTAGTGGCTGGCTCCATAGAGGGCATTTCCGGCATTAAGCTCGGCAAAACTCCTTCAACTTTTTTGAACCAAGGTGACTTATGACACCTTGGATATAGTCCGGTGTTGGAGCTCGGATACAGTCCGGCGTTGGAGCTTGGACATAGTCCGGCGTTGGAGCTCGGATACAGTCCGGCGTTGGAGCTTCAACATAGTCCGGCGTTGGAGCTCGGACACATTCTGGCGTTGGAGCTCGGAAGCGGTCCGGCATTGGTGCTTGGCTGCAAAAGATACCTCGAATGCAGTCCGACCTTAGAGCTCGGACGCAAGAGGACACTGCCTCCTGGGAACAACTTCAAACCCGAGGTGTGGCATAAAAATAGCAAGGCATTGATAAAGGCCGGAAACTTAAAGGGGCTCCTCGGATACCCGATGTGTAAACTCGTCGAATACATTTCGGCGATCCTCAAGATCGAATATGAGAAGATTTGTTGAACCAGTTTTCAAGACCGACGACTGAAGATGAAGAACAGTTCGGAAGAATTGACGAGCGTCCCTAACTTGAAGACCGGTTCAGGGGGCTACTGACGGTGTCCTGGACTAGGGGGTACTCACCACGTCGCCTCCCGATCTGTTAGATTGGGCCGAGGACCCCCATGGCCGTATACTCATGGGCCAGTTCGGACAGCTGCCGCATACATGGAAGATTCCACAAGACTTGGTGATCAAGACAAGGACTCCTCCCCACCGGCGTATTCGGCTAGGACTCTTGTTATCCTAGGCCTCTGGTGCATTATATAAACCGAGGCCATGCTAGTCGATAGATCAGATATACAACAATAATACCATAGGCTAGCTTCTAGGGTTTAGCCTCTCTGATCTCGTGGTAGATCAACTCTTGTACTACTCATATTATGAAGAATAATCAAGAAGGACGTAGGGTTTTACCTCCATCAAGAGGGCCCGAACCTGGGTAAAACATCGTGTCCCCTGCCTCCTGTTACCATCGATCCTAGACGCACAGTGCGGGACCCCCTACCCGAGATCCACCGGTTTTGACACCGACAACGATCCTGTGTTGGTGGCGCGTAGAGACCCATAGATGGATCCATCTCCTGAGACGGCGCGATCGCCAAGGGTGCACCGTACCCGGGGAAAGCACCAACATACGGTGACGTTGGGTCCCCTGCTGGCGGAGGAGGCGCGGCCCCCTAGGGCAGCGAAGGGGGCGGCGCCGCGTAGGGTTGAGGACGCGGCGGCGCCGCATAGGGCTGCGGGGGCAAAGCGCCGTTGGGGTGCATTGGCCAGGCGGATGGGGCACCCTGAGTGGATGCAGGGGCGCCATACCACGAGGGGGCCATAGGCCAGACCAGAAGCACCGTACGGGTGCAGGGCGGCGTACGACGAGGTAGCGGCGACACCATAGGTCGGGGCAGGGGCGGTGTCATACGCCGGCGGCTGACCCTGGAAGGGCGGCGGCGCCGGCAGAGCACCCATGGTGGTCGAGGACGACGGGCCGCCAGAAGACGGCGGTGGCGGCCGGCTCCCGATCCGATCTGGGAGCCCGCGGGCGGCTGGGTGGTCCACCAGGCCGAGGCCGCGGCCAGGGGCTGGGAGGCTAGAAACAGCGACGAGGGAGCGATGGCAGGGGCCGTCGCAGGGAGCGGCGACGCGACGGTGGTGGCGATGGCGGGGGCCAGCGCGACCGCGGCGCCGGGTGCAGCAGAAGACATCGTAACCCTAATCTGATACCATGTAAAACATATGTTTGGGAAACTGCTCGGCACCCGAAATGGGGTGTGGCTATCTCATTATATAGAGGTACCAAGAGGAACAATACAATGTTACAACAGGTATATAGAGGCTACGTATATATACAGTCTAACAAGTACATCATCACACATAAATAGTGCATGTTTTGCAAAGCCATCAATCGTGGAGTAGCTTGATTTAATTAGTTTTTATTCATTTATGTTTATGTTTTCATAATACTAAGTGGACAACAAGTGTTCAATTACAATCCTCCAACTGATTCTCACGCTCTCGGCGGATGCCACGTACCCCATGGGGGCCAGGTACCCCTCTTCCCCTTTGTCTTCGTCTCCGGCCAAATGGTCACTACCACATGATTTCTTCTCCTAAGAGCGGACTTGGAAAATCCGATCCCCCTGTACGTCCGTAGGGACGGGCTCTCATATTTTTCTCTCGGCATTCACATATCTCAAAGTTAGACTCTTAAATCGATGCAAATCCATGCACGTCGATTATACAAGACAATGTCGCCTGTAAATAACAAATGTTGGTACGGAGCATAGATAGTGTTTACATAAAAAAATAAGTGCACAACTCAAGCATTCGCTCCTTGGTTTTCATCGTGGATCCACATGTGCTCCACAAGATAATTGAGTAGCTGCGAGAGCACCCGATGATCTTAGAAATTAGGATGCATCTGCAGAAAGTTCAGAACTTGAGCCGCATCTTGATCTTTCGAGATTTCAACTTGTTCTCCAGGTGCTTCAAAATCATGGGTTTGGGCTACACCATCTGTTGGGGAACGTAGAAGATTTTAAAATTTTCTACGCATCACCAAGATCAATCTATGGATTCATCTATCAACGAGGGAAAGAGGAGTGCATCTACATACCCTTGTAGACAGTGGCGTAGCCAGCCCAATAAATCAGGGTGGTCCATCAATAGAAATATTTACATAAGTTTATTTATTTTCAAAGAAATATTTTTTTACTACACTATATACAAGCTATGGGGAAATTCCAGGGTGGTCATTGGACCACCCTGGCCACCCCTAGCTACGCCACTGCTTGTAGATCACGAGCGGAAGTGTTCAAGAGAACGGGGTTGATGGAGTCGTACTCGACGTGATTCAAATCACCGATGACCAAGTGCCGAACGGACAGCACCTCCGCGTTCAACACATGTACGGTTGGGAAGATTTCTCCTCCAACTTGATCCAGCAAGGAGGAAGGAGAGGTTGATGAAGATCCAGCAGCACGACGGCGTGGTGGTGGAAGCAACGGTGATCTCAGCAGGGCTTCGCCAAGCGCAAGGGAGATGGGGGAGTGTCACGGGAAGGAGAGGGAGAGGCCAGGGGCTTGGGTGTGCAGCCCTCCCTCCCCCCCACTATATATAGGGTGCCTAGGTGGGGCGCCGGCCCTAGGAGATCCAATCTCCTAGGGGGGCGGCGGCCAAGGGGGGTGCCTTGCCCCCCAAGGCAAGGGTGGCGCCCCCACCCCTAGGGTTTCTAACCCTAGGCGCAGGGGAGGCCCAAGGGGGGCGCACCAGCCCACTAGGGGCTGGTTCCCCTCCCACTTCAGCCCATGGGGCCCTCCGGGATAGGTGGCCCCACCCGGTGGACCCCCGGGACCCTTCCAGTGGTCCCGGTACAATACCGGTGACCCCCGAAACCTCCCGATGGCCGAAACTGGACTTCATATATATAAATCTTTACCTCCGGACCATTCTGGAACTCCTCATGACGTCCGGGATCTCATCCGAGACTCCGAAAAACTTTCGGGTTACCGTGTGCTAATATCTCTACAACCCTAGCGTCACGGAACCTTAAGTGTGTAGACCCTACGGGTTCGGGAGACATGCAGACATGACCGAGAAGCCTCTCCGGTCAATAACCAACAGCGGGATCTGGATACCCATGTTGGCTCCCACATGCTCCATGATGATCTCATCGAATGAACCACGATGTCGAGGATTCAATCAATCCGTATACAATTCCCTTTGTCAATCGGTACGTTACTTGCCCGAGACTCGATCGTCGGTATCCCAATACCTTGTTCAGTCTCGTTACCGGCAAGTCACTTTACTCGTACCGTAATGCATGATCCCATGATAAACCACTTGATCACATTGAGCTCATTATGATGATGCATTACCGAGTGGGCCCAGAGATACCTCTCCGTCATATGGAGTGACAAATCCCAGTCTCGATTCGTGCCAACCCAACAGACACTTTCGGAGATACCTGTAATGTACCTTTATAGTCAACCAGTTACATTGTGACGTTTGGCACACCCAAAGCACTCTTACGGTATCCGGGAGTTGCACAATCTCATGGTCTAAGGAAATGATACTTGACATTCAGAAAAGCTACAGCAAACGAACTACACGATCTTTGAGCTAAGCTTAGGATTGGGTCTTGTCCATCACATCATTCTCCTAATGATGTGATCCCGTTATCAATGACATCCAATGTCCATAGTCAGGAAACCATGACTATCTTTTGATCAACGAGCTAGTCAACTAGAGGCTCACTAGGGACGTGTTGTGCTCTATGTGTTCACACATGTATTACGATTTCCGGATAACACAATTATAGCATGAAGAATAGACAATTATCATGAACAAATAAATATAATAATAACCATTTTATTATTGCCTCTAGGGCATATTTCCAACAGTCTCCCACTTGCACTAGAGTCAATATTCTAGTTACATTGTGATGAATCGAACACCCATGCAGTTCTGGTGTTGATCATGTTTTTCTCTAGGGAGAGGTTTAGTCGACGGATCTGCTACATTCAGGTCCGTATGTACTTTACAAATCTCTATGTCTCTATTTTGAACACTTTCACGAATGGAGTTGAAGTGACGCTTGATATGCCTGGTCTTCCTGTGAAACCTGGGCTCCTTGGCAAGGGCAATAGCTCCAGTGTTGTCACAGAAGAGAGTCATCAGGCCCGACGCATTGGGTATGACTCCTAGGTCGGTAATGAACTCCTTCACCCAGACTGCTTCTTGTGCTGCCTCCGAGGCTGCCATGTACTCCGCTTCACATGTAGATCCCGCCACAACGCTTTGCTTGCAACTGCACCAGCTTACTGCCCCACCATTCAAAATATACACGTATCCGGTTTGTGACTTAGAGTCATCCAGATCTGTGTCAAAGCTAGCATCAACGTAACCCTTTACGACGAGCTCTTCGTCACCTCCATAAACGAGAAACATTTCCTTGGTCCTTTTTAGGTACTTCAGGATATTCTTGACCGCTGTCCAGTGTTCCATGTCGGGATTACTTTGGTACCTTCCTACCAAACTTACGGCAAGATTTACATCAGGTCTGGTACACAGCATAGCATACATGATAGACCCTATGGCCGAGGCATAGGGGACGACACTCATCTTTTCTCTATCTTCTGTCGTGGTCTGGCATTGAGCCGTGCTCAATCTCGTACCTTGCAATACAGGCAAGAACCCCTTCTTTGACTGATCCATTTTGAACTTCTTCAATATCTTGTCAAGGTACATGCTCTGTGAAAGACCAATGAGGTGTCTCGATCTATCTCTATAGATCTTGATGCCTAATATATAAGCAGCTTCTCCAAGGTCCTTCATTGAAAAACACTTGTTCAAGTAGGCCTTTATGCTTTCCAAGAATTCTATATCATTTCCCATCAACAGTATGTCATCCACATACAATATGAGAAATGCTACAGAGCTCCCACTCACTTTCTTGTTA
Source organism: Triticum dicoccoides (assembly GCF_002162155.2). NCBI lineage: Eukaryota > Viridiplantae > Streptophyta > Magnoliopsida > Poales > Poaceae > Triticum > Triticum dicoccoides. The sequence continues at coordinate 652,393,805 of NC_041388.1, read as the reverse complement.
ATGCAGGCTTCTCCATAAGTCTGCATAAACCCAAACGCTTTGATCATCTCATCAAAACGAATGTTCCAACTCCGAGATGCTTGCACCAGCCCATAAATCGAGCGTTGGAGCTTGCACACCTTGTTAGCATTCTTAGGATCGACAAAACCTTCCGGCTGCATCCTATACAATTCTTCCTTAAGGAAACCATTAAGGAATGCCGTTTTGACGTCCATTTGCCATATCTCATAATCATAGAATGCGGCAATTGCTAACATGATTCGGACGGACTTCAGCTTCTCTACGGGTGAGAAAGTCTCATCGTAGTCAACCCCTTGAACTTGTCGATAACCCTTAGCGACAAGCCGAGCTTTATAGATGGTCACATTACCATCCGCGTCTGTCTTCTTCTTAAAGATCCATTTATTTTCTATGGCTCGCCGATCAACGGGCAAGTCAGTCAAAGTCCATACTTTGTTTTCATACATGGATCCTATCTCGGATTTCATGGCTTCTAGCCATTTGTCGGAATCCGGGCCCGCCATCGCTTCTTCATAGTTCGAAGGTTCACCGTTGTCTAACAACATGATTTTCAAGACAGGGTTGCCGTACCACTCTGGTGCGGAACGTGTCCTTGTGGACCTACAAAGTTCAGTAGCAACTTGATCTAAATTTTCATGATCATCATCATCAACTTCCTCTCTAGTCGGTGCAGGCACCTCAGGAACATTTTCTTGAGCTGCCCCATTTACCGGTTCAAGAGGTACTACTTCATCAAGTTCTACTTTCCTCCCACTTACTTCTTTCGAGAGAAACTCTTTCTCTAGAAAGGACCCATTCTTGGCAACAAAGATCTTGCCTTCGGATCTGAGGTAGAAGGTATACCCAACAGTTTCTTTAGGGTATCCTATGAAGATGCATTTTTCCGATTTGGGTTCGAGCTTTTCAGGTTGAAGTTTCTTGACATAAGCATCGCATCCCCAAACTTTTAGAAATGACAGCTTAAGTTTCTTCCCAAACCATAATTCATACGGTGTCGTCTCAATGGATTTTGACGGAGCCCTATTTAAAGTGAATGCGGCAGTCTCTAAAGCACAGCCCCAAAATGATAGCGGTAAATCAGTAAGAGACATCATAGATCGCACCATATCTAATAGAGTGCGATTACGACGTTCGGACACACCATTACGCTGAGGTGTTCCAGGCGGCGTGAGTTGTGAAACTATTCCACATTTTCTTAAGTGTGTGCCAAATTCGTGACTCAAGTATTCTCCCCCACGATTTGATCGCAAGAACTTGATTTTCCTGTCACGTTGATTCTCAACCTCACTCTGAAATTCCTTGAACTTTTCAAAGGTCTCAGACTTGTGTTTCATTAAGTAGACATACCCATATCTACTCAAGTCATCAGTGAGGTTGAGAACATAACGATAGTCACCGCGAGCCTCAACACTCATTGGACCGCACACATCAGTATGTATGATTTCCAATAAGCTGGTTGCTCGCTCCATTGTTCCTGAGAACGGAGTCTTGGTCATTTTACCCATGAGGCATGGTTCGCACGTGTCAAATGATTCGTAATCAAGAGACTCTAAAAGTCCATCTGCATGGAGCTTCTTCATGCGTTTGACACCTATGTGACCAAGGCGGTAGTGCCACAAGTATGTGGGACTATCATTATCAACCTTACATCTTTTGGTACTCACATTATGAATATGTGTAGAATTACGCTCGAGATTCATTAAGAATATACCATTCACCATCGGAGCATGACCATAAAACATATCTCTCATATAAATAGAACAACCATTATTCTCGGATTTAAATGAGTAGCCATCTCATATTAAACGAGATCCTGATACAATGTTCATGCTCAAAGCTGGCACTAAATAACAATTATTGAGGTTTAAAACTAATCCCGTAGGTAAATGTAGAGGTAGCGTGCCGACGGTGATCACATCGACCTTGGAACCATTCCCGACGCGCACCGTCACCTCGTCCTTCACCAGTCTCCGCTTATTCCGCAGCTCCTGCTTTGAGTTAGAAATGTGAGCAACCGCACCGGTATCAAATACCCAGGAGCTACTACGAGTACTGGTAAGGTACACATCAATTACATGTATATCACATATACCTTTCGTGATGCCGGCCTTCTTGTCCCCTAAGTATTTGGGGCAGTTCCGCTTCCAGTGACCACTTCCCTTGCAATAAAAGCACTCAGTCTCGGGCTTGGGTCCATTCTTTGGCTTCTTCCCGGCAGCTTGCTTACCGGGCGCGACAACTCCCTTGCCGTCCTTCTTGAAGTTCTTCTTACCCTTGCCTTTCTTGAACTTAGTGGTTTTATTCACCATCAACACTTGATGTTCCTTTTTGACTTCTACCTCTGCTGATTTCAGCATTGAATATACCTCAGGAATGGTTTTTTCCATCCCCTGCATATTGAAGTTCAGCACAAAGCTCTTGTAGCTCGGTGGAAGCGACTGAAGGATTCCGTCAATGACCGCGTCATCCGGGAGATTAACTCCCAGCTGAGTCAAGCGGTTATGCAACCCAGACATTCTGAGTATGTGCTCACTAACAGAACTATTTTCCTCCATCTTACAGCTGAAGAACTTGTCGGAGACTTCATATCTCTCGACCCGGGCATGAGCTTGGAAAACCATTTTCAGCTCTTCAAACATCTCATATGCTCCGTGTCACTCAAAACGCTTTTGGAGCCCCGGCTCTAAGCTGTAAAGCATGCCGCACTGAACGAGGGAGTAATCATCAGCATGTGTCTGCCAAGCGTTCATAACGCCTTGGTTCTGTGGGACGGGTGCGTCACCTAGCGGTGCTTCTAGGACATAATCTTTCTTGGCAGCTATGAGGATGATCCTCAGGTTCCGGACCCAGTCCGTATAGTTGCTGCCATCGTCTTTCAGCTTGGTTTTCTCTAGGAACGCGTTGAAGTTGAGGACAACATTGGCCATTTGATCTACAAGACATATTGTAAAGATTTTATACTAAGTTCATGATAATTAAGTTCATCTAATTAAATTATTCAATGAACTCCCACTCAGATAGACATCCCTCCAGTCATCTAAGTATAACATGATCCGAGTTAACTAGGCCGTGTCCGATCATCACGTGAGACGGACTAGTCAACATCGGTGAACATCTTCATGTTGATCGTATCTTCTATACGACTCATGCTCGACCTTTCGGTCTTCTGTGTTCCGAGGCCATGTCTGTACATGCTAGGCTCGTCAAGTCAACCTAAGTGTATTGCGTGTGTAAATCTGGCTTACACCCGTTGTATTCGAACATTAGAATCTATCACACCCGATCATCACGTGGTGCTTCGAAACAATGAACCTTCGCAACGGTGCACAGTTAGGGGGAACACTTTCTTGAAATTTTACGAGGGATCATCTTATTTAAGCTACCGTCGTTCTAAGCAAATAAGATGTAAAACATGATAAACATCACATGCAATCAAATAGTGACATGATATGGCCAATATCATTTGCTCCTTTGATCTCCATCTTCAGGGCTCCATGATCATCGTTGTCACCGGCATGACACCATGATCTCCATCATCGTGTCTTCTTGAAGTTGTCACGTCAACTATTAATTCTACTACTATGGCTAACACTTTAGCAATAAAGTAAAGTAATTACATGATGTTTATGTTGACACACAGGTCATAAATAAATAAAGACAACTCCTATGGCTCCTGCCGGTTGTCATACTCATCGACATGCAAGTCGTGATTCCTATTACAAGAACATGATCATCTCATACATCACATATATCATTCATCACATCCTTTGGCCATATCACATCATAAAACACTTGCTGCAAAAACAAGTTAGACGTCCTCTAATTGTTGTTGCAAGTTTTTACGTGGCTGCTATAGGTTTCTAGCAAGAACATTTCTTACCTACGCCAAAACCACAATGTGAATTGCCAATTTCTATTTACCCTTCATAAGGACCCTGTTCATCGAATCCGATCCGACTAAAGAGGGAGAGATAGACACCCGCCAGCCACCTTATGCAACTAGTGCATGTCAGTCGGTGGAACCGGCCTCACGTAAGCGTACATGTAAGGTTGGTCCAGGCCGCTTCATCCCACGATGCCGCCGAATCAAGATAAGACTAGTAACGGCAAGATAATTGACAATATCGACGCCCACAACTACTTTGTGTTCTACTCGTGCATAGTAACTACGAATAGACCTAGCTCATGATGCCACTGTTGGGGAACATAGCAGAATTTTAAAATTTTCTACGCATCACCAAGATCAATCTATGGAGTCATCTATCAACGAGGGAAAGAGGAGTTCATCTACATACCCTTGTAGATCACGAGCGGAAGCGTTCAAGAGAACGGGGTTGATGGAGTCGTACTCGACGTGATTCAAATCACCGATGACCAAGTGCCGAACGGACAACACCTCCGCATTCAACACACGTACGGTTGGGAAGACGTCTCCTCCAACTTGATCCAGCAAGGGGGAAGGAGAGGTTGATGAAGATCCAGCAGCACGACGGCGTGGTGGTGGAAGCAACGGTGATGTCGGCAGGGCTTCGCCAAGCGCAAGGAAGATGGAGGAGTGTCACGGGAGGGAGAGGGAGAGGCCAGGGGCTTGGGTGTGCAGCCCTCCCTCCCCCCCACTATATATAGGGTGCCTAGGGGGGGCGGCCCTAGGAGATCCAATCTCCTAGGGGGGGCGGCGGCCCAGGGGGGTGCCTTGCCCCCCAAGGCAAGGGTGGCGCCCCCACCCCTAGGGTTTCTAACCCTAGGCGCAGGGGAGGCCCAAGGGGGGCGCACCAGCCCACTAGGGGCTGGTCCCCTCCCACTTCAGCCCATGGGGCCCTCCGGGATAGGTGGCCCCACCCGGTGGACCCCCGGGACCCTTCTGGTGGTCCCGGTACAATACCGGTGACCCCCGAAACCTCCCGATGGCCGAAACTGGACTTCCTATATATAAATCTTTACCTCCGGACCATTCCAGAACTCCTCGTGACGTCCCTGATCTCATCCGGGACTCTGAACAACTTTCGGGTTACCGTGTGCTAATATCTCTACAACCCTAGCGTCACCGAACCTTAAGTGTGTAGACCCTACGGGTTCGGAAGACATGCAGACATGACCGAGAAGCCTCTCCGGTCAATAACCAACAGCGGGATCTGGATACCCATGTTGGCTCCCACATGCTCCACGATGATCTCATCGGATGAACCACAATGTCGAGGATTCAATCAATCCGTATACAATTCCCTTTGTCAATCAGTACGTTACTTGCCTGAGGCTCGATCGTCGGTATCCCAATACCTTGTTCAGTCTCGTTACTGGCAAGTCACTTTACTCGTACCGTAATGCATGATCCCGTGATCAGCCACTTGATCTCATTGAGATCATTATGATGATGCATTACCTCTCCATCATATGGAGTGACAAATCCCAGTCTCGATTCATGCCAACCCAACAGACACTTTCGGAGATACCTGTAATGTACCTTTATAGTCACCCAGTTATGTTGTGACGTTTGACACACCCAAAGCACTCTTACGGTATCCGGGAGTTGCACAATCTCATGGTCTAAGGAAATGATACTTGACATTCAGAAAAGCTACAGCAAACGAACTACACGATCTTTGAGCTAAGCTTAGGATTGGGTCTTGTCCATCACATCATTCTCCTAATGATGTGATCCCGTTATCAATGACATCCAATGTCCATAGTCAGGAAACCATGGCTATCTTTTGATCAACGAGCTAGTCAACTAGAGGCTCACTAGGGACGTGTTGTGGTCTATGTGTTCACACATGTATTACGATTTCCGGATAACACAATTATAGCATGAACAATAGACAATTATCATGAACAAAGAAATATAATAATAACCATTTTATTATTGCCTCTAGGGCATATTTCCAACACCATCACCTCATCCTCGACAATCATATTGTGCAGAATAACACAACATGTCATCAACTGCCACAAAGTTTTTGATTCCCACACCATTGCAGCACTTCGCACAATTCCCCAACGAGCTTGAAGGACATCAAATGCCCTCTCCACATCCTTCCTAGCCACTTCCTGTATTGTTGCAAAGTGCCTTTGTTTATTGCCATGCGGTTTAGATATGGTCTTCACAAACGTCGCCCACTGAGGATATATACCATCGGCAAGATAGTATCCCATGTTGCAGTCTCGGCCATTAACGGTGTAGTTGCGCGGCGGTGATTCCCAATTGCAAAGCCTTCTGGACACCAGAGATCATTGATGTCGTTGTTGAAACACGGCATTCTAAATAAAGCATGCCAAATCCATGCCACCGCTTCTAGTATGATGGTAGCCTCTCTAGTGTGACCTTGATACATTTCCCGCAAACCTTTGGGGCCGTTCTTCCATTGCCAATTGTTGGAAATATGCCCTAGAGGCAATAATAAAATGGTTATTATTATATTTCTTTGTTCATTATAATTGTCTATTATTCATACTATAATTGTGTTATCTGGAAATTGTAATACATGTGTGAATACATAGACCACAACACGTCCCTAGTGAGCCTCTAGTTGACTAGCTCATTGATCAAAAGATAGTCATGGTTTCCCGACTATGGACAATTGTATGTCATTGATAACGGGATCACATCATTAGGAGAATGATGTGATGGACAAGACCCAATCCTAAGCATAGCTCAAAGATCGTGTAGTTCGTTTGCTATAGCTTTCCCGAATGTCAAGTATCATTTCCTTAGACCATGAGATTGTGCAACTCCCGGCTACCGTAGGAGTGCTTTGGGTGTGCCAAACGTCACAACGTAACTGGGTGACTATAAAGGTACACTACGGGTATCTCCAAAAGTGTCTGTTGGGTTGGCACGAATCGAGACTGGGATTTGTCACTCCGTATGATGGAGAGGTATCTCTGGGCCCACTCGGTAATGCATCATCATAATGAGCTCAATGTGACCAAGTGGTTGTTCATGGGATCATGCATTACGGTACGAGTAAAGTGACTTGCCGGTAACGAGATTGAACGAGGTATTGGGATACCGACGATCGGGTCTCGGGCAAGTAACGTACCGATTGACAAAGGGAATTGTGTACGGGATTGATCGAATCCTCGACATCGTGGTTCATTCGATGAGATCATCGAGGAGCATGTAGGAGCCAACATGGGTATCCAGATCCCGCTATTGGTTATTGACCGGAGAGTCGTCTCGGTCATGTCTGCGTGTCTCCCGAACCCGTAGGGTCTACACACTTAAGGTTCGGTGACGCTAGGGTTGTTGAGATATTAGTATACGGTAACCCGAAAGTTGTTCGGAGTCCCGGATGAGATCCCGGACGTCACGAGGAGTTCCGGAATGGTCCGGAGGTGAAGATTTGTATATAGGAAGTCAATTTTCGGCCATCGGGAAAGTTTCGGGGGTAATCGGTATTGTACCGGGACCATCGGAAGGGCCCCGGGGGTCCACCGGGTGGGGCCACCTATCCCGGAGGGCCCCATGGGCTGAAGTGGGAGGGGAACCAGCCCCTAGTGGGCTGGTGCACCCCCCCATGGGCCTCCCCTGCGCCTAGGGTTGGAAACCCTAGGGGTGGGGGCGCCCCACTTGGCTTGGGGGGGCACTCCACCCCCTTGGCCGCCGCCCCCTTGGAGATTGCATCTCCTAGGGCCGGCGCCCCCCTAGGGACCCTATATATAATGGGGGGAGGGAGGGCAGCTGCAGCCTAGCCCCTGGCGCCTCCCTCTCCCTCCCATGACACTCCTCCCTCTCCCTGAGCTTGGCAAAGCCCTGCCGAGATCACCGTTGCTTCCACCACCACGCCATCGTGCTGTTGGATCTTCATCAACCTCTCCTTCCCCCTTGCTGGATCAAGTTGGAGGAGACGTCCTCCCAACCGTACATCTGTTGAACACGGAGGTTCCGTCCGTTCGGCGCTAGGTCATCGGTGATTTGGATCACGACGAGTACGACTCCATCAACCCCGTTCTCTTGAACGCTTCCGCTCGCGATCTACAAGGGTATGTAGATGCACTCCCCTCTCCCTCGTTGCTAGATGACTCCATAGATTGATCTTGGTGATGCGTAGAATTTTTTAAATTCTGCTACGTTCCCCATCACCAATGTACGCAATCAATTGATTCGAGCATTTCTGGAAACCCCCTTGCCTCTCCAATAGCCAACAACTTCTTCGTGTCATGCGCATTTGGTTGTTATCTAAGATACACTGGTCCAAACACCTCCACCATAGCGCGGGCAAACTTGAAAGTAGTCTTCGAGCACGTGCTCTCCCCCATCTTGATCATCTCACCAACATCTGCAGCAGTACCAAGTACAAGCATACTCAGAGCAACCATGCACTTTTGCTTCATAGAGAAAGAGAGTTACCCGCAGCAATCCCTTGTGATCTTTAAGTATTCGTCGTGTGCCTCCACTCCCTCCACAATGTGCAAAAATAATAGTTTCCGCATGCGAAAATGGCGAGAAATCATGAATCATCGAGGAAAGTAGGATTGGGAGCAAAGTAGTCCATGTGCAGTAGCTTTGCTCCGGACACCCTATCCCGGTTGATCACTCTTCTCCCTTTGATTGAGCCATCGAAGTTGAGAATATGCTCCACTTGCCGGTCCATTTCCTCTTGCATGCTCATGAGCATAATCATGTCTACTTCTTCGTCTGAATCCGAGGAATTGAAGGACTCATCTTGAATCATTTGGTCAAGCTCCTCGCTCCATACTCCTCGTCCGACGAAGAATCAAAATCCATAATTTTCCCTAACAAATACACAAAAAATCCGGTCAGACAATTTGTTGAACACATCAAGCGCAAGGGGGAGCCAGAGAGTTGTCAGACGTGCTTCAATAGCGTCCTACCCAGCGATGATGCCCCCATGGCGAGGACGGGGGAGAGAACTGCTCTGCCGAAGCTGGTGGTGCAGAGGCTAAGAACGGCTGCAGAGCCCACATGGCGGCGAAGCTGCGAGATGGGCGACGTGGAGGAGGAAGAATATAGGAGATAGGAAATGGATCTAGCAAGTCTTAGGGTGGATTTGGTGCAATTTGCGGTGGGGTCGGGCTGTCGATTCGGATGTGGCGGGCGTGCCTGGGCGCCCCCATATCCGCTCCATATTTGGGCTGGAAATGTTGCGTGTTGGTTAGACCGGGCGTTTGAGGCCCATTTAAGGATCCCGTCTGGGTCAAATTTTCTGACCGACAGTGACCGGCTGGCCTGCCTGGGCACATGAGGCAGGTTTGGAGTGCCTGGCTATAGGTGCTCTAAGCTCCCTTTCTTTCCTACCTATCCTCTTCATGTAACTCCCGCATCTTTCCTGGTCGGTGGGCTCCCTCCAACTTTTGCAGCACTAGCCAGGGGTGTGCCTTCCTCTAGCGACACGCCTAACTCTCTGGCCTTCATGCGGCTCCCAAAAGAACATGGCGAAGAGAAGTGTTGCCCATGTCCACATGGACACTCCTACGAGCAAACCGCGGGGGAGTTTTGAGTGTTTCCGGGCGGCGGATGATGTGAGCCATTGGTAGTTGTTGCTGCGAAGAATGGTGGCCACTACTTCAAGCCGGTGTGGCGAGCTATGAGTGTGGATACGTTGGACAACAAGTGCTATGGGCTTGCATGGACCGCTGACAGGGGAAACCCTCGCTGCAAGGCCCAGAGGTTATCTACGTTTGTTGCAAAGTGGGTGTTGTGAGGCAGCGGGATCTACTACCATCAATGACAGATTATTGCTGCAACAACGGATCACATCAGTGTTGCGACCTACATGATAAGACATTTGTGATGTTGGGTTTGCCGCATGATGTGACTGCTGCAAAGACCAGGTTGGAGGTGTAGTGGGTCTAGTGCTGGTGTTGCAAGGGGTGTCACACCAATGCTTCGCCCATGTTGCAAAGGGAAGTCATTGCGTGCAATGTTGCAGCGCAACATGCAGTAGTTGTTGTGTGCTATAAGAGAAGCCATATGTGAGAGATGATGACTAGGGATCCAACAACTGTGTATCTCGCATCGTACGAGCCCATTGCGCGTGGATCAGTCAGCTGACACTAACGCAACCCTATTTTTTTAGGGAATAACACATCCCTATTTTGTAATGGTCTAGGTGGCAAAAGCTTCCCACCTGAAAATTGCACTTCAACCGTCACTACTACAGGAATGCCTACCAGTGACAGGCGGAAAAAGGCCATCAAGTGGGGGTGCGACTCTTAGGGGCGCCTGCCACTGACCTCCGCCACTGCAAACATAGCATCGTTGGTGGGTGTACGCCCGCCACTGATAACTAGATAGCCAATGGCGAGCCGAGAGTACTACCCGCCACTGACATAATCGTCATTGCCAGAACATATTTTTGTTCCCGTGAATTTACTATGCCATAGTTTGTACAGATGATTCATAAAGAATAAATCGATATAATTACAAATTCATAACAATAGCTAAACCCGGCTTTATCCATTTTAGGAATAAACGACAAAGCTCCATATTTGTTCCACTTAACAAACTAATATCAATGTATCACATCCATCTTAACAAACTCACTAACACGTCATCAGCTTGCACAATGTTCATATCTTCGACCTTATTTCTAAATGGTGAACCAACCTATGGTTGGATGGTTAGAGGGACTGTGGTATCCCCAGCCCACCAGGGCTCAATTCCTGATGCTCACATTTATTTCTGGATTTATTTTAGAATTTCCGGTGATGCGCACTCGGTGGGAGGAGACGTTCACATCGATGACGAGGTGCCTATGGTGACTTCATAAATTTCAAGATGATATGTTAGCTCAGTTTTTCAGATGTGCTCATAAGGGTTGGGTGTGCATGTACGCGTTCATAGAGGTGAGTGTATGCACGTGTATATGTGTGTTTGTACAGTGTTAAAAAAAGACCTTATTTCTAAACGAGGTCTATGACAACCATCATAGTTGTGGTGGCTCTTCCTTAGCGTGATTATCACTAGTGTCTCAACCCTTAGTCTCTTCGCTTGTAGGCTTGACTTCGTCGTGCTTAGGCTAAGCCTAACCTCAAAGAAGGCATGATGTCCTGGATTGACAATGTATGACTAATTTCTTAGCTATTTGCTAACCCATGTAACATCCCCATTATAACCTACAATTGTACATTCCCATTGCTAATTATAAATGAACATGACTCATGGTAGGAGTTCTCCTTACTGTTTTTGGTAATAATAATAATAATAATAATAATAATAATAATAATAATAATAATAATAATAATAAATCTAGTATGCACTCATATGACTAGTTTTGTATGAGATTAATATGTTTTGTGAATTAGTATGGGATTAGTATCGTTAGCACTGTTGGCATGATATTATCTGAAAAAATAATACAACAATTGCTAATTATATCAACGCGAATTTTCATATAAAAATGATGTCATATTTTTAGAAAGAGCTAATATCACTGGAAGTCATAGAACTTGAACTCGATGTTCAATTTAGTGCTAAAACTTTTAAAATACGTAATCATGGTCATTCAACTTGTCATTGCGTGCAAATACGATTACTTCATCCGTATCTAGACGTATATTGTGCTTACATAGCATGCTAACGTTGATATTGCCAACTTCAGTCCGCTCTTCCCCTTTGTCCTTCTCTCCGACCGAATAGTCACTACCACATGATTTTTTCCCCTAAGCACCCTTCCTTTCCTACCTATCCTCTTCATGTACATCCCGCAGGGATGTGCCTTCATCTAGCAACACGCCTAACTCGGTGGCCTTCATGCGACTCCCAAAAGAACCTGACGATGTGAAGTGCTGCCCACGGTCACATGGCCACTGTTGCGAAGCCCAGTGGCCACTGCTGCAAGTGGGGGAGTTGTGAGCATAGACGTCACCAGCAGTGGCGGAGCTATCAGAAAAATGTTGGACGGGCCCGATAGTAAAAACAGTACTACAAAACTAAAAATCAATACATTATTGTGGGGAAAACTTCATGTAAAACTTTATTTTGCTCCAGCCGTGGGTGGGCCATGACCCTTTGAACCTTGCCATAGCTCCGCCAGTGGTCACCAGGCGGCGGATGCTATGAAGACTGGTGGCAACTGCTGCAAGCCGGGGTGGCGGGCTATGGGTGTGGAGGCGTTGGACGACAGGTGCTATGGGCTTGCGAGGACCGCTGTAAGGGCAACCAAGGCTGCAAGGCCAAGGGATTGTCTATGTCTGTTGCGAAGTGGGTGTTGTGAGGCAGCAGATCTGCTACCAACGGTGACAGATTGCTGCTACAACCGCGGATCACATCAGTGTTGCAACATGCATGATAAAACATTGGTGATGTTGGGTTGTCGCATGATGTGACTGATGCAAAGACCAGTGCGACTCTGTAAAGGCGGTGCGAGGGTCAGCGTCAGAGGTGTAGTGGGTCTGGTGCAGGTGCTGCAAGGGGTGTCACACCAATGCTTTGCCCATGTTGCAAAGGGAAGTCATTGCGTGCAATGCTGCAGCGCAACATGCAGTGGTTGTTGTGTGCTATAAGAGAAGCCGTGTGTGAGAGATGATGACTAGGGATCCAATGGTCGTGTACCTCGCTGGATCAAACAGTTGTGTATCTCGCACCATACGAGCCCATTGATCCATATGTGGAATCAGTCGGCTGACACTAACTCAACACTATTTTTAAGGGATAACGCAACCCTATTTTGTAATTGTCTAGGTGGCAAAAGCTTCCCATCTAACCTTTTTTACTTAAACCACCACTACTGCAGGAATGCCTGCCAGTGACGGGTGGAAAAAAGTGAAGGAAATATGCCCTAGAGGCAATAATAAAGTTGTTATTTATATTTCCTTATATCATGATAAATGTTTATTATTCATGCTAGAATTGCATTAACCGGAAACTTAGTACATGTGCGAATACATAGACAAACAAAGTGTCCCTAGTATGCCTCTACTTGACTAGCTCGTTAATCAAAGATGGTTAAGTTTCCTAGCCATGGACATCAGGGCCGTCTCCAGGAATTCGAGGGCCCGGTGCGGAATGCAAAAAATTAGGCCTAATTTTTTTACAAGTCATATACTAAATAACCAATATAATTGAAACATTATCCTACTTAATTATATATACGGTATATAATTGAAGTATGCATTATTGCGTATAGTATTCAGAAGTATATCAAATATCAATACCAGAAGAATAAATGGTACTACTAAACTGCATCGAGTAATGACTCACTTACCAGATCGTCTAGGGTCAAATTCATGGAAGAACTCGATCTGTAGGAGATGGAGGCAACATGATTGCTTATTTTTCAAGTACCCATGCCCTTCAGAAACAGGAGGTAAATAAAAGATTGGACACATTAGACGCACATCAAATTTAACTCGCAAGTTCGTCCATCTCTCGCATTACCTTCGTCTCCTTCCCTTCAACCTACAGCAGGACTAAAAGCTCCACCCATAAATGCCAATCGACACATTGGAACGAGAGAAGCGAGCGGAATCAAGAATCCCCAAACCTTTTTATTGTTTTCTTGCACTCCTCGATCAGGCATGCCCTCGATCAATTAGAGCTAGAAGTAGCAGTGACCAAGGGGATCCAATCAATATGAAAGATGTCGAAGAGGTTTCCTATCAACGCGGAAGCAGCAGATCCCCTGATCCCCTCGTAGACATGATCGATCGAACCGGTCTCGTGGTTCTGGATAATGACCAGGCGTACAGGCCCAGTTCGGGAGAGCGACGGAGCCCAGTTAACTGCTGGCTCCAACCATTGACGAATAATGAAAACGGCCCAAACTCAGAATATATACGTTAACCATATGGCCCAAGGCCCCTGAAATTTGGGGGCCCTGTCCGGTCACACCACCCGCACAGGCCCCTCAACGGCCCTGATGGACATGTGTTGTCATTTGATGAACGTGATCACATCATTAGAGAATGATGTGATGGACAAGACCCATTCGTTAGCTTAGCATAATGATCGTTTAGTTTTATTGCTAGTGCTTTCTTCATGACTTATACATGTTCCTCTGACTATGAGATTATGTAACTCTCGAATACCGGAGGAACACCTTGTGTGCTATCAAACGTCACAACATAACTGAGTGATTATGAAGATGCTCTACAGGTGTCTCCGATAGTGTTTGTTGAGTTGGCATAGATCGAGATTAGGATTTGTCACTCCGTCTATCGGAGAGGTATCTCTGGGCCCTCTCGGTAATGTACATCACTATGAGCCTTGCAAGCAATGTGACTAATGAGTTAGTTGCAGGATGATGCATTACAGAACGAGTAAAGAGACTTGCCGGTAACGAGATTGAACTAGGTATGATGATACCGACGATCGAATCTCGGGCAAGTAACATACCGATGACAAAGGGAACAACGTATGTTGTTATGCGGTTTGACCAATAAAGATTTTCGTAGAATATGTAGGAGCCAATACGAGCATCCAGGTTCCGCTATTGGTTATTGACCGGAGATGTGTCTCGGTCATGTCTACATAGTTCTCGAACCCGTAGGGTCCGCAAGCTTAATGTAGGATGATGATTTGTATTATGAGTTATGTGATTTGATGTACCGAAGGTTATTCGGAGTCCCGGATGAGATCACGGACATGGCGAGGAGTCTCGAAATGGTCGAGACGTAAAGATCGATATATTGGAAGGCTATATTTGGACATCGGAAAGGTTCCGAGTGATTCGGATATTTTTCGGAGTACCGGAGAGTTACGGGAATTCGCCGGGGAAGTAATGAGCCTTAATGGGCCATACGGGAAAGGAGAGAAGGGCCTCAAGGGGTGGCTGCGCCCCCCATGGGCTGGTCCGAATTGGACTAGGGAGGGGGCGCCCCTCCTCTTTCCTTCTCTCCCTCTTCCCCTTCCTTCTTCTCCTACTCCAACTAGGGAAAGGGGGAAACCTACTCCTACTAGGAGTAGGAATCCCCCTTGGGGCGCGCCATAGAGAGGGCCGGCCCTTCCCTCCTCCACTCCTTTATATACGGGGGATGGGGCACCCCATAGACACACAAGTTGACAGTTGTCTTAGCCGTGTGCGGTGCCCCCCTCTATAGATTTCCATCTCGGTCATATTGTTGCAGTGCTTAGGTGAAGCCCTGCACCGGTAGCTTCATCATCACCATCACCACGCCGTCGTGCTGACGCAACTCTCCCTCGATCTCAGCTGGATCTAGAATTCGTGGGACGTCACCGAGCTGAACGTGTGCAGATGGCGGAGGTGCCGTATCTTCGGTGCTAGGATCGGTCGGATCGTAAAGACGTACGACTACATTAACCGCGTTGTCATAACGCTTCCGCTTACGGTCTATGAGGGTACGTAGACAACACTTTCCCCTCTCGTTGCTATGCATCACCTAGATGGATCTTGCGTGTGTGTAGAATTTTTTTTGAAATTATTGCGTTTCCCAACAACGGTGTCGGGCGAGACTCTTAGGAGCGCCCGCCGCTGACCTCCCGCCACTGCTAACATAACATCAGTGCCGAGTGTGTGCTTGCCACTCGTAACTAGTTACTGTGCCATAGTTTGTACACATGATTTATAAAGAGTAAATATAATTATAAAATTCATAGCAATAACTAAATGAGGCTTTAACCATTTTAGGAATAAACGTCAAAGATCCATATTAGGACGACAAAGCTCCATATTTATTTGCACTTAACAAACTAATATCAATGTATCACGTCCATCTTAACAAACTCAATAACACGTCATCAGGTTACATAATGTTCATATCTTCGACCTTATTTCTAAATAAGATCGACGACAACCATCATCTGCCAGTTGTTGTGGCGGCCCTTCCTTAGCGTGATTACCACTCGTGTGTCAACCCTTAATCTCTTTCGCTTGCAGGCTTGGCTTTAGAAATAATTTTAATATGGTCATGCTTAGGCTAAGCCTAGCCTCGAAGAAGGCGTGATGTCCTAATAATAATAATAACAACAACAATATCCCTATTATGCACTCATATGATTAGTTTTTGTATGGGATTAATATTTTTTGCGAATTAGTATGAGATTAGTAGTGTTAGCATTGTTCGCATTATATTAATCTAAATTAAATTAATAGAAAAAATACTAATTATATCAATGCGAGTTTGCATATAAAAATGATGTCATATTTTTAAACTACAAATCTAACGTCAGATTATAAACATTACCAAAAAAATTGGTTGACAGATATCAGTGGTAACCCGGCAACAAAGCTAGCTTTACGGTCTGTAAAATACGTGCCCCGGAGTATTATGTTTTCTTTTTTGAAGTTGAGTATTATGTTTGTTGAAGTTTATGTTTCTATGTCGTCAGTCTGGATTTATTACTCTACTCATTTTTTGAATCAAATTTTGACATTTTATTTAAGTA
Organism: Triticum dicoccoides; assembly: GCF_002162155.2. Taxonomy (NCBI): domain Eukaryota; kingdom Viridiplantae; phylum Streptophyta; class Magnoliopsida; order Poales; family Poaceae; genus Triticum; species Triticum dicoccoides. Next base: position 652,377,478 of record NC_041388.1, on the reverse strand, counting down.
GCAAACTATAAGTTATATACTACTCCGTACGTACTACCCCAGTTCCTAAATATAAGATATTCTAACTTTTTTAGGAATAGGGTATATTCTCTCATTTCATTCTATATGTAGCGCATTTTGGAATATCCAAAACATCTTATATTTGTGAAAGGAGAGAGTACAAAAATAATATCATTAAACCTTTTTCCGAATACGAATTCAGCACTACAGTTTTTGTAACTAATAAATACTTGTATTTTTCTAGTAATCAAATCTATAGTCAAAATTACATAAAGCGTAGAGTTATCTAGACGGCGGAAGTACTCCACATTGGTGAATTGTTCGAAGACGAGCATCTTTTGTTTTCACCATAAGAGCATCTCCACTAGACCCCCCAACAGCCCCTCCAGGACCACTTTTTTTGCACCGGTGATAAAAAATCGCCCCAGCCATGAATCCAAGACCACCTTTTTCGCCGGATTTGAGGAAAGTTTCGGCCAGCGCTCCCATGAGAAACCCAACGCACTGGGGGCGAGCCGAGGGCGCATGCGCTACTTTTTGGCATGCATCTGCCCGCAGTCGGTCATATTTTTCCTCTCTCTCCTCTCTTCCCACCTACCTCACGCCTCCCTGCTCCCCTCTCGATCCTCGCAGCGCCCCACCTTCTCCTCGTGCGCTTTCTCTTCGCCGAGCTCTCCCGCGCCGGCTCCGGGTGGCCGGCAGGCCATCCCGCCTCCGCACGCCGGCCTCGGGCAGGCTCGCCTCGGCGCCCCCGCTCCAGCCGGCTTGGCTGCCCGCATCGGCCTGCTCCACCCCCGCAATCCTCCACGGCCGCGCAAAGCTCACCCGTGGCCCGCCTTCGCTGCGCATCCACACCCGCCCGCTCATTGTCCCGCCCCGGCCGGCTCCCGCGCGGAGTTGGAGAGCACCAGCACGGGCGGCGCCGGCCTTGGGCGACGGGGACATGGCCAGCACCGGGCGGCTGGTCCAGGGCCACAAGGAGGTGGTTGAGGGCGGGGGCATGTGGGATGAACTGGCAGGAGCCGCGGCCGTCGAAGCACCATCCATGGTAGACGCACTGGAGGCAGCCCTTGTCATCGATGCAGGCGCCAGGCGGTGTAGGCAGGCCGTCGTCAAACACGCGCCACTCGTCGACGACGCGAACAACGGTCAGGCGAGGCGAGTGCGGCATGGCGGGGCACGCGCGGCGGCCAGGGTGGGCGGCTAGGGGCGCGCGCGGACAGGCCAGGGGCACGGCGGCTAGGGTGGGCGGCCAGCGGCGGGTAGCGAGTGGAAAAATTCACGCCACTAGACCAAAGTTCTCGCCGACAGCCCCAGGAGGCGAAAAAAATGCCTCCTGGAGGGCTCAACGGCTGGAGATGCTCTAAGCTAACGGTTTGGAAACCATCCATGTGATTGTACTGTAGAGAATTTGTAAGTCACGAGCCAGGACGAAGCTGACTGCCCAATGGGCATTTCATTTCTTTTCATTTCATGAAAAAAGCATATGCTTTGGGAACCATCCACGACGATTCGACGAAGCCACCCTAACAACCCAATGGCATATATACGGTCTCAGAAATTAATTTAAATTAATTATTAAGGAGACCTAGCCCAGTCAAGAGAAGACTCCTCACTCCAGCAGCAGCCAGTCACCCACTCCACTCCGTGTAGAAGTGCATGCTCTAGCCAATGCAACCAAAAGACCGATCTAATAAAAGAGACTAGGCAGCACATTATACGTCAACACTCCCCCTCACGTGTGGCTCCCTCAGGCCTAAACGTGGACCGAAAGTGGGCTGCAATTTTAATTGTGCGATCCGGGTCTTGAACTCAAGACCTCTTGGCTCTGATACCATGTAGAAGTGCATGCTCTAGCCAATGCAACAAAAAGACCAATCTAATAGAAGAGACTAGGCAGCACATTATATGTCAACACTCCGCTCGGACAGAAGGAATCTTGTTCTCGGAAAAGGAGGGAAGGTTGCGTGAGAGCAAGCAATGGCCTTCGCTGACGCAGCAGCACGGAGGCTCCTGCACGGCGCAAGCGGCAGTGTGGCCAAAGGAATCACCGCCGATGCCGTCGGCATGAGCTTCGGCCTCGACGGCCTGTGGTAGCTCATCGTCGGGTTGTTCGCGAGCGTGGCTCACCTGCTCGTCCTACCGTTTGAGGTGCTCGGGCACTGGCTGCAGGCGGCCGTCGCCCACCTGGTCGTCCTGCCGTTCGAGGCGCTCTGGCACTTGCTGCAGCCGGCCGCCGGCGGCGTCAGCTTCTACTTCAGCAGCCTCGTCGACGCGCTTGGGAGTGCGGCCCATGCTCTAGTGGTGCCGTTTGAGGTGCTCTGGCACCTGCTGCAGTCCGCTGTCGCTGGCGTGAGGTTCTGCTTCGACAACCTCGTCGTCGCGCTCGGGAGCACGGCCCACGCTCTGGTTGTGTTGTTCGAGGCGCTCTGGCACCTGCTGCAGTCCGCCGCCGACGGCGTGAGCGTCTGCTTCGAAAACCTCGTCGCGGTGCTCGACAGTGCCGGCCACGCTCTCGTGGTTCCGTTTGAAGCGGCATGGCACTGGCTTCAGGCCGCCCCCGCAAGAATCAGTTTCGGCTTCCACGCTCTTGTGGTGCCGTTTGAAGCTCTTTGGCAGTGGCTCCAGGCTGCGGCAGCCGGCGTCAGTTCCGGCTTGGACGGCTTCTGGGAGCACATGCGGGTCATCTTCGCCGGCCTCCCCGCCGCGCTCGCCAGCGCTACCCATAGCCTCGTCCTCCCATTAGAGTCTTTGTGGCGGTAGGTGCAGAACACCGTCGGCGGCATCAGGCTCGATCTGGCTGGCTTTTGGCCGCTCGTCCAACGCTTCGTGGCCACGGCCGCGGGCAAGGCCCACGAGCTCGTCCCGGCCTTGGAGGCGTTCTGGAGGTGGCTCAAGGATGCCGCCGCGGTCACGCTCCCTTATGCGCTGGCCATCGCCGCGGTTGTTTGCGTCGCGGCCCTGGTCTGGTAGTGCTATCAGGTCATTGCGTCCGTGGTCTGTTACTGCTGGCAGTTCCTATGCAACTCCGCCGTGCAGGTCGCGCCGATGCTCGGCCTTGTCCTCTGTTTCTGCCGGGACTGCTTGATTGCCATCGCCACGTGGGTGGTGCTGTGCTGCACCAGGGTTACCATGGTCGGCCCGGGCGCCGCCAGCGTGCTGATATCACGCCCTGCGTTCGCGGCGAACCCGCGGCTCTACTTCAAGATCCTCCGTTTGGCTGGCCCGGTCGTGGCAGCTGTTGTCTTCAGTTCGAGCCCCATCGTCGCCTGGGTGGTCGGAGCGGTGGTCGACGTCCTTTTTCAGCATCTCATTATATATTAAGCCTATGTATGTATTTCACATAAGAGGTTTGCTTCGGTACACCCCCCCTTAACGTATAAGGGCATTTTGGGCATACGGTGCTTAACGTATCCTGTGCCGTATGCGGCGTGCCTATACAGGTAGAGCAGAGTGCACGGCTGGAGCCGATACGGACGGCTCGCATCTATTCCCTCCCGTCGCGTAAAAAACGACCCACGACCTGCGTTGATCACGCGGCCCATTCCAATGTCGCCCCGCCCCGCCGATCGTCGCCCTTACCAGCCGATCGCCGCCTTTCTCCGCCGATCTAGCTATGATCACGCTGCCAATTCCAACGTCTCCCCGTCCGGCCGATCGCTGCCTTTCCCCGCCGATCGGCGACCATTCTCCCCGTCTTCCCCCGAGATCTAGCCGCTGTGGACGTTGTTGGAGTCGCCCGCCATACGTGATCTGGCCTCTGTGCAGGTCGTCGCGGTGACGTGGCCTACATGGACGCCGTTGCTGCCCGCAACTTCATGATCAACCTCTCCGGGAACGTCCTCGCCGTCCGCAGCCAGGCCAGGCCGGCCGAAGTGCACATACCTACCATGTAAGCGTCTAGTTTGTCAAAAAAACTTCGTACCTATAAATAATTATCTGCATCACTTGTTAGATATGAAGTACTCGTCGGTATGACCATAGTACATTTAATTTGATTTAAAATTGATAGATGAATTTTTATTTTAAATATTGCAGTGTTGGTAGTGAGGTCATTCAATGGATAAAGAAACTGGATTTATGGATCTGTTCTTGGTGACGAGTGAGTGAGATGGTAGCGATAGTGTTGATTATACGAATGGTAATGAAATTAAAAATGATGATGATACCAGCGACAATGAATCCTGGTTGTCGTACGATAATTTACCTGAGGAGGATTTTGAAAAGAAGGAGGGTGCTTCTAGTGAAAATGTAAGTGACTTGTACATTCATTTTGTCGGACAAAGAACCATATGGGTACTTAGATGTGCATATGATTTTTTATGTGCAGGAGGATATTGAGTGAGATGGTAGCGATAGTGTTGATTATACGAATGGTAATGAAATTAAAAATGATGATGATACCAGCGACAATGAATCCTGGTTGTCGTACGATAATTTACCTGAGGAGGATTTTGAAAAGAAGGAGGGTGCTTCTAGTGAAAATGTAAGTGACTTGTACATTCATTTCGTCGGACAAAGAACCATATGGGTACTTAGATGTGCATATGATTTTTTATGTGCAGGAGGATATTGACGTCCAGAACGAGGAAAATCATGGTGTTGAATCTTTCGCGGATAACATAAGCCAGGTTCGGTCCAAACTTTTACATGTCATACAATAATAAAAACTTGTTAATGACAACTTACACTTGCTTATGTGGAATATTGTAGGCTAACTTTGATGGTTGGAGTGGTGATGATGGCTATGAGCATGAGGATGGAGCTAATATGGACACTGAGGAGGCTGAAATCCAGCAACGTGCGCTGGAGACACAGTTGAAGGTTATGGGTATGACATTTGCATCACAATGGGAGGCTTACATGTTCTATAATAACTATGCCAAAGACCGTGGATTCAGTATCAGAAAAGATAAGGTGAAATAAGGAAAAGGTCTTTCAACCACTATTCGGTATAGGCGATACGTTTGCTTGAGGGAAGGGAAATGTCTCAGTAAATTTTTAAACCCGGAGGGTCGTACCCGTAGGCTAAGACCCGAGACTCGTTGCGAGTGTGGCGCACATTTAGTCGTGAAGTTGGACAAAGGACGTGGAGTTTGGTTCGTGGCAGCTTTTATGGATGATCACAACCATTTGTTGGCTACATAAGATGAGATGGTATTTCTGCTGGTCACATAAAGTGATGGGAGATCACCAGATAGCTAAGATATTGGCGATGGAAGGAGCTGGGATCAGAAAGCATATCATTGTCGACAACTTCATTAGCAGGTATGGCTCGTATGATAAGTGTGGGTTTCTGAGATGAGACGTCTACAATCTATGTTGCTGAGAAAAAAATGAAGTTGATTGCGAAGGGTGATGCTAAAATAGCAATCAGGATTATGAGGAGCAGAAAGGAGAAGGATCCAGACTTTTTCTTTGAGTACGTGCTCGATAAGGAGGGTCGTTTGAAGAGCATGTTCTGGTGCGATGCACAGTCGCGGCGGGACTATCAGTTGTATGGACATGTGACTATGTTTGATAGCACATATAAGATGAACATATATGGTATGCCGTTCATTCCCTTTGTTGGTGTAAATAAGCATCGTTGCACCACAGTGTTTGGTTGTGCCATTGTGTCCGACGAGACCGAAGCGACGTACGTGTGGCTGCTCCAAACATTCCTGAAGGCCAATTGTCAGAAGAAACCAAGGTCAATCATCACAGATGGAGGCGCTGCAATGATACGAGCTATTAGGTTGGTTTTGGTTGATGTGTTGCACCATCTCTGCTCATGGCACATGGAAAAATATATATGCAGAAGCACCTTAATTACAAATCGCTAAATGAGTTCAGGGTACTCTTGTACTACTCCACCTCTCCGGCCAACTTTGAGGCAAGATGGCATGCTTTTGTCCGTAAATGGAAGACTGATAAAACAGAAGAGTGGCTGCGTAGGATGTACAGGAAGAGGAGTCTGTGGGGAGCATCATATCTGTCAGATGGTTTTTTCTGGGTATGCGCAGTAATCAGAGGAGTAAAAGCCTTAACTCTTGTCTTCACCTTCACCTGGACGGCGGTATGACTATTGTTGATCTAGTTGTGCATTATGAGAATTGCATAGTTTGACTACGTGAGAACGAGGCGCATGATGACTGTGTTTCAAATCAGTCATTGCCACCATCAGTCACAGAATATAAGGACTTTGAGAAGCATGCTTCCGAAGTATTCACTCATGCCAATTTTTATATTCTTCAACAAGATCTGAAGAAGACGGGAGAGCTTGAGATTTTTGAGACGCTAGTGGGAGTTGACTGCCACACCTTCATTGTGACATGGAGAAATAACCGCAAATTTTAGTTCAGCGTGAATTATCGAGCTGAAAACTCTGAGAATACGATAGACTATAGTTGTGGACGAATGCTTCGGAAAGGGTTGCCTTGCAAACACATTCTGTATGTGTTGGTTCATCTAAAAATATCTAAAATACCTAAGTGTTGCATCCTTAAGAGGATGTAGAAAGTTGCGAGAGGTGGGCTGCCTGCACAGCGCAAGAGTGACAAGTTTGGCTGGGGTTGGACAGGAGCAGAGCAGCGTGCTCGCTATAATCAACTCAGTATAACAGGAGCAGAAGCTTTTCATGTTGCTTCAAATGATCCATTCATCTTTGATGAATTGATGCAGTGTCTGAAGAATATAATCGCGAAGAAAAAGGTCCATGATGATGATGTTGTTGGTAGTAGAAGAAATGTGCATGAGGATCCACGTGAGCCGGAACAACATGTTGATGTCATAGGTGATCCCGTGTAAGTTTCCATGATGGGCGCCCCTAAACAGAGCACGACAGGGCAGGCAAAGAAAAATCCAAATGTTATCAAAAATGGAAGACCAAAATCATTTTCTGAGAGAAAACCCGATCCTCTTTGTGGCATTTGTAAGAAAGAGGGCTATAGAAAACGTGCCCTGAGAATGAAAAGTAAGTTTTACATTTTTTAAATTATTTTTTGTTTCTCTCTTTACAATTGTCTGATGAGTTGTTTACAATTTGTTTTGTAGAAACCGGGCATAAAGATGAAGTACTGATAATCAATGAGCACTGGGACAGAGTTCAATTAGCATGTCGTACTATATTTGCAGACAATTTTTTCACGTTTTATTTGTCGCTTTCGTGTGAGACTAAACATTTAAATGCGTGTCCAACTATCAATGGTAATATTTTGTGAGATGGAATGTTATAAGTGTGTGCAAGTAATATTTTTGTTGTGCTAAAATGTATCAGTTTGCGGCTGTGATGTTATATGTACTGATGTTGTTTGTATTCGCGGCTGTCATTTTCTATAAAAAAATATCCCCGCCATCCCGAGTTGGCGCGATGTGGACAAAACGTGCACAATATCCCAGAGCGATTCTGGTGGCAGCAGCGGCTCTGGATCCGATGAAAATCGGCCTGACAACATGATTGGCACGCCGAGGACGAATATTCCAGCCCAGCCTGTGCGGTGGCCGACAGCCGAGGCAGTGGCGGGCCTGCGCAGTCCAGCTAGTGCGGGTTGGCGCGATTCGCCGTGCGCCACACGCGCGTAAGGTGGCCCAGCAGCCGACCGAGCGATAGCCGCGGGCCCGGTGGCACACGTCTCGTCCTGCACATGCAACGATCCCGAGGGGGATTATGGCGATCTGTCGGCCCATTAACGACGCGCGTCGGGCACGTGGGCCGGCCTTTTAAGGCCTCTTTGTGTGCGGCTGGCGACGCTGGCGCGTTGTGGTGACTAGGTTTAGTCCCACCTCGCCCGCGGAGAGATGCGACGACCGGTTTATATACCCGCGGCGTCGCCGTCTTACAAGCTCACTACAGAGCACTAATGAATACCCTGTTGTACGACGTGGCCTTCCCGCTCGGCGGCCGAAAGGCCTTCCCGAAGGCGTTCTATTATACTGTCCATGCGCACGTCCGGCCACGGCTGGGCCTTTTTTTAAATACGCTTTTTTCACATAGATTAATTTTTTTAAATGTTAAACAGTTGAGAAAGTCATGACCGCATTAACACATTCATACAAATATATCATGTTTCACAAATATATCATGTGAGAAAGTGCCATGTCTCATATCCTTTAACAAAGTAGGAAAACAAATAAACTGAAAGTGCCATGTCGCATTACAATCGAACAAAGTACCCAACAACGGCAGGGAAACCTTCTACGGGACTAAAACCCTACCGATGCTAATACCTATTCCTTCTCCATGATTTTAACAATTTTCATCTTGACCTTTTCTAATTTGTTCACTTCTGAAAAAATAATTTCCGCGACAATACGTGCCCTTGACGCATTAATCTCTTCCTGGTCAAATTCATATGTCCAGCGATCTCCGTCCCAGTATTTTATGCACCACATCAAAAAAAGTCCACAAGACACTCTGCAATAAACCCGTGTGATCAGCTTAGTATGTAGCATGCACTTGCTTTTACTAGTTGTATGCAGTATTAACTTACCCATTTTTTTGTCTCGGCATTTTGTACTCATTTATTGGCCATGATGAGACATCTTGAATTTTTTTTTGCTTCAAGAATTGAGTTGGCCTCCATAATATCCTTAAAAATTTCAGCTCTCTGAAACAAATTAACAAAACCAGAATATAATGTATGACCCAATATTTTTCTGAATGCGAGTGCGAAAATTATAGCGTACCAGGGTGGCAATCATTTTGCGAATTCTTTGGCTAATTGCGCCTTTAGAATTTGAGTCAACACTTGAAACTCCTCCTTGACGGTGTGCATCACTATGGTTATCCAATGAGTATCATTAACGTGCATAGGAAAATACGCCTACATAGTAACCAAATGATGTAAGTGGAATTCAATAGTATTGACTAATAAAAACAAATACATATGAAAGGAATACCTTGTCCCGTCTGAAATACTCATCCATTACTCCCGTGAGGACATTTGTTTTCTTTGTAAGATTCTTTGAGTTTAGATCATTTACTGACTTGGTCTTTCTCTTTGCCCTATTCAACATAAATTTGGGGAACCACGTTGTTGATATGTAACGATCAGAAAAATCAAAGTATTGTAGGTGTTTACAATATGCATTGATGATCTGCATACATAAACAAAAAATTTCTATCAACTTCTGAAGTACAAATGAGGGTTTTGTTGAAAACAAACTCATACTTATAGCGCCATTCAACCATTTAAACGTCAGGACATCGTGAAGCATAGCTGGCGTGCATATGTCCCCATCTGGTGGCGGCACATCAACCACGGTTCGGTGTGCATACTTCTTTGACGATGCAAGAGTCTCAACAAAAACTTTGGTTGCCTCTATGTGATCCGGAGTCATATTAAGAGAACTTGCTAGAATTGAATGTGGTGACGATGCAAACAGATCTAAAGCAATGCAGCTACGCTCAGTTAAATAATAAAAAAATTTACATAACGCGTGAATGAATTATAAAGTAGTATTTGACTTACTTTTTAAACACGTTTCTTGCAGGTCATGAGAAGGTCGTAGGGTATTTACAATATTTCGACGGATTTCATTTGCGTTTACCTTCATTATCCTCACTGCCTTCACCATTACCTATGTTGCCCTTTGCCGGGAAACTCTCAAACGTGTCTTCGGACTTTGTTTGTGACAAACCACCCATAGACTCACCAGAAATATCAGCATTCTGCGGGGTTCGGGACATAGGCGGAAAGTCTTTTGTCCATACAGTTGATGCCGAAGATGGAGAGTTTCCATTATCATCTATAATGAAAGGATCAGTAGCTTTACCTTTACCCGGTGTCGTCGCCGGAGCACCCGTGTCATCAACGGGCACGGAGGTATCATTCATACCCGTGAAAGATGTTCCTATCTTTACGTCCGTAGGTGATTCAATATCTGGCCAATTTTTTGATGACTTGTACTTGCCATTCTCCATCCCAACTCCTTCACCTACATTATCAAATTCGTCAACATTGTCCCTCTTATTGGGTTTGTACAACACACCTTCCGTGTTCAACCTTTCCATTACCATCTACAAACACAAATGAAACACGATAAGTAGTTGAACAATTAAAGCACGTTCAATACAACTTCTAAATTACCTGTGCACATCTTTCGGGTATATTGAGAACCTCCTTGTGAAGCAGCTTTCTGTATGACATCACACGGTCCATAATGTAATTCGTGTTCGATGAAACCGCGGACGTGCTTGGCTTTCTACTCCTGCCACCACCTTTCCGTTTAGGTTTCTTCGTTTCTTCCTCTAGGACAGTCCCTTCATGTGCTACCTTAGCACATTTGTACTCGTCGCTAATGCAGCTTTCATTCTATACAACAAACAATAAAATGAATTAAATAACGAATATACTTAATTACTATGTGAAACCAATAAGGACTATACTTATGGACTTACATTGCCGGTACCGCGCCCGTGCATGTTGTCATGGTCGTCTCGCTTTTTCCCTTCCGTTTCTGGCCAGTTAAGCATTAGTGGGTATTCACGAGACAAAGGATCAAATATATCGACACCAATTGGCTCAAGTTTTTCCTAGTATATATACTGCATGATAGTAAACAGAAATAGTCAGGCACATAGATCACATAAAAAATATATGTACATACAACTATTACGAAATGACTTGTACCTGAAGAAGAGCCAAGTTCCCGATAGGCCACTTGAATTTTTCAAGATCTTTGACCATTTTTTAATAGCATCCATGCACACCCCCAACGTGAAATCGTTCCAATTGTATGACTTGATAGCGTTCAGGTCCTCCACCATTTTTTATCAAGTCATCGATGAGGATTAGGCCTGTTCTTTTGTCTAGAAACTGATTTGAAACAATTTTTTGGCGTCTAGTTGTACTGTTGCTATCATGCTTTTGACATCAACACCCTCGTTACGTAGCCCGAATATGTCATAAACATCTTCATTAAGCACACTGATGCCGTCAGTATTTGGCCGAATAATAAATCGCTTTCTACTACTATCATACGTTGTAATCATAAATTCAAATAAATTTTTCCTCATTTTCACGTAAGGAATTCTCAACATACTGTCCAAACTTGTGCCACACAGCATCATGCGCTGTCTGGGTGTGAATTTTCCCACCAATTCGCACCACTTCTCAACCGAGTAGTACACATCTCTGAATTTTTGCATTCTAAATAAGATGAAAGTTGTCTAACTAGTTACGAGATTCAAAAACATTACATATGGTTTAATACCATACCTTCCAACGCCACAAGGTGCACCGGCAGCCCACGTTGGCTAACCCCACCCGTTGTGGGTTAGTCGTGGCAGCCGCACGCCCTCTTCCCACACCACCGCGGTGGCCGACGGCCCGCCCTAGGGTTCTGGGTGCGGGAAACTTTGCCGAGACGGCCCGGCCGGGCCGAGATCCAAGTCACGCGCGTAGATGCCGGAGTATATGGCCGTCATGAGGGCGGCAGGGAAGGGAGTCGGGACGGCCACGGCGGTGCGACCATCGGATCGTGGTGAGGTCGTGCGTGGAGGCGGCGGGGTTAGGCGGTCCTGGGGCGAGGTAAGACGGCGTGGTTTCCATGCCCTTGCACGCACGTACGGCGTCATAGGAGGGGTCACGCCATAGTGGGCCCCTTGGCCCGTCCCGTAAAACTACTGCTGGCTGGCCCATGATGCATTTATTGAAAACATGCATTGTACTTTAACAGTTCTAGTTTAATACCACATCGCTAAGCCGGCGCGCCGTTGACTCCTTTATATAATTTTCTTTTGCTCCATGAACAAACATCTGAGTTTGTGGGACTCTATTTGGAGGATATGCAGGATCGATGTGAGTCTTCACCTGCTCGAGCTTGTGAAGGGTCACATGGATCATGCATATTCTTCAAACAGAGAGCCATTAACTTTGATATTTTTTTAACGACAGAAAATATTAATGCGTTTTTTTATCTAATTCAACCATACAATTTTTTTGCACACATTATGAAAACTTGCATGCTGCCTCCCAAAATTGGGTGACGTTTCATGCATGCCACCTCGTACCACCCATGCAACCGGCACTGATCGGATATGAAGGAGGTCAGCTCCGTACTGCTTTCTTTTCTCGACTCCGTCAAATGGCCCCAAACTTTTTTCACACCTTGCCATCACCGTCCACAACACCCACACCAATTTTTATATTTTTCCGTCACTCGATGCATTTCCTAGGATTTTCCAAGCCAAAATAGCCAAAATCACTGGCCGGACGTGACACAACGTTCGTTTTGTATCCGTTTTCATTCACTTCTTGCGTGGGGGCCTATGTTGGCCGTGCACACATGTATGCAAACTTTGGTGCCATTGCATGCATGCCATCACGTAGCCCCAGTGCAACCAGCTCCGTTTTTGTGTCTCCGAGAGTGGGTTCCCAACTACTTTCTTTTCTCGACTCCGTAAAACGGCCCCAAACTTTTTCCA
>NC_041388.1:652324806-652364746 GCF_002162155.2 Triticum dicoccoides | reverse complement strand
CTTGCGTGGGGCCTATGTTGGCCATGCACACATGTATGCAAACTTTGGTGGCATTGCATGCATGCGATCACGTAGCCCTAGTGCAACGAGCTCCGTTTCTGTGTCTCCGAGAGGGGGTTCCCAACTATTTTCTTTTCTCGACTCCGTCAAATGGCCCCAAACGTTTTCCACACCTCGCCATCACCGTCCACAACACCCACACCAATTTTCATGTTTTTCCGACACTCGATGCATTTCCTAGGATTTTCCGGGCCAAAATAGCCAAATTCACTGACCGGACATGACGCAACGTTCGTTTTGTATCCGTTTTCGTTCATTTCTTATGGGGGGGGGGGCTACGTTGGTAGTGCAGACACCCTGCAAAAAATTGGTCTTGTTTCATGCATGCCATCACGTACCTGTAGTGAAACCAGGACTGTTTGGGTATGCCGGTCCGGCTACTCTCTAAGATGTTTTATTTTCACCTCCATATAATGACACGGCCAACGTACAAATGCATCATCAAATCAATAATAATCTCAACTGAAATGGACGAAACAAATTTGTTGAACATAGATAAGATATTTTACATAGACGACCGAACTCGATACATATAAGTTCATACATAAAGTCTACTACTTAGGCTTAGAACGACATAACGAGATTAACCTAAAAACAACATTAAAAAACTACTCATCGTCGCTATCGACGAGGTCCACCACGACTGGGCCGTCGCCGCTGTCATCGTCGCTGCTGGACCGGTTCGCGAGGTCGTCCCCGTCGACCGGGCCGTCGTTCTCCACCTCCGCCGGCGCCTGCTGCCACTCCGCCGGCTGCTGGTGCCACTCCGCTGGGCCATCGCCGCCTGCTCTGCGGCCATCGCGTCGTCCGCTTCGATTGCGGCCGCGACCTCGGCGGCCTCCCTTGCCGCAGCCGCCGCAGTCGCCGCAGCGGCGGCCGCATTCGATGCCTGTAGGGCCACGTGGTACCCCAGCATGTCATCCGGATCGCCGTCCTCCCGGAGGATGACCTACTCCGGCGACAACTCCAACACCGGCGACGAGGGAGGGGCGGCCGGTGCGGGCGCCACTGGCGGGTGTGCCCCGTGGCGGCCGACACGTCCGCGGCGATTCGGCGGTGGAGGCGGGGCGCGAAGACAGCCGCTGCCGCCCGTCAGATCGGGGGTCACGCCGGCCACCGCCATGCGGAACGCAGGGATGACCTCCCAATAGTCCTTGCCACGCCAGAAGTTGCGGCGGCCGATGGCGTCGTGCCGACCGCCGCTGTGGCTCCGTAGCTCCTCCTCCGTCGCGCCGGGCCCCAGCGTCAGGTAGACGTTCGCGTCGATCTTCTAGTTGCGTGGAAGACGACAGCCCGGCGGCACAAGGAGGCAGTAGCAGTCGAGCTCCTCCGCCTTCGGCACGCCGACGCTCGTCGGCCAGGATCCGGGCACGCCGTCGTCGCCAGCCCTGGCGCTACTGCTGCTGCGGTAGAACGCCATCTCCGACGGGTGTCGGGTGGAAAGTGTTGGAAATATGCCCTAGAGGCAATAATAAAATGGTTATTATTATATTTCTTTGTTCATGATAATTGTCTATTGTTCATGCTATAATTGTGTTATCCGGGAAATCGTAATACATGTGTGAATACAAAGACCACAACACGTCCCTAGTGAGCCTCTAGTTGACTAGCTCGTTGATCAAAAGATAGTCATGGTTTCCTGACTATGGACATTAGATGTCATTGATAACGGGATCACATCATTAGGAGAATGATGTGATGGACAATACCCAATCCTAAGCTTAGCTCAAAGATCGTGTAGTTCGTTTGCTGTAGCTTTTCTGAATGTCAAGTATCATTTCCTTAGACCATGAGATTGTGCAACTCCCGGATACCGTAGGAGTACCTTGGGTGTGCCAAACGTCACAACGTAACTGGGTGACTATAAAGGTACATTACAGGTATCTCCGAAAGTGTCTGTTGGGTTGGCACGAGAGACTGGGATTTGTCACTCCGTATGACGGAGAGGTATCTCTGGGCCCACTCGGTAATGCATCATCATAATGAGCTCAATGTGATCAAGTGGTTGATCACGGGACCATGAATTACGGTACGAGTAAAGTGACTTGCCGGTAACGAGACTGAACAAGGTATTGGGATACCGACGATCGAGTCTTGGACAAGTAACATACCGATTGACAAAGGGAATTGTAGACGGGATTGATTAAGTCCTCGACATCGTGGTTCATCTAATGAGATCATCGAGGAGCATGTGGGAGCCAACATGGGTATCCAGATCCCGCTGTTGGTTATTGACCAGAGTGGCGTCTCGGTCATGTCTGCGTGTCTCTCGAACCCGTAGGGTCTACACACTTCAGGTTCGATGACGCTAGGGTTGTAGAGATATTAGTATGTAGTAACCCGAAAGTTGTTCGGAGTCCCGGATGAGATCCCAGACGTCACGAGGAGTTCTAAAATGGTCCGGAGGTAAAGATTTATATATATGAAGTCCAGTTTCGGCCAGCGGGAAGGTTTCGGGGGTTACCGGTATTGTACCGGGACCACCGGAAGGGTCCCGGGGGTCCACCGGATGGGGCCACCTATCCCGGAGGGCCCCATGGGCTGAAGTGGCGTGGGAACCAGCCCCTGATGGGCTGGTGCGCCCCACCCAAAGGCCCAAGGCGCCTAGGGTTGGAAACCCTAGGGGGCCGTTGCCCCCCCGAGGGGGCATGCGCCCCCCTGGTTGGAAACCCTAAGGGGGCCGTTGCCCCCAGGGGCCGCCCCCCCTTTTAGATGGGATCTCCAGGGGGGCATGCGCCCCCCCTAGCCCATATATATAGTGGAAGGGAGGGAGGGCAGCCGCACCTTGCTCTTGGCGCCTCCCTCTCCCTCCGTAACACCTCTCCTCCCCGCTTGTGCTTGGCGAAGCCCTGCCGGGATCCTACTGCATCCACCACCACGCCGTCGTGCTGCTGGATCTTCATCAATCTCTCCTTCCCCCTTGCTAGATCAAGTTGGAGGAGATGTCTTCCCAACCGTACGTGTGTTGAACGCGGAGGTGCTGTCCGTTCGGCACTTGGTCATCGGTGATTTTGATCACGGCGAGTACGACTCCATCATCCCCGTTCACTTGAACGCTTCCACTCGCGATCTACAAGGGTATGTAGATGCACTCCTATTCCCCTCGTTGCTATAATACTCCATAGATTGATCTTGGTGATGCGTAGAATTTTTTTAATTTCTGCTACGATCCCCAACAGTGGCATCATGAGCTAGGTCTATGCGTAGTTACTATGCACGAGTAGAACACAAAGTAGTTGTGGGCGTCGATATTGTCAATTTGCTTGCCGTTACTAGTCTTATCTTGATTCGGTGGCATCGTGGGATGAAGCGGCCCGGACCAACCTTACACGTACGCTTACGTGAGACCGGTTCCACCGACTGACATGCACTAGTTGCATAAGGTGGCTGGCGGGTGTCTGTCTCTCCCACTTTAGTCGGATCGGATTCGATGAACAGGGTCCTTATTAAGGGTAAATAGATATTGGCAATTCACGTTGTGGTTTTGGCGTAGGTAAGAAACGTTCTTGCTAGAAACCTATAGCAGCCACGTAAAAACTTGCAACAACAATTAGAGACGTCTAACTTGTTTTTGCAGCAAGTGTTTTGTGATGTGATGTGGCCAAAGGTTGTGATGAATGCTGAATGATATATGTGATGTATGAGATTGATCATGTTCTTGTAATAGGAATCACGACTTGCATGTCGATGAGTATGACAACCGGCAGGAGCCATAGGAGTTGTCTTTATTTATTTATGACCCGCATGTCAACATAAACGTCATGTAATTACTTTACTTTATTGCTAAGTGTTAGCCATAGTAGTAGAAGTAATAGATGATGAGACAACTTCAAGAAGACACAATGATGGAGATCATGATGATGGAGATCATGGTGTCATGCCGGTGACAACGATGATCATGGAGCCCCGAAGATGGAGATCAAAGGAGCAAATGATATTGGCCATATCATGTCACTATTTGATTGCATGTGATGTTTATCATGTTTTACATCTTATTTGCTTAGAACGACGGTAGCTTAAATAAGATGACCCCTCGTAATAATTTCAAGAAAGTGTTCCCCCTAACTGTGCGCCGTTGCGAAGGTTCGTTGTTTCGAAGCACCACGTGATGATCGGGTGTGATAGATTCTAACATTCAAATACAACGGGTGTAAGACAGATTTACACACGCAATACACTTAGGTTGACTTGACGAGCCTAGCATGTACAGACATGGCCTCGGAACACAGAAAACCGAAAGGTCGAGCATGAGTCGTATAGAAGATACGATCAACATGAAGATGTTCACCGATGTTGACTAGTCCGTCTCACATGATGATCGGACACGACCTAGTTAACTCGGATCATGTTATACTTAGATGACTGCAGGGATGTCTATCTGAGTGGGAGTTCATTTAATAATTTGATTAGATGAACTTAATTATCATGAACTTAGTCTAAAATCTTTACAATATGTCTTGTAGATCAAATGGCCCACGTTGTCCTCAACTTCAACGCATTCCTAGAGAAAACCAAGCTGAAAGACGACGCCAGCAACTATACGGACTGGGTCCGGAACCTGAGGATCATCCTCATAGCTGCCAAGAAAGATTATGTCCTAGAAGCACCACTAGGTGACGCACCCGTCCCACAGAACCAAGACGTTATGAACGCTTGGCAAACACGTGGTGATGATTACTCCCTCGTTCACTGCGGCATGCTTTACAGCTTAGATCCGGGGCTCCAAAAGCGTTTCGAGAGACAAGGAGCATATGAAATGTTCGAAGAGCTGAAAATGGTTTTTCAAGCTCATGCCCGGGTCGAGAGATATGAAGTCTCCGACAAGTTCTTCAGCTGTAAGATGGAGGAAAATAGTTCTGTCAGCGAGCACATACTCAAAATGTCTGGTTGCATAACCACTTGACTGAACTGGGAGTTAATATCCCGGATGACGTGGTCATTGACAGAATCCTTCAGTCGCTTCCACTGAGCTACAAGAGCTTTGTGATGAACTTCAATATGCAGGGGATGGAAAAGACCATTCCTGAAGTATTTGCAATGCTGAAATCAGCAGAGGTAGAAGTCAAAAAGGAACATCAAGTGTTGATGGTGAATAAAACCACTAAGTTCAAGAAAGGGAAGGGTAAGAAGAACTTCAAGAAGGACGGCAAGGGAGTTGCCGCGCCCGGTAAGCAAGCCGTCGGGAAGAAGCCAAAGAATGGACCCAAGCCCGAGACTGAGTGTTTTTATTGCAAGGGAAGTGGTCACTGGAAGCGGAACTGCCCCAAATACTTAGCGGACAAGAAGGCCGGCATCACGAAAGGTATATGTGATATACATGTAATTGATGTGTACCTTACCAGTACTCGTAGTAGCTCCTGGGTATTTGATACCGGTGCGGTTGCTCACACTTGTAACTCAAAGCAGGAGATGCGGAATAAGTGGAGACTGGCGAAGGACGAGGTGACGATGCACGTCGGGAATGGTTCCAAGGTCGATGTGATCGCCATCGGCACGCTACCTCTACATTTACCTACGGGATTAGTTTTAAACCTCAATAATTGTTATTAAGTGCCAGCTTTGAGCATGAACATTGTATCAGGATCTCGTTTAATTCGAGATGGCTACTCATTTAAATCCGAGAGTAATGGTTGTTCTATTTATATGAGAGATATGTTTTATGCTCATGCTCCGATGGTGAATGGTTTATTCTTAATGAATCTCGAGCATAATGCTACACATATTCATAGTGTGAATACCAAAAGATGTAAGGTTGATAATGATAGTCCCACATACTTGTGGCACTGCCGCCTTGGTCACATAGGTGTCAAACGCATGAAGAAGCTCCACGCAGATGGACTTTCAGAGTCTCTTGATTACGAATCATTTGACACGTGCGAACCATGCCTCATGGGTAAAATGACCAAGACTCCGTTCTCAGGAACAATGGAGCGAGCAACCAACTTATTGGAAATCATACATACTGATGTGTGCGGTCCAATGAGTGTTGAGGCTCGCGGTGGCTATCGTTATGTTCTCACCCTCACTTATGACTTGAGTAGATATGCTATGTCTACTTAATGAAACACAAGTCTGAGACCTTTGAAAAGTTCAAAGAATTTCAGAGTGAGGTTGAGAATCAACATGACAGGAAAATCAAGTTCTTGCGATCAGATCGTGGGGGAGAATACTTGAGTCACGAATTTGGCACACACTTAAGAAAATGTGGAATAGTTTCACAACTAACGCCGCCTGGAACACCTCAGCATAATGGTGTGTCCGAATGTCGTAATCGCACTCTATTAGATATGGTGTGATCTATGATGTCTCTTACCGATTTACCGCTATCATTTTGGGGCTATGCTTTAGAGACTGCCGCATTCACTTTAAATAGGGCTCCATCGAAATCCGTTGAGATGACACCGTATGAATTATGGTTTGGGAAGAAACCTAAGCTGTCATTTCTAAAAGTTTGGGGATGCGATGCTTATGTCAAGAAACTTCAACCTGAAAAGCTCGAACCCAAGTCGGAAAAATGCGTCTTCATAGGATACCCTAAAGAAACTGTTGGGTATACCTTCTACCTCAGATCCGAAGGCAAGATCATTGTTGCCAAGAATGGGTCCTTTCTAGAGCAAGAGTTTCTCTTGAAAGAAATAAGTGGGAGGAAGGTAGAACTTGATGAAGTATTACCTCTTGAACCGGTAAGTGGCGTAGCTCAGGAAAATGTTCCTGTGGTGCCTGCACCAATTAGAGAGGAAGTTAATGATGATGATCAAGATACTTCGGATCAAGATCCTACTGAACTTCGTAGGTCCACAAGGACATGTTCCGCACCAGAGTGGTACGGTAACCCTGTCTTGGAAATCATGTTGTTGGACAACGGTGAACCTTCGAACTATGAAGAAGCGATGGCAGGCCCAGATTCCGACAAATGGCTAGAAGCCATGAAATCCGAGATAGAATCCATGTATGAAAACAAAGTATGGACTTTGACTGACTTGCCCGAAGATCGGCGAGCCATAGAAAATAAATGGATCTTTAAGAAGAAGACAGACGCGAATGGTAATGTGACCATATATAAGGCTCGACTTGTCGCTAAGGGTTATCGACAAGTTCAAGGGGTTGACTACGATGAGACTTTCTCACCCGTAGCGAAGCTGAAGTCCGTCCGAATCATGTTAGCAATTGCCGCATTCTATGATTATGAGATATGGCAAATGGACGTCAAAACAACATTCCTTAACAGCTTTCTTAAGGAAGAATTGTATATGATGCAGCCGGAAGGTTTTGTCGATCCTAAGAATGCTAACAAGGTGTGCAAGCTCGAACGCTCAATCTATGGGCTGGTGCAAGCATCTCGGAGTTGGAACATTTGCTTTGATGAGATGATCAAAGCGTTTGGGTTTATGCAGACTTATGGAGAAGCCTGCGTTTACAAGAAAGTGAGTGGGAGCTCTGTAGCATTTCTCATATTATATGTGGATGACATACTGTTGATGGGAAATGATATAGAATTCTTGGAAAGCATAAAGGCCTATTTGAACAAGTGTTTTTCAATGACGGACCTTGGAGAAGCTGCTTATATATTAGGCATCAAGATCTATAGAGATAGATCGAGACGCCTCATCGGTCTTTCACAAAGTACGTACCTTGACAAGATATTGAAGAAGTTCAATATGGATCAGTCCAAGAAGGGGCCTGTATTGCAAGGTGTGCGATTGAGCACGGCTCAATGCCTGACCACGGCAGAAGATATAGAAGAGATGAGTGTCATCCCCTATGCCTCAGCCATAGGGTCTATTATGTATGCCATGCTGTGTACCAGACCTGATGTAAACCTTGCCGTAAGTTTGGTAGGTAGGTACCAAAGTAATCCCGGCAAGGAACACTGGACAGCGGTCAAAAACATCCTGAAGTACCTGAAAAGGACCAAGGATATGTTTCTCGTTTATGGAGGTGGCGAAGAGCTCGTCGTAAAGGGCATGTCAACGCTAGCTTCAACACAGATCTGGATGACTCTAAGTCACAAACCGGATACATGTATATTTTGAATGGTGGGGCAGTAAGCTGGTGTAGTTGCAAGCAAAGCGTCGTGGTGGGATTTACATGTGAAGCAGAATACATGGCAGCCTCGGAGGCAGCACAAGAAGCAATCTGGGTGAAGGAGTTCATCACCAACCTAGGAGTCATACCCAATGCGTCGGGGCCGATGACTCTCTTCTGTGACAACACTGGAGCTATTGCCCTTGCCAAGGAGCCCAGGTTTCACAGGAAGACCAGGCATATCAAGCGTCGCTTCAACTCCATTCATGAAAGTGTTCAAAATGGAGACATAGAAATTTGTAAAGTACATACGGACCTGAATGTAGCAGATCCGTTGACTAAACCTCTCCCTAGAGCAAAACATGATCAACACCAGAACTGCATGGGTGTTCGATTCATCACAATGTAACTAGAATATTGACTCTAGTGCAAGTGGGAGACTGTTGGAAATATGCCCTAGAGGCAATAATAAAATGGTTATTATTATATTTCTTTGTTCATGATAATTGTCTATTGTTCATGCTATAATTGTGTTATTCGGGAAATCGTAATACATGTGTGAATACATAGACCACAATATGTCCCTAGTGAGCCTCTAGTTGACTAGCTTGTTGATCAAAAGATAGTCATGGTTTCCTGACTATGGACATTAGATGTCATTGATAAAGGGATCACATCATTAGGAGAATGATGTGATGGACAAGACCCAATCCTAAGCTTAGCTCAAAGATCGTGTAGCTCGTTTGTTGTAGCTTTCTGAATGTCAAGTATCATTTCCTTAGACCATGAGATTGTGCAACTCCCGGATACCGTAGGAGTACCTTGGGTGTGCCAAACGTCACAACGTAACTGGGTGACTATAAAGGTACATTACAGGTATCTCCGAAAGTGTCTGTTGGGTTGGCACGAATCGAGACTGGGATTTGTCACTCCGTATGACGGAGAGGTATCTCTGGGCCCACTCGGTAATGCATCATCATAATGAGCTCAATGTGATCAAGTGTTTGATCACGGGATCATGCATTACGG
This sequence comes from Triticum dicoccoides, assembly GCF_002162155.2. Classification (NCBI taxonomy): domain Eukaryota; kingdom Viridiplantae; phylum Streptophyta; class Magnoliopsida; order Poales; family Poaceae; genus Triticum; species Triticum dicoccoides. Next base: position 652,355,632 of record NC_041388.1, on the reverse strand, counting down.
TACGAGTAAAGTGACTTGCCGGTAACGAGACTGAACGAGGTATTGGGATACCGACGATCGAGTCTCGGGCAAGTAACGTACCGATTGACAAAGGGAATTGCATACGGATTGATTGAATCCTCGACATCGTGGTTCATCCAATGAGATCATCGTGGAGCATGTGGGAGCCAACATGGGTATCCAGATCCCGCTGTTGGTTATTGACTGGAGAGGCGCCTCGGTCATGTCTGCATGTCTCCCGAACCCGTAGGGTCTACACACTTAAGGTTCGGTGATGCTAGGGTTGTTGAGATATTAGCATACGGTAACCCGAAAGTTGTTTGGAGTCCTAGATGAGATCCTGGACGTCACGAGGAGTTCCGGAATGGTCCAGAGGTAAAGATTTATATATAGGAAGTCAAGTTTCGGCCATCGGGAAAGTTTCGGGGGTAATCGGTATTGTACCGGGACCACCAGAAGGGTCCCGGGGGTCCACCGGGTGGGGCCACCTATCCCGGAGGGCCCCATGGGCTGAAGTGGGAGGGGAACCAGCCCCTAGTGGGCTGGTGCGCCCCCCTTGGGCCTCACCCTGCGCCTAGGGTTGGAAACCCTAGGGGTGGGGGCGCCACCCTTGCCTTGGGGGGCAAGGCACCCCTTGGCCGCCGCCCCCCTAGGAGATTGGACCTCCTAGGGCCGCCGCCCCCCCTAGGGCCCCTATATATAGTGGGGGGGAGGGAGGGCAGCCGAACCCAAGCCCTTGGCCTCTCCCTCTCCCTCCCGTGATACTCCTCAGTCTCCCTGCGCTTGGCGAAGCCCTGGCGAGATCACCGTTGCTTCCATCACTACGCCGTCGTGCTGCTGGATCTTCATCAACCTCTCCTTCCTCCTTGTTGGATCAAGAAGGAGGAGACGCCTTCCCAACCGTACGTGTGTTGAACGCGGAGGTGCTGTCCGTTCGGCACTTGGTCATCGGTGATTTGGATCACGACGAGTACGACTCCATCAACCCCGTTCTCTTGAAAGCTTCCGCGTGTGATCTACAAGGGTATGTAGATGCACTCCTCTCTCCCTGGTTGCTAGATGACTCCATATATTGATCTTGGTGATGCGTAGAAAATTTTAAAATTCTGCTACGCTCCCCAACAAGAACTGGGGCACAATCGCAGTAGTTCTCCTAGCGCTACCTTAGCCGATAGAGCGGAACATAGGGTACCAAAACATAGGAGCCGGGCAAACCCAACATTTGACCAAAAGACATGATTCAGAGCTGATGCATATAGTGCTATAAGTTCGGGGTGCTGCACTTGTGAAAGTCATCGGGCTTTTCACACCATATTGTGGGGTACGTAAGCCCCTGGTGTATTGGCCGTACCAAAGTGTACAGTTGCAAGGCGTCATTAATGAACACATATATATATAACATGAACGCAATAATAGTCGTAATGTTATGCATTGTTTATTCAAAGAGGTGCGTTAAAGCAGAATGATACAAATAGTGCGATAAGCAAAGAGTAGGACTATGTCCCTTCCAAGGGCAAGCTGAGGAATAGTATTATCAAATGTTTCGCTCGTTACTGTAATCCACCTGAGAATTCCATGGTGTGACGTAGCTTTCTGCCTCCTTGGTTGCTGCATCATGTGTTCGGCAATAGTGCTGCTGGACGGGGTTTCCAAAGATTAATGTCCTGAAAAAGAGAAAAATAACTAAGCGGGAAGCCCCTAGTGCGGTTTAAGCCGCGTCTTGGGGCGTGCCGCAGTTGTGCCCCCCTCCCCGCCTGTGCCCATGGTATTTTTAATGCGTAATTATGTATGCGTGGCACGAGTTTCGCCGCTTGGCTGGGACTGGGGTGGGGGCCGCATTGCTACGCGAGCTCAGATCGCGCCAGGCGGTCTAGTTGCCGATTGCTCCGAGCGCGCTTGAAGGTGTATGGGTCTTGAAACGCCGAACTGGTGGATTGCCTTGAGAGGCTGCTTTGCGCTTCTGCTGCAAGGGCCATAGTGTGCTCCTCCATTCGGAGAGAGCGCTCTGTGTTCCATTTAACTATAATAACCCCACGAGGTCCTGGCATCTTGAGCTTGAGGTATGCATAATGCGGTACCGCATTGAATCTCGCAAATGCGGTTCGCCCGAGCAGTGCATGATAACCACTGCGGAACGGGACTATATCAAAGATTAAGTCTTTGCTTTGGAAGTTATCCGGGGATCCGAAGACCACTCCTAGTGTAATTGATCCTGTGCAATGGGCCTCTACGCCTGGAATAACGCCTTTAAAGGTCTTTTTTGTGGGTTTGATCCTTGAGGGGTCGATATCCATTTTGTGCATTGTGTCCTGATAAAGCAGGTTCAGGCTGTTGCCGCCATCCATAAGGACTCGAGTGAGGTGAAATCAGTCAATGATTGGGTCTAGAACCAGTGCAGCGAATCCGCCATGACGGATACTAGTGGGGTGGTCCCTGCTATCGAAAGTGATCGGATAGGAGGACCATGGGTTGAACTTTGGGGCGACTGGCTCCAACACATATACGTCCCTGAGCGCATGCTTCCGCTCCCTCTTGGGGATGTGGGTTGCGTATATCATGTTCACCGTCCGTACTTGTGGGGGAAACCTTTTCTGTCCTCCGGTGTGTGGCTGCCGGGGCTCCTCCTTGTCATCGCTATGTGACCCCTTATCCTTGTTTTCGGCAATTAACTTGCCGGCCTGCTTGAACACCCAACAATCCCTGTTGGTGTGATTGGCTGGCTTGTCTGGGGTGCCGTGTATTTGACACGAGCGATCGAGTATGCGGTCCAAACTGGACGAGCCCGGCGTACTTTGTTTAAATGGCTTTTCCCGCTGACCGGGTTTAGAGCCTTTGAATCCGGCATTGACTGCCGTATCCTCAGTATTATCGCTGTTAATGCGGCGCTTATGTTTGTTGCGACGGGACCTGCTATTGCCGTCCTTGGTATCTGAGGTACCATGGTTCTTTGACATATTGTTACTGCGAGCCAGCCAGTTGTCTTCTCCCGCACAAAAGTGGGTCATGAGTGTCGTGAGGGCTGCCATAGATTTCGGCTTTTCCTGACCAAGGTGCCGGGCTAGCCATTCGTCGCGGATGTTGTGTTTGAAAGCCGCTAGGGCCTCTGCATCCGGATAGTCGACGATTTGATTTTTCTTTGTTAGGAACCGAGTCCAGAATTGCCTTGCCGATTCTTCTGGCTGCTGAATTATGTGGCTCAAGTCATTGACATCTGGTGGTCGCACATAAGTGCCCTGAAAGTTGTCGAGGAATGCGGCCTCCAGATCTTCCCAACAGCTGATGGACTCTACTGGCAAGCTATTAAGCCAATGTCGCGCTGGTCCTTTGAGCTTTAATGGGAGGTATTTGATGGCGTGTAAGTCATCACCGCGGGCCATGTGGATGTGGAGGAGGAAATCCTCGTCCGCAGGATCTGTTGTGTCGTTGTATGATTCAATATTTACGGGTTTGAAACCTTTTGGGATTTGATGATCCATTACTTCGTCTGTGAAGCATAAGGGGTGTGCGGCGCCTCTGTATTGGGCTATATCCCGACGCAGCTCAAATGGGTCTTGCCCGCTGTGTTCAGCCCGGTCGGATTTACTTTTACTGTATCCGGTGTGACGTTTATCGTCTCGCATAGTGGCGCGCCCTCGTGATCCGTAGATCGATCTTGCATGTTTTTCTTTTTCCTCCAATACATCTTGCAGGTTTGGCGTGTTTCCCCATGCTTTTTTATTTGAATGGCATCGGGGTGCGGGCTGAGCTTTTGGCTGGAATGCCTCTCTATCGCGGCCACGAGGTGGCCGATCAGCTGCATCATATGCTTCTTCCTCCAGTCGAGGTAGCATCCTGCATTTTGGGTAACTCTTGGAGGGGCGCTCGAGTTTATATTACTCGGCCGCGAGGACTTCAGTCCATCTGTCAGCTAGCAGATCTTGATCAGCTTGAAGCTGCTGCTACTTTTTCTTAAGGCTATTTGCTGTGGCCATAAGCCGGCGCTTGAAGCGCTCTTGTTCGACGGGATCCTCTGGCACGGCAAATTCATCCTCGCCGAGGCTTGCCTCATCTTCGGAGGGGGGCATGTAATTATCATCCTCCGCCTCTCCGTATGCCGCTCTCTCAGGAGGGCTAGCTCCTCCGTCCTCCTGCTCTAAATCTTGCTGGAGGGGGCTATTGTTGTCCTCGGCACTATCCGGAGTGTTATTACCTCCTGTGCCGGTATCACCACTTTTGCTTTGGTGGGACTTAGAGCGGCGACGCTGACGTTGGCGCTTGGGTTGCTTCTTGGAGCTGTCATCCTCCGCTATCTCGTCGCCATTGCCTTCTTTGGGTGTATCCACCATGTATATATCGTATGATGGGGTGGTTGTCCAGTGCCCTGTGGGTAGTGGTTCCTCTTCGTCTCCCGCATCGTCGTCCATACCATCGATGTCTTCGGAGTCGAAGTCGAGCATGTCGGTTAAGTCATCGACAGTGGCTACTAAGTGGGTGGTGGGTGGGCCGCGAATTTCTTCGTCGTACGCATCCCAGTCCTGTCAGACATAGTTCGGCCAGGATACTCCTGACAAGGAGAGAGACCTTAATGAGTTTAGTATGTCGCCAAAGGGCGAGTGCTGAAAAATATCCGCGAAGGTAAACTCCATGATCGGCGCCCAATCGGATTCGATAGGAACGGGCGCAAGCGGTTCGGAGTCCGTGGCCGGAGAAGGATCCGGCAGTTTAACAACACGGCTCTCGTGCAAGGTAAGGTCGATGTTTGGCTAGATCGCCGCCGAGGGTAAGGCCTCCGTGGCAGGGTCCATCCACCCGTCCATGGATGGCGCAACTGGCTCCGAATTGAGAGTCGGAGCGGCTGCCTGTGCGATCTCCTGAACACTGTCCGATGGTAGAGCTAAATCGTGCTCATTGTGACCGCGTGACGCACAAGGCAGAGGCTCGAATCCATTGAATATCAAGTATCCACGGATGTCAGCCGTGTAGTTTAAGCTTCCAAACCTGACCTGATGGCCAGGGGCATAACTGTCAATCTGCTCTAGATGGCCAAGCGAATTGGCCCGCAGCGCAAAGCCGCCGAACACGAAGATCTATCCGGGGAGAAAAGTCTCACCCTGGACTGCATCGCCATCGATGATAGTAGGAGCCATCAAGCCTAACGGCGACGACACAGAGGAACTCTCAATGAAAGCACCAATGTCGGTGTCAAAACCGGCGGATCTCGGGTAGGGGGTCCCGAACTGTGCGTCTAAGGCGGATGGTAACAAGAGGCAGGGGACACAATGTTTTACCCAGGTTCGGGCCCTCTTGATGGAGGTAAAACCCTACGTCCTGCTTGATTAATACTAATGATATGGGTAGTACAAGAGTAGATCTACCACGAGATCAGAGAGGCTAAACCCTAGAAGCTAGCCTATGGTATGATTGTATGTTGTCCTACGGACTAAAACCCTCCAGTTTATATAGACACCGGAGAGATTAGGGTTACACAAGGTCGGTTACAAAGGAGGAGATACACATATCCGTATTGCTAGCTTGCCTTCCATGCCAAGTAGAGTCCCAGCCGGACACGAGACGAAGTCTTCAATCTTGTATCTTAATAGTCTAACAGTCCGGCCAATGGATGTAGTCCGGCTGTCCGGAGGCCCCCTAATCCAGGACTCCCTCAACCATCGTCATCACCAACGATCCTCCCATCGGGAGGGGGTCAATCTCCATCAACATCTTCACCAGCACCAGCTCATCTCAGACCCTAGTTCCTCTCTTGTATCCAATCTTTGTCTCAAAACCTCAGATTGGTACCTGTGGGTTGCTAGTAGTGTTGATTACTCCTTGTAGTTGATGCTAGTTGGTTTATTTGGTGGAAGATCATATGTTCAGATCCATTATGCATATTAATACCCCTTTGATTTTGAACATGAATATGATTTGTGAGTAGTTACGTTTGTTCTTGAGGACATGGGAGAAGTCTTGCTATAAGTAGTCATGTGAGTTTGGTATTCGTTCGATATTTTGATGAGATTTGTGTTATCTTTCCTCTAGCGGTGTCATGTGAACGTTGACTACATGACACTTCACCATTGTTTGGGCCTAGAGGAAGGCATTGGAAAGTAATAAGTAGATGATGGGTTGCTAGAGTGACAGAAGGTTAAACCCTAGTTTATGCGTTGCTTCGTAAGGGGCTGATTTGGATCCATATGTTTCATGCTATGGTTAGGTTTACCTTAATACTTCTGTTGTAGTTGCGGATGCTTGCAATAGGGGTTAATCATAAGTGGGATGCTTGTCCAAGGAAGGACAATACACAAACACCGGTCCAGCCACATTACAAATTATCAAAGTACCGAACGCGAATCATATGAACGTGATGAAAACTAGCTTGACGATAATTCCCATGTGTCCTCGGGAGCACTTTCCTTTATATAAGAGCTTGTCCAGGCTTGTCCTTTGCTACAAAAGCGATTGGGCCACCTTTCTGCACCTTATTTACTTTTACTATTTGTTACCCGTTACCAATTACCTTATCACAAAACTATCTGTTACTGACAATTTCAGTGCTTGCAGAGAATACCTTGTTGAAAACCGCTTATCATTTCCTTCTGCTCCTCGTTGGGTTTGACACTCTTACTTATCGAAAAGGCTACGATAGATCCCCTACACTTGTGGGTCATCAAGACTCTTTTCTGGCGCTGTTGCCGGGGAGTGAAGCACCGTTGGTAGGTGGAATTTGGTAAGGAAAAATTTATATAGTGTGCTGAAATTTGCTGTCACTTGTTACTATGGAACATAATCCTTTGAGGGGCTTGTTCGGGGTATCTTCACCCCGACCAGTAGAGCAAAGAGTTGCTCATCAACCTACTGAACCTACTGAAAATGTTTACTTTGAAATTCCTTCTGCCATGATAGAGAAACTGCTAGCTAATCCTTTCACAGGTGATGGAACATTACATCCCGATTTGCACCTAATCTATGTGGATGAAGTTTGTGGATTATTTAAGCTTGCAGGTATGCCCGAGGATGTTATCAAGAAGAAGGTTCCCTTTATCTTTGAAGGGAGAGGCATTGACATGGTTTAGGCTATGTGATGATATGGGAACATGGAACTATAACCGATTAAAATTGGAATTTCATCAGAAGTTTTATCATATGCATCTTATTCATCGTGATCGTAATTATATATATAATTTTTGGCCTCGCAAAGGAGAAAGCATCGCTCAAGCTTGGGGGAGGATTAAGTCAATGTTATATTCATGCCCTAATCATGAGCTCTCAAGAGAAATTATTATTCACAAAATTTCTCCTCGGCTTTCTCTCGATAATCGCTCCATGCTCGATACTTCTTGTACTGGATCTTTTATGATGAAGACTATTGAATTCAAATGGGATTTATTGGAAAGAATTAAACGCCACTCTGAATATTGGGATCTCGACGAAGGTAAGGATTCAGGTATAACACCTAAGTTTGATTGTGTTAAATCTTTTATGGATACCAATGCTTTCCGTGAATTGAGCACTAAATATGGACTTGACTCTGAGATAGTAGCTTCTTTCTGTGAATCCTTTGCTACTCATGTTGATATCCCTAAGGAGAAGTGGTTTAAATATAATCCTCCCATTGAAGTAAAAGTAGTTGCACCTATTAAAGTTGAAGAAAAGACCATCACTTATAATGATTGTGTTGTTCCTACTGCTTATGTTGAGAAACCACCTTTCCCTGTTAGAATAAAGGATCATGCTAAAGCTTCAACTGTTGTTCGTAAGAGTAATACTAGAACACCTACACCCCTGAGCAAATTAAAGTTAAACCTAGTATTGCTATGGTTAAAGATCTCTTGGCCGATAATATTGATGGGCATGTTATTTATTTTTGTGATGAAGTTGCTAGAATCGCTAGACACAATACTAAAAATAAACATAGACCTGTTGTAGGCATGCCTGTTATTTCTGCTAAGATAGGAGATCATTGTTATCATGGCTTATTTAATATGGGTGCTAGTGCAAGTGCAATACGTCATTCCTTATACAAAGAAATTATGCATGATATTACACCTGCTGAGTTACAAGAAATTGATGTTACAATTAAACTTGCTAATAGAGATACTATTTCACCAGTTGGGATTGTTAGAGATGTTGAAGTCTTGTGTGGGAAAGTTAAATATCTTGCTGATTTTCTTGCTCTTGCTTCCCCACAAGATGACTTTTGTCCCATTATATTTGGTAGACCCTTATTGAATACTGTTAATGCTAAGATAGACATCAATAAGGATATTGTTTCTCTTGTTTTAGGGGACATGTCTCATGAGTTTAATTTTGCTAAATTTCATAGACAACCCCATGATAAAGAATTTCCTAGTAAAGATGAAATTATTGGTCTTGCTTCTATTGTCGTGCCTCCTAGTGATCCTTTAGAACAATATTTGCTAGACCATGAAAATGATATGTTTATGAATGAAAGAAGGGAAATAGATGAAGTATTCTTTAAACAGGGACCTATTTTAAAACACAACTTGCCTGTTGAAATCCTAGGGGATCCTCCTCCACCCAAGGGTGGTCCCGTGTTTGTGCTTAAACCTTTACCAGATACTCTTAAATATGCTTATCTTGATGAGAAAGAGATATATCCTGTTATCTTGATGAGAAAGAAACATCGACAAGAAGGTTGAGATTGCGGTTGAAAAGAAATCATCTGAGATAGTCACAACAGCGGTAGTTGTGTAACACCCCCAGTGTCATGCTACAGTATCCCTCTGTGATCAAACTAATCATTTTTCCAAACAGTGCTTCATCACCTTTGATCAATATCCCATTTGAAATTCCAGTCAATTCAAATTCAAGTGAAGTTTGAAGTTGCTCAAAAGTTGCTGCAAAAATGTTCATCATTTTTCAAAAATTCCATAACAATTATTTGTTAAGGAACACAACATCACTTTTGTGCAAAGATGAGCATTAGCAATTATAACAACACCAATTCAGCATTTTTAAATGCTATCCTATTTATGAAAAATACCAAATGAATTCTTCTGGTCTCCAAAATATTTGTGGCACTGTCTATAATCACCAGGGATTTAATGGGACACATCCCAAATTTTTCTTAAGTGAAACAGTTGACCAAATAATTCCCTTTCTCTCGCTGTTAATAAATAAAGGAAGAATATAAAAGTATAAAATGGCCTACCTGGCCTCTGGCCTAAGACCCAGCGCGGCCCAGCCCACCAGGTGCCCCTGTCTCCCTCCTCTGTTCACATGGGCGCCGTGGATGTCGTGCGGCCGCACATGGCCGGGATGGCCACGTGCCGGCCATCCGCTGCCGTCCCGCACGGATAAGGTCACCGGCGACGCCCCTGCCAACCCTAGATCGCCTACTTCCCCTTTACGCGCCCTCCTTGGTCCTATCCGCCTCGCCCCCTTCACCAGATAACTCCTCCCGTGCACGCCCATGGCCATGGCACCGTGCTAACCGCGGCCACCGCTACCCCCGCCCCTCTCTGACGAGTCGCCGAGCGCCACCATGCCCTGCTACGTCTTCTCCGACCACGGACTAGAGCTCGCCGCCCCTATAGTGCCCACCCCGTCGTCGTCTTCTTCCTCGGCTCACCATCGTCTTCTTCAATGATGGTGCCCACTACAGCTCCTAAACCCACCGCCGGGCCCTCATGCGCCCTCTCGATGAGCTCGCCCTCCTCTTACCTCTCTCATGTAGGCCGCCTCCCTCTCAAGCTCGCTCATCGAGGCTGCGGAAGCTCGGCCCGCCGCTGAGCCCCTCGCCGTCACTACTGACATCGTCGAGCTCAACCGAGCCCCACGTCACGCTCAGGGCCTCGCGGCGGAGCCGCCCGTGCCCTTAGTTTGTCTTGCCACACCCCGCAACATCGACTCCATCGAGCGCCCGAAGCCGCCACCACTGCTGTCGACGAGGAGCTCACTTCCGGCCATCCCCGGGTGAGCCACCACTACCCCCTTGACGCGCCTCGACACGCTCTTCTGTTCGGCCCCAACCACGCAGCAAACAGAGCCCCCATTGTGCAATCCCCATCCGTGTCCAAACCCCGCCGGCGCCTCCACTCGTCGCCGGCGCAGTTTCGGCTAGCCGCGAGCCCAACCGACCTCACCACGCGACGCGGCGAGCTCTCCTCGTTCAAACGCGCCAAGTCCCGCGCCTAAAGACCCCCTGTGGCGCGATTCCGGCGAAGTCCGGCGAGCCCCGCCGCTGTTTTGGTCGCCGGTGGCGAAACCCCCGCCGCCGCCGACGTGGTGCAACCGGGCCCCACCCTTGGGTCACTGCCAGTGGGCCATGTGGGCCCCGTTGACTGGGTTGACCCAATCAACGTGCTGACTGGGCAGCCCAATGGCACTGACATGCGGGCCCCACCACTTTTTTAAGCTAATTAAAATATTTTTATAAATAAAACTAATTAGTTAACCTAATCAGTCACTCACATGTGGGGCCCTACAGCTAATTAACTATGCTTAATTAAAATAACCCACTCTTATCCTTCTGTGTATGACATGTGGGACCCACTGGTCAGTTTGACCTGGTCAGCTGTCCTGTTGACTGCTGACGTCACAGTGATGTCATGCTGATGCTGTAATTCTTTTCTGTTAATAATAATAATTCCATAAAATACTTTAATCTTTAGAAATTCATAGAAAATAAACTGTAACTCCGATGAAAATGTTTTCTATATGAAACTTGCTCAGAAAAATCCCGCGAATCCGAATGCGCGGTCCATTCACCTGTCACATGCCCTAGCATGCTGAACATGGAACTGTCCCCTCTCTTTCATCTGTCCGGAAAAAGCCAGACGCCGGGAAAAGCCCTCCGGATGTTTTCCCTCTGCGTCTGCAATGTGTAGTACTGCGTTAGAGCACTCCTAGCGTAGCTTACTGCCTTGTCGGGCTTTCTGTTGCATTTGTATGCTTGATATTTATTGTTTCTTCCCCTCTTCTCTCTGGTAGACCCCGAGAACAATGTTGATATCCTTGTGATCGACTACGTCGATGACGACACTTCTTCCTTTTCAACAGAGCTTCCAGGCAAGCAAACCCCCCCCCTTGAGCATTCCGATATCGCCCATTTCTTTACCTCTCATGCTTGCATTAGAACTGCTATTGCTTTATGTATGATCCTACTCTGATGCATAGCCTGTTGTTGTTACCCGCTTTTATACCTTACCTGCTTATCCTAAACTGCTTAGTATAGGTTGGTTAGAGATCCATCAGTGACCCCACCTTGTCCCAGTTGCCTCGCTTTATGTTCAATGACTCGACTAATGTGATTAACGTCCAGGCCCCGACACCGCACATCACTCCCCTAGTTGTACGACTCTGCAAAGTTACCATCGAGTGCCGAGGGTGGAACCTCTTACCTCACTCCTGATGAGATCTCTGTAGTGTAGCTATATGGTCGAGGTCATCGAGGGTGATTTCCTCCTTAACCACTTACATTACGGCTCTGTCGTGCAACCCATCAAATGTGAACCTCGAGGGTGGATCCTCTTACGTTCACCTTAATGATAACATCGAGTGGGACTCACCGGGGGTGATTCCTCGGGTTTTCCCCTTGGTGTTAGACACACAGTTACTATGGTTACTGTGACTTTGCACTGAGCCATGTTACTAAAGACGGGTCGGCCTTGAGGGGTACCCGCGCGAGCTTAATAGCGAGTGATGTGGAGTCGAGTTGACCTGGAAGGTGCCCGCGAGATACTATGAGGCGTGGTCGGTCATTCTTATCCCTTGCCGCAAGTACTCGACATGGGGCGACGGGGTCACATCGATCGTGAGTCTCTGCTCATTACCGCGTGCTCCTAATCCACTACGCTTTGGATATTTGATCCGAGGGGCCTCTGGCCTGATAGTACTAACCATCACGTGGGCATAGTATGGGCGTTTTGTGTCCTATGCATTAGCCGAAGTTTATTAGACGTCAGCGACTGAGCGGCGCGTGCCGGGTTGGAATACATAACCTCCTTCCTTGTTGAAGGAGGTAGCTAGGTCTGCTCACCGGCCGCGTACGCAACGTGCAGGAGTTCCCGGGGAGATGGCCCATGACCCCTGGGGGCATAAGTTTAGTCCGGCGTGCTTGACCTCTCTATTAAGACTAGGTCGGGTTGCAACGTATTGTTTGGCCAAGGCCGGGCACGACCCAGGAAAGTGTGTCTGGCCGGAGTTAATCGAGCGTGATGGGTAAGTTGGTGCACCCCTGCAGGGAAGAAAACATCCATCGATAGCCTGTCCTACGGTAACGGACACTTGGAGTTGTATCCCGATCGATACAACTAGAACTGGATACTTGTGATGAGAATTGGATTGTGATGAGAAATGGATAGTATGGCTCTGGGATTACTTTCTCACAGGGAGTCGAGAAGGGATCTCTGGCCGTGGTTGATAACACTTCTACTACTTTACTTTATGCTACTCTACTCCCTCATGTTGCTGCAAGATGGTGGGTTCCAGAAGATGCTAGTCTTCGATAGGCTAGGCTTTCCCCTTCCCTTCTAGAATTCTGCAGTTTAGTCCACATATACAACCCATTCCTTTGATACAAATGCATACTTAGTTTAGTTCTAATGTAAGTCTTGCGAGTACTTTGGATGAGTACTCACGGTTGCTTTGCTACCTCTTTTTTCTCCATACCCGATTGTTGCGACCAGATGACGGATCCTAGGAGCCAGACGACACCACTGACGACTGCTGCTACCCCGAGGGTGCCTACTACCATGTGGACACCGCTGATGACTTGGAGTAGTTAGGAGGCTCCCAGGCAGGAGGCCTTGCCTTTTCGATCAATGTTGCTTTTGTGCTAGCCTTCTTAAGGCAAACTTGTCTAACTTATGTCTGTACTCAGATATTGTTGCTTCCGCTGACTCTTGTGTATCCGAGCTTACGTATTCGAGCCCTTGAGGCCCCTGGCTTGTAATATAAAGCTTGTATTATTTTAATTTGTGTCTAGAGTTGTGTTGTGATATCTTCCCGTGAGTCCTTGATCTTGATCGTACACATTTGCGTGTATGATTAGTGTACGGTCAAATCGGGGGCGTCACAAGTTGGTATCAGAGTCGACTGCCTGTAGGTAGCCCCCTTTCCAACTCCTTGGCCGAAGTCGAGTCTAGTTACTGGAAAACTTTTACTAACATGGCCGTGTGCCTTACGAGCCCACGTCGCCATTGGGTGGTATTAGGATCTTTTACTCCTCGTCTATACTCTGGGACTCTGATCTCTCATCTACTCGGGTTAAACATTTTACTAACTCTGGCATTAGGCTCTTGCACCCACTTCCTCCCGGAGAGCCCCGACATTACCAATGATCACTTGCTTTGCCAGAAGATTCCGAGGTTACTCTACGATATTCTCCCGAGACCCTTGTACCTACCGACTTGGCAAATTCCCTACCACTGAAATATCCTTATGGATAACTCACACACTTGCCAACCTTACATTCTATTCCATTGATCTTGTTATTACAAGATGCCCTGAACTGCTCTCCATTTTCCGAGAATCCTTTGAGCTTACTTCCTTACAGTTCCTTGTCATCTGAATACCCCTACGGATAACTTTGTGCACCTATTGAGTATCCGCTCATCCTCAGTTGATTCTTGTACTTCACAAAAGTCTTCGTAATAGCATTCGTTCTTGTGAAAATCCTCAAAAGCCTATTGTTCTTGAATTTCTTGCTTGCTTACATTATGGTTAATACCATAAGTCTAGTAATCTTATTGTTAGCCTTTGTCATTATCATTTTGAGTCCATTGATACAATATGTTGCGAATGCTCGCAATCCTCAATGAGATCCTAGAATTCATCCTTCCGGCTTAGATGACATTTTAAAATGTGTTGAATCTCGACCAATCAAGTCGTCATCGATTGTACCCCTAAGACTATACAACCTATCCATCCCTAATCAGAGCATTGCTTCTGATCCCTTGTCTTGGAATTCATAATTCCTTTGCAAATGATGCTTTAAGTTAGTCAGTTGTTTCTATAATCTGATCTCCTTGCATTCTTTCTTCCTCTGGTTGAATACTAAGGCTCACATCAGATCCCTTGTGGACCACCAGACCCTTTTTTCGGATTTTATCCAACAACGTCCTTCATATTCAATAAGCTTGTGAGCCTTTCCTCGGATACACAATGCTTTTGGTAAATTATATCTTCTACTTTCTCAAACATGCTCTACTCCCGAGTTTGTGTTATTTATTCTTGAAATTTATGACATATGTTCCTAGGATGCCCCGATGGATTGAAACTATGCCTTCCCTAATATGTGTGAACTCAAACGTTATGCGGGTTATACTCTACTGGCTTTTTGTCAGATAAAATTTCAATACTACAGCTTCATCAAGAGCGAGAAGTAAAATGAAAGGTTATGCATTGTAGAAGTGGGAGTCGACCCTGAACCTTGTGTTCATGCCCACGGACACGGTGTGGGACTTATCATGAAAGCTACTTGCAAGGATATTTAATCATTTGAATATTCTTCCGGTATCGTTATTTGGATCCCTTGCAGTTATGGTCCCGACCATATTTCCTCCTTGATCCCATTTACTGGGTAAGTTACAATTACTTATCCTCTGCAAATCATTCCCTTGTCCAACCTCTACTCCGATTTACCTTCTGGCATTAGACCTAGTACTTGATACTGGGAAGCCTTATACCCCATCATATCATTCCTAGCCTGATCGGCTATATTTTTATCGTGTCAACTTTTAACTGTGCTACCTGATCCTTCTTCCCGGAGCACAATTTTTGACGATGAGCTAAGCTTACATCGATCTTCCTCGTCATATCATTTCACCTTGAACAACAAGCTTGATTCTGAGGTTGTGTCGGACCTGTGGTCCCCATAACCTTTCGCTTCATCATTTCTTTGAATTGATGTCATCACCGATCAATTACATCTTCGTGAAACCTCTCGACAAATATGTCATGATCATCATCAATATTATGAGCTCTTCCAGGTTATCAATCGAATTCATGATGAGAAATACCCTCCTTGCCCCTCGATGAATTTTTGCTGAGCCCGTGGGCCCCATCCTTGTCTTTTTCTTGTTAAAATTGTCCGACATATTTTTATAAGTTGTTTCCGATGGATCCTTTGTGTATCCAAAGTCTGATCTTTGCTTGAGGGCCATGTCAATGCTATATCTAAGCCTGTTTGTGGTACTCTGTTCATCAACAAGAACATTTGAAGCGCAATGCTAATTTTTTTCTTTTCTCTTGATCAAATATCCAAACACTATTGTATGGGTAATGTCATGAAGATTCTCTCCCCTTACCTAAAAAGGGTTTTCTACGTTATGTCCTATCATGGATATCATGCTCTGCTTGCTCTTGGGAAGGATATACCCTTGAAATATGTGTTTAAACACATTTTCCTTTCCATTGTTCTGTTTAATCTGATAATCATATTTTTCCTTTCCATTCTTTTGTTTAACCTTTCCAGTAAACTAACTTATCTCAGTAGAGATAATTTACGGCTTAGGTAAGCACCTCAATGTACAACTCTGTCAGTAAAGACCCTGTTACTATTGTTGATGACATTCCGGTAGCCACCGATGGACAAGAACTTTGCCTAATAGCCCGCCTCGTTCAACTAGCAGGAAAATGGTTCTCTTCGTCCCTCTCCCCTGGTACCGACGTTGTTGCCGACATAACTGATAGGCTACCCCCTCACATGCCTTGCTATCATGACCGCGCAAGAGGTCATCGCTCCTTCTATTTTAACCCACATGGTGGGCCCATAACCCACAGTTCCACAGGATCGGAACCTGACTCTCATGTATATCCTTTATTCCGAAGTATCATTTGCTCTTGGCTTTGTGTGTTGTCACGAGCCACCGTCCGAGAGAAGATCTATTCCCTATGCTGTGAACCCCTTTCTCACACTCTGTTCGAGTATCAATCATTTGTCTATCCGTTTGATCCTTCCTGTTGTACCTTCATACATGCTCTCGAGGTCTTATTAAGTTTCAACTCGAGAGATACTTCTGCCACATTCTCTGAATTGTTCACCAGATAATTAACCCTATAAGGGTCAGTTCTCTTACTTTTTACTTCCGCACTTAAATCTCGGGACAAGACTTCTTGTAGTGGAGGAGATTTGTAACACCCCCAGTGTCATGCTACAGTAACCCTCTGTTATCAAACTAATCATTTTTCCAAACAGTGCTTCATCATCTTTGATCAATATCCCATTTGAAATTCCTGTCAATTCAAATTCAAGTGAAGTTTGAAGTTGCTCAAAAGTTGTTGTAAAAATGTTCATCATTTGTCAAAAATTCCATAACAATTACTTCGTGCAACACAACATCACTTTTGAGCAAAGATGAGCATTAGCAATTATAACAGCACCAATTCAGCATTTTTAAATGCTATCCTATTTATGAAAAATACCAAATGAATTCTTCTGGTCTCCAAAATATTTGTGGCACTGTCTATAATCACCAGGGATTTAATGGGACACATCCCAAATTTTTCTTAAGTGAAACAGTTGACCAAATAATTCCCTTTCTCTCTCTGTTAATAAATAAAGGCAGAATATAAAAATATAAAAAGGCCTACCTGGCCTCTGGCCTAAGACCCAGCGCGGCCCAACCCATCAGGTGCCCCTGTCTCCCTCCTCTATTCACACAGGCACCGTGGATGCCGTGCGGCCGCACATGGCCGGGATGGCCACGTGCCGGCCATCCGCTACCATCCCGCGCGGATAAGGTCGCCGGCGACGCCCCTGCCAACCCTAGATCGCCTACTTCCCTTTCGCGCCCCCTCCCTGGTCCTCTCCGCCTTGCCCACCTCACCAGATCCCTCCTCCTGTGCGCGCCCATGGCCGCGGCACCGTGCTGACCGCGGCCACCCCTGTCCCCGCCCCTCTCTGACGAGTCGCTGAGCGCTGCCATGCCCCGCTATGTATTCTCCCACCATGGACTAGAGCTCGCCGCCCCTACAGTGCCCACCTCGTCGTCGTCTTCTTCCTCGACTCACCATCGTCTTCTTCAACGATGGTGCCCACTACAGCTCCTAAACCCACCGCCGGGCCCTCGTGCGCCCTCTCGGTGAGCTCGCCCTCCTCTTACCTCTCTCACGTAGGCCGCCTCTCTCTCAAGCTCGCTCACTGTGGCTGCCGAAGCTCTGCCCCGCCACTGAGCCCCTCGCCGTCGCTACTGACATTGTCGAGCTCAACCAAGCCCCGCGTCACGCTCAGGGCCTCGCGGCAAAGCCGCCCGCGCCCTTAGTTTGTCTTGCCACACCCCGCAACGTCGACTTCGTCGAGCGCTTGAAGCCGCTGCCGCTGCCGTCGATGAGGAGCTCACTTCCGGCCATCCCCGGGCGAGCCACCACTACCACCTCGATGCGCCTCGACACACTCGTCTGTTCGGCCCCAAACACGTAGCAAACGGAGCCCCGTTGCGCAATCCCCATCCGTGTCAGAACCCCGCCGGTGCCTCCACTCATCGCGGGCGTAGTTTCGGCCAGCTGCGAGCCCAACCGACCTCACCACGCAACGCGGCGAGCTCTCCTCGTTCGAACGCGCCAAGTCCCGCGCCTAAAGACCCCCTGTGGCGCGATTCCGGCGAAGTCCGGCGAGCCCCGCCGCTGTTTTGGTCGTCGGCGGCGAAACCCCCGCCGCCGCCGACGTGGCGCAACCGGGCCCCACCCTTGGGTCATTGCCAGTGGGCCATGTGGGCCCCGTTGACTGGGCAGCCCAGTGGCACTGACATGCGGGCTCCACCATGTATTTAAGCTAATTAAAATATTTTTATAAATAAAACTAATTAGTTAACATAATCAGTCACTCACATGTGGGGCCCTACTGCTAATTAACTCTATTTAATTAAAGAAAACCCACTGTTATCCCTCTGTGTATGACATGTGGGACCCACTGGTCAGTTTGACCTGGTCAGCTGTCCCGTTGACTGCTGACATCACAATGATGTCATGTTGACGCTGTAATTCGTTTCTGTTAATAATAATAATTCCAGAAAATACTTTAATCTTTAGAAATTCATAGATAATAAACTGTAACTCCGATGAAAATGTTTTCTATATGAAACTTGCTCAGAAAAATCCTATGAATCCGAATGCACGGTCCATTCACCTGTCACACGCCCTAGCATGCTGATATCCTTGTGATCGACTACGTCGATGACGACACTTCTTCCTTTTCAACAGAGCTTCCAGGCAAGCAAACCCCCCTTGAGCATTCCCATATCGCCCATTTCTTTCCCTCTCATGCTTGCATTAGAACTACTACTGCTTTATCTATGATCCTACTCTGATGCATAGCCTGTTGTTGTTACCCGCTTCTATACCGTACCTGCTTATCCTAAACTGCTTAGTATAGGTTGGTTAGAGATCCATCAGTGACCCCACCTTGTCCTAGTTGCCTCGCTTTATGTTCAATGACTCCATTAATGTGATTGATGTCCAGGCCCCGACACCGCACATCACCCCCCTAGTTGTACGACTCTGCAGAGTTACCATCGAGTGCCGAGGGTGGAACCTCTTACCTCACTCCTGATGAGATCTCTGGAGTGTAGCTATACGGTCGAGGTCCTCGAGGGTGATTTCCTCCTTAACCACTTCCCTTACGGCTCTGTCGTGGAACCCATCAAATGTGAACCTCGAGGGTGGATCCTCTTACGTTCACCTTGATGATAACATCGAGTGGGATTCACCGGGGGTGATTCCTCAGGTTTTCCCCTTGGTGTTAGACACACAGTTACTATGGTTACTATGACTTTGCGCTGAGCCATGTTACTAAAGACGGGTCGGCTAGTCTTCGATAGGCTAGGCTTTCCCCTTCCCTTCTGGCATTCTACAGTTTAGTCCACAGATACTAACCATTCCTTTGATACAGATGCATACTTAGTTTAGTTCTGATGTAAGTCTTGCGAGTACTCTGGATGAGTACTCATGGTTGCTTTGCTACCTCTTTTTTCTCCATACCCGATTGTTGCGACCAGATGGCGGATCCCAGGAGCCAGACGACACCACTGACGACTACTGCTACCCCGAGGGTGCCTACTACCATGTGGACACCGTTGATGACTTGGAGTAGTTAGGAGGCTCTCAGGCAGGAGGCCTTGCCTTTTCGATCAATGTTGCTTTTGTGCTAGCCTTCTTAAGGCAAACTTGTCTAACTTATGTTTGTACTCAGATATTGTTGCTTCCGCTGACTCTTGTGTATTCGAGCTTACGTATTCGAGCCCTCGAGCCCCTGGCTTGTAATATAAAGCTTGTATTATTTTAATTTGTGTCTAGAGTTGTGTTGTGATATCTTGATCGTACACATTTGCGTGTATGATTGGTGTACGTCAAATCGGGGGCGTCACAAGCTGCCGCAAAACAGGTGTTTTTACATATGTCTACTACCTTGGTTCCGGCCGTTTTCAATTGGAGCAGGCAAAATCCAGAAAAAATGCAGCGGACTTTCCCCTTGCTGACTTCCTCGGGAGTAGCTCGACTAGCATTGCACTAGCACCTGCAGCTGCACCTGCTCCCGCACCGGCTCCTGCACCTACTTCCGCACTGGCTCCCGCACCGGCTCCGGCACCGGACATGCTCGGAGGTGCTTCATCTTTGGTTGAGCTCGACGCTGATACGTCTCCAACGTATCTATAATTTTTGATTGTTCCATGATATTATATTATCTGTTTTGAATGTTAATGGGATTTATTTTACACTTTTATATTATTTTTAGGACTAACCTATTAACCGGAGGCCCAGCCCAAATTGGTGTTTTTTTGCCTATTTCAGTGTTCCGCAGAAAAGGAATATCAAACGAAGTCCAAACGGAATGAAACCTTCGAGAACGTGATTTTGTCAACAAACGTGATCCAGGAGACTTGGAGTGGGCGTCAAGAAACAATCCAGGAGGCCACGAGGCAGGGGGGCACGCCTACCCCCTGGGTGCGCCCTCCACCCTTGTGGGCCCCTCGTTGCTCCACCGACGTACTTCTTCCTCTTATATATATCCACGTACCCCCAAACATCCAGGAGCACCACGAAAACCTAATTCTACCGCCGCAACCTTCTGTACCCGAGAGATCTTCTACCTCTTGAGCACTGCGTTGGTTTTCCCTTGAAGAGGAAAGGGTGATGCAGCAAAGTAGCGTAAGTATTTCCCTCGATTTTTGAGAACCAAGATATCAATCCATTAGAAGATCACGCTCAAGTCCCACGCACCTACACAAACAAATAAGAACCTCGCAACCAACACGATAAAGGAATTGTCAAGCCCTTCTCAGTCACTTGTGAGAGTGAGATCTGATTGATATGATAAGATAATATTTTTGGTATTTTTATGATAAAGAGAAATAAAGATGCAAAGTAAAATAAACGGCAAAGGAAATAACTAAGTGTTGGAAAATATGATGAAAGATAGACCTGAGGGCCATAGGTTTCACTAGTGGCTTCTCTTAAGAGCATTAGTATTACGGTGGGTAAACGAATTACCGTCGAGCAATTGATAGAATTGAGCATAGTTATGAGAATATCTAGGTATGATCATGTATATATGCATCACGTCCGAGACAAGTAGACCAAAACGATTCTGCATCTACTGCTATTACTCCACACATCGACCGTTATCCATCATCCATCTAGAGTATTAAGTTCATAAGAACAGAGTAATGCTTCAAAGAACATGACATAATGTAGAGGGATAAACTCATGCAATATGATATAAACTCTATCTTTTTATCCTCGATGGCAACAATACAATACGTGTCGGTTCCCTCTCTATCACTGGGATCGAGCACTGCAAGACATAGTTCAGATTCTGTCACGTTATAAAAAAGTTTCACTTTCCAATTTTGCCCTCCCACTCACTCGCTCCCACTAGCTCTCTCGCTCGCCGCTCTCTGTCTCCTCCCCGTCGCCGCTCTCTCCCTCTTCCTCTCCCCTCCGTCAACGCCCTCTCCCTATCCTCGTCACCGCTCTCTCACTCTCCTCGTCGCCGCCCTCTTCCTCTCCTCGTAGTCGGCCTCTCCCTCTCCCCGTTGCCGGCCTCTCCCTCTCCCCGTCACCGACCTCTTCCACCGCCCGTTTTTCCTCACCACCCCGCCTCCACTCATACCCCGGATTCTTTTTGCGCCGGCGACGAGATTCTAGGCGAAGGACATGTGGATGTGTAGAGGCGCCAGAGCTCGATATAGGCAATGAAGGCGTGGACATGGAGTGGTTCCCGAGCGGCGGATCTGGAGCGGCGTCCGAGAAACGGAGGGAGATGGAGTTCCCTCCTGGCGTGGCGGCTCGATCTGCAACGCCAGCAGCTACGGTAGCCACCCTCGCTGCTGTCACAGGGAGACGCCGCTCTTCCCCTTCTCGGTCCGCCCTGATGTTGTTTCCTCTCTGTGACCCGTCATGGGAGGCACGGCCAGAGGCATCCCTGCCGCGTGCAGCTGCTGCTCCCAGACGCCGCCGCCGCCCTCCACAAGGAGCAACGATAGCCTGAAGCTCTGCGGTCCGGCGTGCACCGAGCGGCGCGCCGCGGGGGCATTGTCACCGACCGGCCACACAACATCGCTCTCATCCAGCTAGAAGCATGCGCTGTCGTGGCCCGCCTCCGATTGCTTCAGCAAGCCAAGAAACTGGAACGCGCCCATGCCCGGCGACCTCGGCATCTCCATCGATGATGGTAAGCCCCTCCTCTGTTCCCTCTAATGGTAAACTCTGAAATTGCTTGCTTGCTTTCTTTCGGCAGCAGGCCAAGAAACAAGGAGTGCATACTTAATTCAGTTAGTTTTGCAGTAGTTTGGTTGCAGTAGCAGTACTTCATTCAAGTTAAAAGATTCAGTTAGTTGTATCTCTGCATACTTAATTCAGTTTGGTTGCAGTACTTGTATCTCTGCATACTTAATTAACTGAATTTGGTTGCAATAGTTGATTCAAGTGAAAAGGTTCAGTTAGTTTTGTAGTAGTTTTGCTAGAGTAATAAGGAAAAGTTGCAGTAGTTTGTCAATGTTAACCTCGACGTATCTGCAGTTTCATTCACTGCTTGCTACTCCTCCTTATTACTCCTCGGTGATGGAGTACTTCGACGTGTCTGGAGTATTTTGAGTAGCTAAATAAGTGCAGTTCAGTTGCTTCAGTCGCTGCTCATTTCTTCAGTAGCTAAATAAGTTTACTTTAGTTTAGTTGAAGTGAGCTGCATTCTCGCTGCCGCCTTGCATATTTCAGAGATCGAGAGTGTAGATCAAAACATAGTTAAGCAGTACACAAATCAAAATCTACTGGTAATCTCCATTTCTAAATCAAGCATGGCAAGTTTTGTACTCATGGAGTACTTCTGGTGAAATCAAATTCAAAGAACTATTGGTAAAACTACTTGTAGTTGAACTACTGGTAAAATCAAATTCAAAAAACTACTGATGTAAATAAAATTCAAAGAACTACTGGTAAAATCAAAATCAAAGAGTTTAACATGGCAAGTTTTCTCTTCTCTTCTGGTGTAAATCAAAATCAAAAGTAATCTTGCATTTTCTCTTCTCTTCTTGCTCTCTTCTCCTATCTTGTCTTCTGTACCTTTCCTTTAATTAATTAAATGAAACATTTCCTTTAATTAATTAAAATGAAACATTTCCTTTAATTAATTAAATGAAACCTCTCCTTTAGTTAAATAAAATGAAACCTAGGTGAACTTAGTCCATAAAGTTACTCCTAATTTACTGTCAAATTACTCCTAGTGTAGACACTGTTGACTCCCTAATGTTGACACTGACAACAACCAGTCAGGATGACACTGTGACAACAACAGTTAGGAGTACGCCCATTTGGTTTAATTGAAATGCACAAAAATTATGATGTGAAAGAAGAAGAAGTCAGTTTATTGAGCACATTTAGTTAATGGCTGCTGTCAAAATTTTTATGCTCCATTTAGTGAGCACATTTGTTAACACTACTCTTGCTTGTTAACTGAATTACTCCATTTGTTAACATCTGTATTTACAGTAGCAGTTACTTTTGCACAGTAGCATCAATATCAAGTGTAGCAAGTGTACTCCTGCTTGCTCTTCTCTGAACAATAATCTTTCCACCTGAATGTGCTATATGAACACTTCCTTGTTGTTTGTATACACCGTCGAGTCGAATTGCCTAACTTCTGAATGTCTACATGACCATTCTTTGCTTCTGTCAATGAAAATCAGTGTTAGCAATGTTTAGGTTGTTACCAATGTGTTCTGAAAATAAAAATCCATTTAGTGAGCGCATTTGCTAGGAGTACAGTGTTACACATGCCAATGTTCAGTCTTATCCTCTCCTCTTCTTAGATAATTTTAATTAACTGGAAATTAAACCTTTTCTTTTAGTTAAATCTAAATAAAACATTCTTAGTTAATTAAACTCAAATTAAACCTTTCTGTTAATTAAACTTAAATTAAACCTTTTCTGTTACTAAATTAAACCTTTTGTGTTAAAATTAAATTAAACTTTCTAGTCCTCTCTCTTCTATTCCACTCCTTTCCTCTCATATTCCTCTCCTAGTCCTTTCCTTTAGTAGCAGCAACAACAACAAGTCCTTTTCTTTAACTAATTAAAACTAAAGGATTATGGATTATGACACATACTCTTCTCTAATTCACTCCTCTCCTCTCCTACTACTCTCCTATCAGAGAATGATCATACAAATGGAGTAGTAGAAATATACATATACAAATGGAGTATGGAGTAAAAAATACATGGAGTAAAAGTGCAAAATTAAATGGAGTAAATTTTTAAATGGAGTTACACATACAAGTGGAGTTAGACATACTCCAACATACTCCACACAAACAACATACTCCAACATACTCAAATATGGATTATTACAGACATGACAAGCATCACTAGCATCACAGCCTCATCGCAAGCAACTAGCCTCATCACTAGCATCAGAGCCTCATCGCAAGCATCACAAGCATCATCACTAGCATCACAGCCTCATCACTAGCATCATGAGCATCATCACTAGCATCACAACCTCATCACTAGCATTACAACCTCATCACTAACATCAGAGCCTCATCGCAAGCATCACAAGCATCATCACTAGCATCATAGCCTCATCACTAGCATCACGAGCATCATCACTAGCATCACAACCTAATCACTAGCATCAGAGCCTCATCGCAAGAATCACAAGCATCATCACTAGCATCACAACCTCATCACTAGCATCACGAGCATCATCACTAGCATCACAACCTCATCACTAGCATCAGAGCCTCATCGCAAGCATCACAAGCATCATCACTAGCATCATCTCAAAGCATCTGAACAAGCCTCATGTCAAGCATCTGAACAAGCCTCATGTCAAGCATCTGAACAAGCCTCATCTCAAGCATCACAAGCAGCACATGCCTCATGACTAAACCCTCTCCATTAGCCCTAAGTTGTGCAGGGCATTTGCATACACCTCTGGAGGGCATGATAATCTTGGAGGTAGTTGGCCAAGCCCCTCAAGCCTTTCCTTGTTTACATGGTGTATTTTATACCCATTGCCCCCTGCATGGTTCAGGATCTGAATCATGCACGTCTGCAGAGTTAGGAAAATTCTGTTGAGCTTGTAAATGTCATAGCCTTCAAATTCCTCCAAAACACCCTTAATAAGGTCTTGTACTGTTTTAGGACTCAGACAATCTGTCAGGGATTGGAGCGAGTTGAAAAACCCAAGGTCAAGCACATTCAAATCAGGACTGTTGGGAGGTTGTTGTATTATTGTGATGTCAAGTCCAGTTTTTGCGACAACTTCTAGAAATTCCGGGTCATCTGGCAAGATATGGGGCTTAGCATTATCCTGCTGAATGTAGATGGTTTGTCCAGCATCACCTTCGGGCCAAACAACTTGTATTGCTGGCAAGACATTCTCTATTAGGAACTCCCTCATCACTTTTCTGTCGACTTTTATTGATTTTGTCTCTATTGTACCTCTGGGCCTGTTGTTGCTTCTCCTTTGAGCAGGAACTTCCTTCACGAATGGCCAGATACCAATTTTCCCAGAGAAGGTCACGTTTCCTTCACTGTCCCACCTCGGCCTAGCAACGGCTGTCAAGAACATCACCTTGCCAATACAGTTGCCATGTATAGGCCTCGTAGGCTCTTCCTCCCCATCCAACAGATAATATGTTTTATTCTTCTTTGTCATGTTAAACCACTTTTCGTCGATATGGACAACATTATGCATAGTATTGAACTTATTAGGCCTTTCCGTTGTTGTTGTTGCCTCATCAAGCATCGACAAACAAAATTTCATCCTATCCTTTTTATTCTGGTCCTTTAGAGCTGGCTTCACACAGTTTGTATGCCTCCTTATCAAGTTTAACATGAACTTTCTATGAAGCGTAGTAGGGCTACATCCTAGTTGCTAGGCAAGTGACCTAACGGTAGACCTTTTGTTTAATGGGATCGTTAGGATTTTTTCTAGGTTAATGTCCTTAGGCTTTCTTCCAGAATTTCCTTTTTTTATTAGAAACATCCACCTCTTTACCTTCGCTAATTTGCTTCATAGCTTTCCTCCAAATTCTTTGTATATTCCAAACACCCACTCCAATTTTTTTTGCAATGTCTTGCTTATTAGTTCCCAAAAAGTGCCTCCTCTACTCATACACAGTGTATGTATTGCTACATAAGTAGCAAATTTTTGCTGGTCATTGAGGGTTTTATATTTCCTAGCAACTTGCCCAACACCTGTACCAAGACATACAACAGAGAATTGATTAAATGAAATGATCAAGTGATGAAGTGATGGAATGATCAAGTGATGAAATGATGAAATGATCAGCTGTAACTGTACCTGGATTTTGAACAATTTCATCTCCTTCCATCCCCTCTCTGGCATCTCCTTCCATATCATCTCCTACATGTCCTTCCATTTCATTTTCTGCATCTTCATCCATTTCATCCACATCTTCTGCAGGTGGAGTGAAGTTGAGGTCTGGGAGATCCATTTTCTCCTGAAGATATGATATGTAATATGAAGTAGAAGTAGAAGTACAAGTACAAGAATAAGTACATATAAATTCAGTCTGTTTACTATCAATTGCTGTCTGTTTACTGTCAAAGCAAGAATTAGTTTCCTAGGTTAATAGCCATAATTAGTTTTCTGTATCTTAATTAACTCTAAACATTTTGCCTGAAAACTGAATGTACAATGTTTCTGTAGATAATTTGATCGAAAAGGGACGGCATGCTGAGGTGTACAAAGGACAGCTTGCTGATGGACAGTTTGTGGCAGTGAAGAGGTTAACAAAAATACTTAACCAAGCATGCTGAGGTGAGCAGAGTAGAGACTGTCTGCAATCATGATCTAGAGTAGCATGGAGTAAAATGTTTGCAAGAGTACAATTACAGGCATGAGTATAATGAATTAACCAATTGTTGTCAGTTGAAACTTAAAGTTCAGACATGAAGTAGTCTTAGAGACCCGTGTACTCCTTGTATTCATGAGTACAGTAAGAAGCAGATAGTGCACTTTGCCAGCTGCTCTTTTCTTTGCTTTTACCCCAGGATAACACACTAAGATCAGTACTGTACATTATTTTGTTTGACAGGAGTACATTATCTACATTATTTTGTTTGAGGAGTACAATATATGTGTAATGCATGAAGACCCTTAAGCCCTCTCTGACAGAAAGATCTTTCATTGTCACAAAAGGGGTACCACGAAAAGAAAAGAAATATTTGTTTATTCAGCCCTCTTTTCTCTCTATCTCTAGTTCTTCAGTTTTCTGTGTCTTTAGAATTTTTGTTTTCAGTGTTTCTGTAGTCCAGTCTTCAATTTTCAGTACCTTTCTACTCCTAAAAATCATTAGTGTTTTTAGTGTAGGAGTATAATTTTGTTTTAGTCATTAGTGTTTTAGTTTTCATTACCTAATAATCAGACCTTAGCTCGTTCTCTTTAATCAGTACCCGTGCTAGTATTTTCTTAGTATGTGAGCTTGCATCATTGTTCAGTCACACTAAATTTTGTCAAGTCTACATAGCTAGTGATTCAGTTCTTGGTTTCTTTTTAGTTTTTCAATTGTGATCCTTCCTCACCTAAGTTCTTCACTTTATGTCTTAGTATGTGAGCTTCCATCATTGTTCCGTCTACTAGTCTATCAGTCTAAGTCCCTAGTGCTTACTCACTCTGTCATTTTCCAGTAAGTCCCTGCTCATTTTGAGGTGTTCCTCAACTGATTTTGCACTCAACTGTTTCAGTATCATTGGCTTTGGCGACATTGATCCTTCTTCACGTATGCTGCTTGTTGCATTTGAATTCAGGTTAGTTTGCCAAAGGAAAGTCTCGGTCATTCTTCCCTGTGAACAAGAGCATGATCGATGCGAGTGTGATTTGTTGTTTATTCACGACCGTCGTTTTACAATAGTTTGTGCATCATGCTCTTGTTCACGTGGTCAGGTTTTCTTGTAATTTTGCTTGCTGTAGATATATATGATTGGGCTACATGTACATGTTCTCCTAAGCAAAAGAAAACTGAAGCTAAGCTAGCTAGCAACGATGGTGACTGCTATGCTTTTAGTCTGTTCTTTGTTGAGAATTTTCATGCAATATGCCTGTTTCATCACATGACATTTGACTATGAATGAACTTGGGTAACGCCGTTGAAGTTGGTATCTTGCTTGTTTCCAAGTCTTGCAGTTGTACATGATGGTTTCATCAGATGGATGTGAACTGAATGTATGTCCAGTTTACACCGATGTAACCTGATTCTGAAGAAAAGAATGCCACATACAGATGGCATCGACCTTGGCCTCCTCGTCGATCTGACTCTACATTAAGAAAACTTGTTGGCATCAAGTGTCCCCCTTCCTCCACCGGCAGCCTTCCATCGAATTCACATCAGAACACTTCATTCATTCACCCAGAAAAAATAACTGACATTGCCAACATCTCACAAGAAAGAAGAGAGCAGAGTTGAAGTTGCCAGCCTGTTTACTTGTGTTCTTCTTCTTCACAGAATCAATCATGTTTACTTGCAGCCTTACTCACTTTGTGTCTTAGCTCATCAAATTCCTCAATTGAGGAACACATGGACTTGTCATTCCGGTCTTGGGATCAAAAGTAGCATATGGACTTATCATTCTGGTTTTTGGATGATTTAGTTAATCAAACTGACATCAATTGACCTGTTTTTTGGATCAATTTTAGATTCTCTTGATTGGAGTGGAGAGGAGCAGAGATGAGAGGAGCAGCAGAAGTGGACAGCGCAGCGGCTGACCTCGAGCTCTTGATTGGAGTGGGGGGAGGTGGCCGACGAAGGATCTGTGGCGAGCAGTGACGGATCCAAAGCTGTGGCGGAGGAGGAAACCGACGGGAAGGGCGGCCGGCGAGGGAGCTACGGACCGCGGCGGGGAAGGGCGGCCGATGAGGGAGCTGCAGACCACGGCGAGGAAGGGCGGCCGACCGGCGAGGGAGCTGCGGACCGCGGCGTGGAAGGACGCCGGAGATGCGAACGACGGAGGAGCCTGGCGAAAGGGAGCAGCGATGGCGGAGAAGCCTGGTGGAGGGGAGGAGCGACGGAGGAAGATGCCTCTCGATCGATTTCAAATCGGGGGTAGTATTGTACTTTCATACAGTTTCACCGGGTCGGAACGATGCCCCCAGCGACAATTATTTCGGAATGAAGGGAGTAGCTAATAACTATGGACCCGTAGGTCTGAAGTAAATTACTCACACATCATCGGAGAGGCCATGGAGTTGATGTTGAGGCCCTCCGTGATCAATGCCCCCTCCGGCGGACCTCCGGAAAAGGCCCCAAGATGGGATCTCTCGGTTACAGAAGGTTGTGGTGGTGGAATTAGGTTTTCGTGGTTCTTCTAGATGTTTGGCGGGTACGTGGATATATATAGGAGGAAGAAGTACGTCGGTGGGGCAACGGAGGGCCCACGAGGGTGGAGGGCACGCCCAAGGGGGTAGGCGTGCCCCTGCATTGTGCCTTCCTCCCTTGTTTCTTGATGGCCACTCCAAGTCTCCTCGATCACGTTTGTTGAGAAAATCAAGTTCCCGAAGGTTTCATTCCGTTTGGACTCCGTTTGATATTCCTTTTTTTCGAAACCCTAAAATAGGCAAAAAAAAGCAATTTGGGCTAGGCCTCCGGTTAGTAGGTTAGTCCTAAAAAATGATATAAAAATGTAAAATAGATAATATAATAGCATGGAGCAATCAAAAATTATAGATACGTTGGAGACGTATCAAGCATCCCCAAGCTTAATTCCTGCTCGTCCTCGAGTAGGTAAATGATAAAAGAAGAATTTTTGATGTGGAATGCTTTCTAACATATTTCTCAAAGTAATTTTTCTTTATTGTGATCCAAAAGATTCAAGATAAAAGTTTAATATTGACATAAAAATAATAATACTTCAAGCATACTAACTAAGCAATTATGTCTTCTCAAAATAACATGGCCAAAGAAATTTATTCCTACAAAATCATATAGTCTGACTATGCTCTATCTTTACCACACAAAATATTTAAATCATGCACAACCCCGATGACAAGCCAAGCAATTGTTTCATACTTTTGATGTTCTCAAACTTTTTTAATCTTCACACAATATATGAGCGTGAGCCATGGATATAGCACTATGGTGGAATAGAATAGTGGTTGTGGAGAAAACAAAAAGGAGAAGATAGTCTCACATAAACTAGGCATATCAACGGGCTATGGAGATGCCCATCAATAGATATCAATGTGAGTGAAGGAAATATGCCCTAGAGGCAATAATAAAGTTATTATTTATTTCCTTATATCATGATAAATGTTTATTATTCATGCTAGAATTGTATTAACCGGAAACATAATACATGTGTGAATACATAGACAAACAGAGTGTTACTAGTATGCCTCTACTTGACTAGCTCGTTAATCAAAGATGGTTATGTTTCCTAACCATGGACAAAGAGTTGTTATTTGATTAACGGGATCACATCATTAGTTGAATGATCTGATTGACATGACCCATTCCATTATCTTAGCACCCGATCGTTTAGTATGTTGATATTGCTTTCTTCATGACTTATACATGTTCCTATGACTATGAGATTATGCAACTCCCGTTTGCCAGGGGAACACTTTGTGTGCTACCAAACGTCACAATGTAACTGGGTGATTATAAAGGAGCTCTACAGGTGTCTCCAAAGATACATGTTGGGTTGGCGTATTTTGAGATTAGGATTTGTCACTCCGATTGTCGGAGAGGTATCTCTGGGCCCTCTCGGTAATGCACATCACTTAAGCCTTGCAAGCATTGCAACTAATGAGTTAGTTGTGGGATGATGTATTACAGAATGAGTAAAGAGACTTGCCGGTAACGAGATTGTACTAGGTATAGGATACCGATGATCGAATCTCGGGCAAGTAACATACCGATGACAAAGGGAATAACATATGTTGTTATGCGGTCTGACCGATAAAAGATCTTCGTAGAATATGTAGGAAACAATATGGGCATCCAGGTCCCGCTATTGGTTATTGACCGGATACGTGTCTCGGTCATGTCTACATTGTTCTCGAACCCGTAGGGTCCGCACGCTTAAGGTTTCGATGACAGTTATATTATGAGTTTATGCGTTTTGATGTACCGAAGGTTGTTCGGAGTCCCGGATGTGATCACGGACATGACGAGGAGTCTCGAAATGGTCGAGACATAAAGATTGATATATTGGAAGCCTATGTTTGGATATCGGAAGTGTTCCGGGTGAAATCAGGATTTTACCAGATTACCGGGAGGTTACCGGAACCCCCTCGGGAGGTTTATGGGCCTTAGTGGGCCTTAGTGGAAGAGAGGAGAGGTGGCCAGAGATGGGCCGCGCGCCCCTCCCCCCTTGGTCTGAATAGGACAAGGAGAGGGGGCCGGCCCCCTTCCTCCTCTCT
>NC_041388.1:652302967-652324610 GCF_002162155.2 Triticum dicoccoides | reverse complement strand
TCCAACTAGGAAAGGGGGGGGGAGTCCTACTCCCGAAGGGAGTAGGACTCCTCCTGGCGCGCCTCCTCTTGGCCGGCCGCCCCCCCTTTTGAACCTTTATATACGGAGGCAAGGGGCACCCCTAAGGACACAAGTTGATCCACGTGATCATATTCTTAGCCGTGTGCGGTGCCCCCTTCCACCATAGTCCTCGATAATATTGTAGCGGTGCTTAGGCGAAGCCCTGCGACTGTAGTACATCAAGATCGTCACCATGCCATCGTGCTGACAGAACTCTTCCCCGACACTTTGCTGGATCGGAGTCCGGGGATCGTCATCGAGCTGAACGTGTGCTAGAACTTGGAGGTGCTGTAGTTTCGGTGCTTGATCGGTTGGGCCGTGAAGACGTACGACTACATCAACCAAGTTAATGCTTCCGTTGTCGATCTACAAGGGTACGTAGATCGCACTCTCCCCTCTCGTTGCTATGCATCACCATGATCTTGGGTGTGCGTAGGAATTTTTTTGAAATTACTACGTTCCCCAACAGTGAGTGAGTAGGGATTGCCATGCAACGGATGCACTAGAGCTATAAGTATATGAAAGCTCAACAAAAGAAACTAAGTGGGTGTGCATCCAACTTGCTTGCTCAGGAAGACCTAGGGCATTTTGAGGAAGCCCATCATTGGAATATACAAGCCAAGTTCTATAATGAAAAATTCCCACTAGTATATGAAAGTGATATCATAGGAGACTCTCTATATGAAGAACATGGTGCTACTTTGAAGCACAAGTGTGGAAAAAGGATAGTAACATTGTCCCTTCTGTCTTTTTCTCTCATTTTTTATTTGGACCGTCTTTCTTTCTTTTTTTGGCCTCTTTTCTTTCCTTTTTCGTCCGGAGTCTCATCCCGACTTGTGGGGGAATCATAGTCTCCATCATCCTTTCCTCACTTGGGACAATGCTCTAATAATGATGATCATCACACTTTTTTTACTTACAACTCAATACTTAGAACAAAATATGACTCTATGTGAATGCCTCCGACGGTGTACCGGGATGTGCAATGACGCATGAGTGACATGTATGAAAGAATTATGAATGGTGGATTTGCCACAAATACGATGTCAACTACATGATCATGCAAGCAATATGACAATGATGAAGCATGTCATAATAACGGAACGGTGGAAAAAGTTGCATGGCAATATATCTCGGAATGGCTATGGAAATGCCATAATAGGTAGGTATGGTGGCTGTTTTGAGGAAGGTATATGGTGGGTTTATGGTACCAGCGAAAGTTGCGCGATACTAGAGAGGCTAGCAATGGTGGAAGGGTGGGAGTGTGTATAATCCATGGACTCAACATTAGTCATAAAGAACTCACATAGTTATTGCAAAAATCTATTAGTTATCGAAGCAAAGTATTACGCGCATGCTCCTAGGGGGATAGATTGGTAGGAAAAGACCACCGCTCGTCCCCGACCGCCACTCATAAGGAAGACAATCAATAAATAAATCATGCTCCGACTTCATCACATAACGGTTCATCATACGTGCATGCTACGGGAATCACAAACTTCAACACAGGTATTTCTCAAATTCACAACTACTCAACTAGCATGACTCTAATATCACCATCTCCATATCTCAAAACAATTATCAAGTATCAAACTTCTCATAGTATTCAATGCACTTATATGAAAGTTTCTTATTGCCATGTTGTTCTAAAGGACTCTCAAAATATTATAAGTGAAGCATGATAGAACAATAGTTTCTATAAAACAAATCCACCACCGTGCTCTACAAGATATGAGTGAAGCACTAGAGCAAAAACTATATAGCTCAAAACATATAAGTGAAGCACATAGAGTATTCTAATAAATTTCAAACCATGTGAGTCTCTCTCAAAAGGTGTGTACAGCAAGGATGATTGTGGTAAAGTAAAAATCAAAGATTCAAATTATACAAGAGTCTCAAAGCAAAACACATATCATGTGGTGAATAAAAATATAGCTCAAAGTAAAGTTACCGATAGACGAAGACGAAAGAGGGGATGCCTTCCGAGGCATCCCCAAGCTTAGGCTTTTTGGTGTCCTTGAATTTTACCTTGGGGTGCCATGGGAATCCCCAAGCTTAGGCTCTTTCCATTCTTTGTTCCATAATCCATCAAATCTTTAGCCAAAACTTGAAAACTTCACAACACAAAACTCAAAATAGAAAATCTCGTGAGCTCCGTTAGCGAAAGAAAACAAAATACCACTTTAAGATACTGTAATGAACTCATTATTTATTTATATTGGTGTTAAACCTAATGTATTCCAACTTCTCTATGGTTTATAAACTCTTTTACTTGCCATAGATTCATCAAAATAAGCAAACACAAGAAAAACAGAATCTGTCAAAAACAGAACAGTCTGTAGTAATATGTAGCTAACGCAAGTTCTGGAACCCCAAAAAGTATAAAGTAAATTTCTGGATGTGAGAAATTTATCTATTAATCATCTGAAAAAATAATTAACTAAATATCATCTTCCAAATAAAAATGGCAGCAATTCTCGTGAGCGCTAAAGTTTCTGTTTTCTACAGCAAGATCAAAAAGACTTTCCCCAAGTCTTCCCAACGGTTCTACTTGGCACAAACACTAATTAAGCACAAAAAACACAACCAAAACAGAGGCTAGATAAATTATTTATTACTAAACAGGAGCAAAAATCAAGGAATAAAAATAAAATTGGGTTGCCTCCCAACAAGTGCTATCGTTTAACGCCCCTAGCTAGGCATAAAAGCGAAGATAGATCTAGGTATTGCCATCTTTGGTAGGCAATCCATAAGTGGATCTCATAATAGATTCATATGATAATTTAATTTTCTTTCTAGGGAAGTGTTCCATGCCTTTCCTTAATGGAAATTGGAATCTAATATTCCCTTCCTTCATATCAATAATTGCACCAATCGTTCTAAGGAAAGGTCTACCAATAATAATAGGACATGAAGGATTGCAATCTATATCAAGAACTATGAAATCTATGGGCACATAGTTTCTATTTGCAACAATAAGAACATCATTAATTCTTTCCATAGGTTTCTTAATAGTGGAATCCGGAAGGTGCAAGTTTAAAGAACAATCATCAAAATCACGGAAACCTAGCAAATCACACAAAGTTTTTGGAATCATGGAAACACTAGCACCCAAATCACATAAAGCATAGCACTCATGATCTTTAATTTTAATTTTTATTGTGGGTTCCCACTCATCATAAAGTTTTCTAGGGATAGAAACTTCCAACTCAAATTTTTCTTCATAAGATTGCATCAAAGCATCAATGACATGTTTAGTAAAAGCTTTATTTTGACTATAAGCATGAGGAGAATTTAGCACGGATTGCAACAAGGAAATACAATCTATCAAAGAGCAATTATCATAATTAAATTTCTTGAAATCCAAAATAGTGGGTTCATTGATATTTAAAGTTTTAACCTCTTCAATCCCAGTTTTAACAATTTTAGCATCAAGATCTAAAGACTCCGAATTTTTGGAACGCCTTCTAGGTAAAGGTGGCTCATCTTCAATCTCATCATTATCAAGATTCATATTGCAAAACAAAGATTTAATATGAGACACATCAATAACTTTTAGATCTTCATCTTCATTATAATGAAAACTAGAAGAACACGCTTTTATAAAGCAATCTTTCTTAGCACGCATCCTAGCAGTTCTTTCTTTGCACTCATCAATGGAAATTCTCATGGCTTTGAGAGAATCATTGATATCATGCTTAGGCGGAATAGATCTAAGTTTCAAAGAATCAACATCAAGAGAAATTCTATCAACGTTCCTAGCCAACTCATCAATCTTAAGCAATTTTTCTTCAATCAAAGCATTGAAACTCTTCTGCGAAGTAATAAATTCTTTAATATTAGATTCAAAATCAAAGAGCATCTTATTATAATTTCCATAGGAATTGTTGTAGGAATTACAACAATTATTAGAGGAATTACTAGGAAACGGCCTAGAATTAAAATTACCTCTATACGCATTATTACCAAAATTGTTCCTACCAACAAAATTCACATCCATAGATTCATTATTATTCTCAATCAAGGTAGACAAAATCATATCATTAGGATCAGTAGGAGCACTCTTAGTAGCAAACAATTTCATAAGTTCATCCATCTTTTCACTCAAAACATCAATCTCTTCAATTGCATGCACTTTTTTATTAGTAGATCTTTCGGTGTGCCATTGAGAATAATTTACCATAATATTATCTAGGAGTTTAGTAGCTTCTCCTAAAGTGATTTCCATAAAAGTGCCTCCCGCAGTCGAATCTAAAAGATTTCTAGAAGCAAAATTCAATCCGGTATAAAAGTTTTGTATAAGCATCCAAAGATTTAAAACATGTGTAGGGCAATTACGTATCATTAATTTCATTCTCTCCCAAGCTTGTGCAACATGTTCATGAGAAAGTTGCTTAAAATTCATAATATCGTTTCTAAGAGAGATGATCTTAGCGGGAGGAAAATACTTAGAGATAAAAACATCTTTGCACTTATTCCATGAATCAATACTATTTTTAGGCAAAGACGAAAACCAAGCTTTAGCACGAGCTCTAAGCGAAAACGGGAATAGCTTCAATTTAACAATATCATTATCCATATCTTTCTTCTTTTGCATATCACACAAATCAACAAAGTTGTTTAGATGGGTAGCGGCATCTTCACTAGGAAGGCCGGCGAATTGATCATTCATGACAAGATTCAACAAAGCAGCTTTAATTTCACAAGATTCAGCACCGGTAAGAGGAGCAATCGGAGTGCTAAGAAAATCATTGTTGTTGGTATTGGCAAAGTCACACAATTTAGTATTATCTTGAGCCATCGTGACAAGCAAGCAATCCAAAACACAAGCAAACAAAAAACGGGCAAAAAGAGGCAAATAGGGAAAGAGAAGGGGGACAGAGAGAGAGAGAGGGTGGATAAAACTGCAAGGGTGAAGTGCGGGGAGAGGAAAATGAGAGGCAAATGGCAAATAACGTAATGCGAGGGATAAGAGTTTGTGATGGGTACTTGGTATATTTTGACTTGGTAATGGCGCCGTAAATGACTCGTTGTGGGAGTCAAATCTTGACTGACTTGGCACGAATCTCCCCGGCAACGGCGCCGGAAATCCTTCTTGCTACCTCTTGAGTACTGCGTTGGTTTTCCCTTGAAGAGGAAAGGGTGATGCAGCAAAGTAGCGTAAGTATTTCCCTCAGTTTTTGAGAACCAAGGTATCAATCTAGTACGAGATCACACTCAAGTCCCACGCACCTACACAAACAAATAAGAACCTCGCAACCAATGCGATAAAGGGGTTGTCAAGCCCTTCTCGGTCACTTACGAGAGCGAGATATGATAGATATGATAAGATAATATTTTTGGTATTTTTATGATAAAGAGAAATAAAGATGCAAAGTAAAATAAACGGAAAAGGAAATAACTAAGTGTTGGAAAATATGATGAAAGATAGACCCGGGGGCCATAGGTTTCACTAGTGGCTTCTCTCAAGAGCATAAGTATTACAGTGGGTAAACGAATTACTGTCGAGCAATTGATAGAATTGAGCATAGTTATGAGAATATCTAGGTATGATCATGTATATAGGCATCATGTCAGAGACAAGTAGACCGAAATAATTCTGCATCTACTACTATTAC
Source organism: Triticum dicoccoides (assembly GCF_002162155.2). Taxonomy (NCBI): domain Eukaryota; kingdom Viridiplantae; phylum Streptophyta; class Magnoliopsida; order Poales; family Poaceae; genus Triticum; species Triticum dicoccoides. The sequence goes on along the minus strand of NC_041388.1, from coordinate 652,318,932 downwards.
TCCACACATCCACCGCTATACAACATGCATCTAGAGTATTAAGTTCATAAGAACAGAGTAATGCTTTAAGGAACATGACATGATGTAGAGGGATAAACTCATGCAATATGATATAAACCCCATCTTTTTATTCTCGATGGCAACAATACAATACATGGTGGTTCCCTTTCTGTCACTGGGATCGAGCACCGCAAGATTGAACCCAAAGCTAAGCACTTCTCCCATTGCAAGAAGGATCAATCTAGTAGGCCAAACCAAGCTGATAATTCAAAGAGACTTGCAAAGCTAAACCAATCATACATAAAAGAATTCAGAGGAGAATAAAATATTGTTCATAGATAAACTGGATCATAAACCCACAATTCATTGGATCTCGACAAACAGACCGCAAAAGAAGATTACATCGAATAGATCTCCAAGAAGATCGAGGAGAACTTTGTATTGAGATCCAAAGAGAGAGAAGAAGCCATCTAGCTAATAACTATGGACCCGTAGGTCTGAAGTAAACTACTCACACATCACCGGAGAGGCCATGGAGTTGATGAAGAGGCCCTCCATGATCAATGCCCCCTCCGGTGGAGCTCCGGAAAAGGCCCCAAGATGGGATCTTTCGGGTACAAAATGTTGCGACTGTGGAATTAGGTTTTCGTGGAGCTCGTGGATGTTTGGGGGTACGTGGATATATATAGGAGGAAGAAGTATGTTGGTGGAGCAACAAAGGGCCCACGAGGGTGGAGGGCGCGCCCAGGGGGGTAGGCGCGCCCCCTTCCCCGTGCCTTCCTCCCTTGTTTCTTGATGGCCACTCCAAGTCTCCTGGATCACGTTTGTTGAGAAAATCACGTTACCGAAGGTTTCATTCCGTTTGGACTCCGTTTGATATTCCTTTTCTTTAAAACCCTAAAATAGGCAAAAAACAGCAATTTGGGCTAGGCCTCCGGTTAGTAAGTTAGTCCCAAAAAATGATATAAAAGTGTAAAATAAAGCCCATTAACATCCAAGATAGATAATATAATAGCATGGAGCAATCAAAAATTATAGATACGTTGGAGACGTATCAAGATCCCATCTTGGGGCCTTTTCCGGAGGTCCACCAGAGGGGGAATTGATCACGGAGGGCCTCTACATCAACTCCATGGCCTCTCCGGTGATGTGTGAGTAGTTTACTTCAGACCTTCGGGTCCATAATTATTAGCTACATGGCTTCTTCTCTCTCTTTGGATCTCAATACAAAGTTCTCCTCGATTTTCTTGGAGATCTATTCGATGTAATCTTCTTTTGCGGTGTGTTTGTCGAGATCCGATGAATTGTGAGTTTATGATCAAGTTTATGTATGAACCATATTTGAATCTTCTTTGAATTCTTTTATGTATGATTGTTTTATCTTTGCAAGTCTCTTCGAATTATCAGTTTGGTTTGACCTACTAGATTGATCTTTCTTGCAATGGGAGAAGTGCTTAGCTTTGGGTTCAATCTTGCGGCGTCCTTTCCAAGTGACAGTAGGGGCAGCAAGGCACGTATTGTATTGTTGCCATCGAGGCTAAAAAGATGGGGTTTATATCATATTGCATGAGTTTATCCCTCTACGTCATGTCATCTTGCTTAAGGCATTACTCTTTTCTTATGAACTTAATACTCTAGATGCATGCTGGATAGCGGTCGATGTGTGGAGTAATAGTAGTAGATGCAGAATCGTTTCGGTCTACTTGTCTCAGACGTGATGCCTATATACATGATCATACCTAGATGTTCTCATAACTATGCTCAATTCTATCAATTGCTCGACAGTAATTCGTTTACCCACCGTAATACTTATGCTCTTGAGAGAAGCCACTAGTGAAACCTATGCCCCCCGGTCTATCTTCCATCATATTAATCTTCCAACAGTTAATTATTTCTATTGCCGTTTATTTTACTTTCATTATTTATTTCTCTTTATCATAAAAATACCAAAAATATTATCTTATCATATCTATCAGATCTCACTCTCGTAAGTGACCGTGAAGGGATTGACAACTCCTTTATCGCGTTGGTTGTGAGGTTCTTATTTGTTTGTGTAGGTGCGTGGGACTCGAGCGTGATCTCCTACTGGATTGATACCTTGGTTCTCAAAAACTGAGGGAGATACTTACGCTACTTTGCTGCATCACCCCTTCCTCTTCAAGGGAAAACCAACGCGGTGCTCAAGAGGTAGCAAGAAGGATTTCTGGCTCTGTTGCCCGGGAGATTCGCGCCAAGTCAAGTCAAGATTTGACTCCCGACAACGAGCCATTTCTGGCACCATTGCTAGGGAGTCTACGCACAAGTCAAGACATACCAAGTACCCATCACGAACTCTTATCCCTCACATTACATTATTTTCCATTTGCCTCTCGTTTCCTCTCCCCCACCTCACCTGTCAGGACCCCGACTCAATGCCACATCGATCTAGCATGTAACACCTCATATCACTTTGCGGCCTCACGCACCGTATTCCCACGGGTGTCGCCTTACCTTTGCCCGGGACCGTTTGCGCCTTTTGGCACACGTATATGACAGTGTCGCTAGCATCCATATGATAAGGAGTCCGGGCTGACATGGCTAGTCGTAAACCCAAAGCGGCACAGACTTACAGGGACAGGCATCCATGACCCAGCATCGAACGTGTCGGTCATCAGCGAGTGAATCCAGGCTGTAGCACTGGGCTAGCAGGACTCCGGTGAACCGGGCTGTAGCGGGCTAACAGGACTCCGGTATTCACCGCGTGACATTTCCCCGAAGGGACAGACACAGGAACGAAGAAGGACACATGCCGGCCAGCCTAAGTGTTCCGGAGCAGTAGCAAGCTACCATGGCTCGGTGGAAACACTAGGAGATATTTCCCCGTAAGAGAGGCTACTAAAGATAAACAACTAGATGGTCAGATCCCACACATACCAAGCATTTCAATAACATACACACAATATGCTCGATATGTGCAAATACAACATGGCATCACAACATGACTCTATGACTCAAGTAATCTATTCAATAGGCTCCGAGGAGCGAGATATTACAAACATGGGTCTCATGACCCAACATTCAGAGCATACAAATCAAGCACAAGCGGAAGCTATCATGTCTGAGTACAGACATCTATAAATGAAAAAGGCTGAGAAGCCTGACTATCTACCAGATCCTGCCGAGGGCACAAGATCGTAGCTGAGGTAACAAGCTAAACGTCGAAGTCCACGCGAAACTACTAGTGAGACCGAAGTCTCTCTGCAAAACATAAAATAGGCAAACGTGAGTACAAATGTACCCAGCAAGACTTACATCAGAACTAACTACATATGCATCATTATCAACAAAGGGGATGGTGGGGTTTAACTGCAGCAAGCCAGCTTGACTCGGTGGCTATCCTAAACTACGACTGCAAGCGACTCTTTTGAGGTGGCGCACACGAGTCCACATATTCACCATATCAATACACCACTATGGATCTGCTCCCGTCTCCCTACGAGAACGCCATCCATAGCACTCACGCTTATCTTGCGTATTTTAGAGTATCCACTTTCACTTGTCTATGAACTGATATAAGCAACCCAGAAGTCCTTTTTCCGCGGACACGGCTATTCGAATAGATCATATTAACCCTGCAGGGGTGTACTTCTTCACACACGCTCTCACCACTTACCGCCGTTTACACGACATGTACTCGGCAACCTTCAAGCGGAAGCCCAACGTGGGTGTCGGCCACGGCCTGCCTAAACACTCAAGTCTCTAGTCCAGGTTTATCGCCTATTCGGGTTCCATCCATGAGGAGATCCGGCCGGAGTTTCGCTCACAGCCCCAAACGATGTGAACAGGGTTCCGTGACACCAAACGGGCGCCCGGTTTACCCGGCCACGTGCCTACCGCATCACAGCCCACCCCTACGGTCAGCGCTGTCCACGGCCTCCAGCATACTACAAACACCAGAAACTACTTGCAACTCCTGGACAGAGGACAAGGGTGATTAAGAAGCCGAGAGGGTCCATTGGTTTCGGGCCCAATGCGTGGTAGTAGCTGAATCATGGATCACAAACGCAGAACTCAGTTCCTGAGGACGGCTGCAATGAGACAACCCACCATGTACTCCTACATGGCCTCTCACCGCTACCTTTACCAAATCGTGTTCACACGCTTAGCTCACACACCGTAGGACATGTTCACACACCTCTGATTCATCCCCGATGAATCAGACCCGACTCAACTCTAAGTAGTAGCAGGCATGACAAACAAGCATGAATGAGTAGGCACAACAGGGCTCAAACAACTCCTACTCATGCTAGTGGGTTTCATCTATTTACTGTGGAATGACAGGTCATGCAGAGGATAAAGGGGTTCAGCTACCGCAGCAAGTAACAGATGAATCGGTGTTGTCCTAATGCAGTAAAAGAGAGCAGGAGCGAGAGAGTAGGATTGTATCGGAATGAACAAGGGGGTTTTGCTTGCCTGGCACTTCTGAAGATAACATTGAGTCTTCATCAGTGTCAACGATCACATCATCGGTATCACGTCTATCGAGAGGGGACTAATACCGGCAATACAGAAAGGAACACAATCAATGCAATGCACAATATGATGCATGCTCATGACATGACAATATGAATGTGTTTTGAGCTAATGCAACTAGCAACAGATTAAATGAAGTTGGTTTGAATATAAGATTCAAATTCAAACTCCATATGTGATTATTCAAATGCCATTTAGTTGATTTGTGCTAAACAGCACCTATAAGTTGTTCTAACATGCATGAAAATGGTACAGATGGATTCCTTGAATTTTTCTGATAATTTTTCATATATAAATTATTTAATTTGGAGTTACGGTTAATTTTCTATGAATTTTAGAAGTTTTAGGCATTTTCTGGAATTTCCTGAATATTTAGAATTAAAATAATTCCAGAAAATGAATTATGGCGTCAGCACCACGTCACTGTGACGTCAGCAGTCAACAGACGCTGCTGTTGGTCAAACCTGACCAGTGGGGTCCACTGGTCAGTGACTGAGGCTGGTTAGTGTCAATGGCAGGTGGGGCCGGGTCAACAGACACGTCAGCAGGTCAATACTGACGTGTGGGGTCGGTCAACGTCCATGTCAGCGTGGTCAAAGCTGACGGGTGGGGCCCATGTGGTTAGTTAAACTAACAGAAAAAATACTAATCCTAATTAGGCGCAGGGGCCCACATGGCAGTGGCTCATAGGGTGATTAGCCCCTAATTAAGTGGCCACATCGGCGAATGACGCCGGCGACCACGGCGACGGCGAGACCTCGCCGGAGTTGCTCGGGACGGTGCTACGGCCCGCGGCTGGTCGCGCTGAGGGCACCAGGGGATGGCCCTTGCTCCCGCGCATCCAGGGGGGCCCACGAGAGGGCGTGGGGTGGCCGGAGTTGAGCGCGGCATCGACCTAGGTGGCCGCCGGAGTTCGGCCAAGGTCGAACGCGGCGCTGCGGTGCACTAGAGGGAAAACGGAAAGGCTCTGTGGGCTCCTGGGAGGGCGGCGAACTCGGTAACGTGCTCGGGCGCTAGCTGGGGTGACCCTGGCCACGGCAGCGCCATGACCGGCGGCGAGGAGCAATCGGCTCCGGTGAGAAGGCGGCTGGAGTGCGGGAACGAGCGCGGGGAGAAGGGGAAATGGAAGAGGAGCTCACAGCGAGGTCGATGAGCAGCTCGGTGGTCTCGGGGAGGCGGCGGAGGTGGCGAATTGACCGCGGCGATCACCGGCACCCGAGGTCGGAAACGGCGGCGTTGGAGATGCAGCAGAGCTTCTGGCGCCGCGTGACTCGATGGAGAGGACGACGACGTCGTGGCGGAGCTCGGAAGCGCGTCGGAGAGGAGAGGGGGTGGCTGTGGTCATGGCTACGGCGAGCGGCGTTCTCAGGTGCGTTCGGTGACGAGAGGGAGGGAGAGCAGAGGAGGAGGAGGGGGTCCAGAGAGAGGATGAGGGGGAAGGAGAGCGAGAGGGGCCCGGGGGGGTGCGTGGCGATGCCAGGAGAGTCCAGGGCGAAGCGGCAAGCAGGAGGTGGCCGTCGGTGGCCGTGCGCGTGCTGGCGCGCCGTGGGCACACGCCCGTCCTTCTGTCCAGGGAGGAAGACGACGGGGAAGCTGTGGTGGTGGGCTGGGCCGCGCTGGGGGAGCCGGGCCGGGCAGGTAAGCAGGTAAGTGGCCCAGGTGGCCTCTCTCCCCTTTTTTTTCTATTTTGTTTCTCTTTTCTATTTCTGTAGTTTTGTTTTTGATTTGTTTTAAAAAATCAAATCATTTTATAAAATCCTGGAAATAATTATGGGTACTTTCTGAATTATTTCAGTGACCCTTATCAATTTCCAACATGTATTTGAGCATTTAAATTATTTATAGTATTTAAATGCCCAAAGTCAAATACAATATGATTTAATTCAAAAATCCAAAAATGACCTAGGAATATAATCATCATTTTTGGCAGAGGTTTCCACCTTAACCAGAAATCATGAACTTTTCTTAGGAACCTTTTGGGTTTATTGAAAAGATTTTAATTCACCCTAGTTGAGTTGATTTAATGCTAGGGTTTGAACATCCCCATTTCAATTTTAGGCAAAATTTAAACATGATGCAAACATGAAGCTAGCCTAGAGCACTACCAGCAGCTAGGGATGTGACAACTCACCCCCACTAAACAAGAATCTCGTCTCGAGATTCAAGCGTAGGGTAGGGTGAAAAGGGGAACGCAAACTAGCACAATCTTCACGATCCAGGGTGCACTTCAAATGAACGTTGATTTGAACACCATTATTGTCTTGTCGTCTTGCTCTGAGAACTCCAGCTATCATGACAACGAGGGGAAAGGAAAGACCCTAAAAGAATTGTTCTTCTCGAAGGTCGAACAACTCAGGATTAACCCACGGAATGAGACATAGCAACATTTCTCGAGCTGAGAGACGAAGCACGCACCCATAGGAATGGAGTGAAACAGATGACGAAGGTTCACTAGGTAGACAACAATTCCACACTTAAGAAGGTGGTAATCGGTTGTCAACGTAGCGAGGAGTTGAGTTGCCATGATACCACAACGAGACACCTTCGGAACCGTGACTCGTAAATATCTCCCCTTAAGTGGCAAAAGAATTACCTTTGATTTAGAGATCATTGAAACTCTTTATACCAGCTTAAGGCAAATCATAATCGATCATTTAGAGGGGTTCGGTAGAATGGCATACTCAAACTTGGATGATGTGGATTACCTTGTTGAAGACAACGTAATGGATGAATTTTGCTTATCACCGGAAATGGAAGAGATCCATGGTAGAACGGCACATTGGCGGTGCAAGCTGGGAACAAAATGCAAATGCTGGGAATGATTCTAGTAACTGGGAAGAACCGAACAATAGAGAGTGAATTCACTGTTTGAATAGGTCATAGCATTGCCGAGGGGACTGAGAGCAAACCCAGTTAGTGCCGATGATAACACGTAGCGCTTGTGCGTGCTCTCAAGAACTTGAGCGTTTCCATATTCATCAAGGTTTTACCAACATCCGTGTCAAGGATCCTGGCAACACAACTTGCTACCATGATGAATGATGCAGATGCAAAGGAAGATAACACCTTCTCAGATTTCACCTTAGCGAGGCCAAGGAAATAAAAATCTGGATGATCGACCGAGAGACATTTAGCACTCCGCTTCTAATGTTCTCCTTGATGTGCTAGTGTAACCCATTCATAGATATGGTTTGATATCTAGAACATCAAGTAAAAAGGTCGGACTTCGGGATCTCAAAATCCATAGGGGCAACTAGGGAGTAAATCCTACGAAATCCCTATGGGGAGGTGGCCAACTTCCTCAATCAAGATATTATAATAATAGGTCTTCCGGTTGGGTGTGTTGGCCACGACATCCACTTTACCGGTTATCGAGGGACCAATATTATAGTTCTTGGAAAATGTTCCAACCATCATATCTGCCTGAGATTCAGATCTGGTTGGTGTTAGGATATTCCAGACTCATCGAGTCTAGAAAGATAAATGAAAGTTTGCAACACAAATCGATGGTATGACGTTGCGAGATTCTCGGGAAATGAACTACGATAGTAAGCTCCAAAACATGAGCTGGTTCTGCTACAAACATGTGAACATGTTGTCCCGGACAAGCATGACCACGTGGTAGTCTTACAATAAAACACTACCGAGTTCTGGTTGGGAACCATCACCGTGGATAACGAAGTCCTTGCATAAGTCATATGATTAGCTCTTATGAAGGAACTTCTTCCCCTTGAACAAATCAATCAGTGGCTTGGTGTGCTCGGGACACATATGGAATGAAGGTTGCAAGTCTCCAGACCACAGAATACTTCGCACGTGTGCATGACTAATTTGGAATGATTCCAGGGAAACAAAACAATCTTCCTCAAATTCATGGCGGCAACTTGCATCATATGCACATGAATTAGGGAAAATCACTACTTTCATTCAAACATATGCTTCATGAACGAAACACGAAGAAATGCTTACACAAGTTTCCAACACTAGGTTGATGTTCAACATGATTCATGGGGGGAGACAAAATGCTACTGATGGGCTCAACAGCAACTCATCGGAATTTCCATATCACTGGAATTCCACCATCATGTGAACACGGTGATAGCATTGGTCAGACCAAAGATGTAATGGTGTATGCTCGAGGGATCAACCACGAGTAGGACAACATTACGAGCATCGTTGGTACTGATTTGATTTGACGATAGCCCACACTCAAATCAAGGGATTGATAAGACAATAGGTCCAGCAACTGATCACAGGGACCAATCGATGAAGATATCATCTTTCTTCAACACACACTACACAAGAATATCCCTTTGGAACGAACTAAGTCAGACAAGTTTTTATCTTCCAACTCTCCAAGTTGTTGTCCAGCTTAACCAACTAGCTCAGGGATATCTAACACCGATTCTTGGAAATAAGGTGGTTCATAAGAAACCAACTTGATCACGGGCTCAACATAACGGTCAGGTGACGACCTGGTAGTACTTCCGAGAAGATCTTCGGAAAATCACGAACCACCGATATGTTACTAAGCTCGAGAACAATCTTGCTTTTCAGGGCAAGATGATATGATCAAATGAGCGAGGACTTGACAAATCCTAACTCATCAATCAAAGAGTGCACCAGGAAATAAGGACTAGGTAGCACGATCAATCTTAGAATGGTGATTCAATAACCAACATACTAAGAATAAAATTATTATCCTTTAACTACCAAGCAACGAGGTTGCTAGGAGTATTGATTTCACACATCACAATTCATTTGTCGGTATTCCGGTTGCATCAACACGGAACCGAGGAATGAAAAAGGATGGCGAGAAGTATCACTATGTCAAGAATTCACAAAAGGTGGTGCAATTCTCATGAAAGTCCTGTCATAAAGAAGGTAATACTTCAGGGTAGAGCAGACCAGAAGCTGGATTGTAACTTGATCTGCGGAACACAACTACTTTGACCCAATCCTAAATATGGATGAGGTACTGGAGTTTGTTTCTCCTAGTCATTCAGGACGGAATGGCTTGACGGGCCACAAGAGTAATAGGCATCGACAAACGAACGCGCGCATACTCTTGACTATCAATTGATAGACGAAGGTCAGTAGACAACTAAAGAGGGACAACTCAAAGGAACATATAACTTTCTGAGTTGTGGATGCATAAATTAGTATGTCGAACCGAGTTCAACATAATTCTTCCGGATAACCCATGCAGAAAGGTAGAACTGGCAGAGTCACGATTTATGAATGGAGAACTCCTCAAGAATAATCCTGTTGTGATATTTCAGTTCAACGAGGAACTTCTTCCATAAGTAGTTCATGGTATTTGGAAGAAGAAGATACCACGGACTTCAAGGACTATCGCAAAGGTTACTAATATCCTGAAGGCACTAACAATTACTATCAACACGAAGTAGGTGGAGTGAATCTTGGGTTCAAGAACCCAGGAACAGAATACCTATTACTAAGTAGCATCACGGAATGCTTTCGAGGATAAAGGCCAGAATCATCACACTGGGACACCAATCATGGCTAAATTACTAGGTGATCCCCTAAGACACCTAGGGTCATAATAATAGCTCCAACATATATGTCAGGGCAATAAATTACCTCAACTCAACAATTAGTGTGATTGAGCTGGCATAAAGGAACATCGAAACCAGAGGGAAAGGATTTTGCAAATTGCTTCAAACTATTTAGAAACCTGGGATGACTCGGACAGCATAACGGCTGTAAATGCTTAGAAAAGATTTGAGACATTCACAAAATGGTGGCATAACCACTCAGAAGCACGATATCAAGGTTTCGAGATCAACAATTAACATACGGAAGTAGTAGAAACTGAACTCAAGCTTAAATCCAACAATCTTATAAGTCTACGGATTAGTAACACGTGATCCTGATAGAAAGAAGAGAAAGCCTAGTTCTTAATCCCCGTAGAAGAGAAGATGATGACTCAGATCAGAAGGCCATGAGGTATAAGGAGTAAAAAGAGCCTTACGTTCCATCCCACAATCAATTCCCTTATATAACTAAAGAATTTCTAGACTCAACTTCGACCAGTTTGGCTTAGTAATCCTACAGGCAGTCAAGCTCTGATACCAACGCTGTCAGGACCCCGACTCAATGCCACATCGATCTAGCATGTAACACCTCATATCACTTTGCGGCCTCACGCACGGTATTCCCACGGGTGTCGCCTTACCTTTGCCCGGGACCGTTTGCGCCTTTTGGCACACGTATATGACAGTGTCGCTAGCATCCATATGATAAGGAGTCCGGGCTGACATGGCTAGTCGTAAACCCAAAGCGGCACAGACTTACAGGGACAGGCATCCATGACCCAGCATCGAGAGTGTCGGTCATCAGCGAGTGAATCCAGGCTGTAGCACTGGGCTAGCAGGACTCCGGTGAACCGGGCTGTAGCGGGCTAACAGGACTCCGGTATTCACCGCGTGACATTTCCCCGAAGGGACAGACACAGGAACGAAGAAGGACACATGCCGGCCAGCCTAAGTGTTCCGGAGCAGTAGCAAGCTACCATGGCTCGGTGGAAACACTAGGAGACATTTCCCCGTAAGAGAGGCTACTAAAGATAAACAACTAGATGGTCAGATCCCACACATACCAAGCATTTCAATAACATACACACAATATGCTCGATATGTGCAAATACAACATGGCATCACAACATGACTCTATGACTCAAGTAATCTATTCAATAGGCTCCGAGGAGCGAGATATTACAAACATGGGTCTCATGACCCAACATTCAGAGCATACAAATCAAGCACAAGCGGAAGCTATCATGTCTGAGTACAGACATCTATAAATGAAAAAGGCTGAGAAGCCTGACTATCTACCAAATCCTGCCGAGGCACAAGATCGTAGCTGAGGTATCAAGCTAAACGTCGAAGACCACGCGGAAATACTAGTGAGACTGAAGTCTCTCTGCAAAAACATAAAATAGGCAAACGTGAGTACAAATGTACCCAGCAAGACTTACATCAGAACTATCTACATATGCATCATTATCAACAAAGGGATGGTGGGGTTTAACTGCAGCAAGCCAGCTTTGACTCGGTGGCTATCCTAAACTACGACTGCAAGCGACTCTTTGAGGTGGCGCACACGAGTCCACATATTCACCATATCAATACACCACTATGGATCCGCTCCCGTCTCCCTACGAGAACGCCATCCATAGCACTCACGCTTATCTTGCGTATTTTAGAGTATCCACTTTCACTTGTCTATGAACTGATATAAGGGGTCCAAGTTTCCATATCCGAGGAATCCGGCTATTCGAATAGATGATGTTAACCCTGCAGGGGTGTACTTCTTCACACACGCTCTCGCCACTTACCGCCCTGTACACGTCATGTACCTCGGCAACCTTCAAGCGGAAGCCGGGCGAGGGAGTCGGCCACGACCTGACTAACCGAACAAGTCTCTAGTCCAGGTTTATCGCCTATTCAGGTTCCATCCGCAAGGAGATCCGGCCGGGGTGTCGCTTACGGCCCCAAACGATGTGTGCAGGGTTCCCAAGCCCACCATCCGGGTGCCACTTGGTACACCGGGCCACTGTGCCTAGTCTGTCCCAAGCCCACCTGTACCGGGTGCCACTTGGTAGACTACTAACACTGCCTACAAACACCAGAAACTAGTTGCAACTCCTGGACAGAGATCAAGTTGATTAATAAGTCGAGAGGGCTTGGAGCGCCCGGAGCCCAATGTGTGGTAGTAACTGATCATGGATCACAAACACAGAACTCAGTTCCTGAGGACGGCTGCAATGAGACAACCCACCATGTACTCCTACATGGCCAACGATGTCAGGACCCCGACTCGATGTCACATCGATCTAGCCGGTAACACCTCATATCACTTTGCGGCCTCACGCACGGTATCCCCACGGTGTCGCCTTACCTTTGCCCGGGACCGTTTGCGCCTTTTGGCTCACGTATATGATAGTGTCGCTAGCATCCATATGATAAGGAGCCCGGGCTGACATGACTAGTCGTAAACCCAAAGTGGCACAGACTTACAGGGACAGGCATTCATGACCCAGCTTCGAACGTGTCGGTCATCAGCAAGTGGGTCCGGGCTGTAGCACTGGGCTAGCAGGACTCCGGTAAACCGGGCTGTAGCGGGCTAACAGGACTCCGGTACTCAAAGCGTGACATTTCCCCGAAGGGACAGACACAGGAACGAAGAAGGACACATGCCGGCCAGCCTAAGTGTTCCGGAGCAGTAGCAAGCTACCATGGCTCGGTGGAAACACTAGGAGACATTTCCCCGTAAGAGAGGCTACTAAAGATAAACAACTAGATGGTCAGATCCCACACATACCAAGCATTTCAATAACATACACACAATATGCTTGATATGTGCAAATACAACATGGCATCACAACATGACTCTATGACTCAAGTAATCTATTCAATAGGCTCCGAGGAGCGAGATATTACAAACATGGGTCTCATGACCCAACATTCAGAGCATACAAATCAAGCACAAGCGGAAGCTATCATGTCTGAGTACAGACATCTATAAATGAAAAAGGCTGAGAAGCCTGACTATCTACCAGATCCTGCCGAGGGCACAAGATCGTAGCTGAGGTAACAAGCTAAACGTCGAAGTCCACGCGAAACTACTAGTGAGACCGAAGTCTCTCTGCAAAACATAAAATAGGCAAACGTGAGTACAAATGTACCCAGCAAGACTTACATCAGAACTAACTACATATGCATCATTATCAACAAAGGGGATGGTGGGGTTTAACTGCAGCAAGCCAGCTTGACTCGGTGGCTATCCTAAACTACGACTGCAAACGACTCTTTTGAGGTGGCGCACACGAGTCCACATATTCACCATATCAATACACCACTATGGATCCGCTCCCGTCTCCCTACGAGAACGCCATCCATAGCACTCACGCTTATCTTGCGTATTTTAGAGTATCCACTTTCACTTGTCTATGAACTGATATAAGCAACCCAGAGGTCCTTTTCCGTGGACATGGCTATTCGAATAGATTAGGTTAACCCTGCAGGGGTGTACTTCTTCACACACGCTCTCACCACTTACCGCCGTTTACACGACATGTACTCGGCAACCTTCAAGCGGAAGCCCAACGTGGGTGTCGGCCACGGCCTGCCTAAACACTCAAGTCTCTAGTCCAGGTTTATCGCCTATTCGGGTTCCATCCATGAGGAGATCCGGCCGGAGTTTCGCTCACAGCCCCAAACGATGTGTACAGGGTTCCGTGACACCAAACGGGCGCCCGGTTTACCCGGCCACGTGCCTACCGCATCACAGCCCACACCTACGGTCAGCGCTGTCCACGGCCTCCAGCATACTACAAACACCAGAAACTAGTTGCAACTCCTGGACAGAGGACAAGGGTGATTAAGAAGCCGAGAGGGTCCATTGGTTTCGGGCCCAATGCGTGGTAGTAGCTGAATCATGGATCACAAACACAGAACTCAGTTCCTGAGGACGGCTGCAATGAGACAACCCACCATGTACTCCTACATGGCCTCTCACCGCTACCTTTACCAAATCGTGTTCACACGCTTAACTCACACACCGTAGGACATGTTCACACACCTCTGATTCATCCCCGATGAATCAGACCCGACTCAACTCTAAGCAGTAGCAGGCATGACAAACAAGCATGAATGAGTAGGCACAACAGGGCTCAAACAACTCCTACTCATGCTAGTGGGTTTCATCTATTTACTGTGGAATGACAGGTCATGCAGAGGATAAAGGGGTTCAGCTACCGCAGCAAGTAACAGATGAATCGGTGTTGTCCTAATGCAGTAAAAGAGAGCAGGAGCGAGAGAGTAGGATTGTATCGGAATGAACAAGGGGGTTTTGCTTGCCTGGCACTTCTGAAGATAACATTGAGTCTTCATCAGTGTCAACGATCACATCATCGGTATCACGTCTATCGAGAGGGGACAAATACCGGCAATACAGAAAGGAACACAATCAATGCAATGCACAATATGATGCATGCTCATGACATGACAATATGAATGTGTTTTGAGCTAATGCAACTAGCAACAGATTAAATGAAGTTGGTTTGAATATAAGATTCAAATTCAAACTCCATATGTGATTATTCAAATGCCATTTAGTTGATTTGTGCTAAACAGCACCTATAAGTTGTTCTAACATGCATGAAAATGGTACAGATGGATTCCTTGAATTTTTCTGATAATTTTTCATATATAAATTATTTAATTTGGAGTTACGGTTAATTTTCTATGAATTTTAGAAGTTTTAGGCATTTTCTGGAATTTCCTGAATATTTAGAATTAAAATAATTCCAGAAAATGAATTATGGCGTCAGCACCATGTCACTGTGACATCAGCAGTCAACAGACGCTGCTGGTGGTCAAACCTGACCAGTGGGGTCCACTGGTCAGTGACTGAGGCTGGTTAGTGTCAATGGCAGGTGGGGCCGGGTCAACAGACACGTCAGCAGGTCAATACTGACGTGTGGGGTCGGTCAACGTCCATGTCAGCGTGGTCAAAGCTGACGGGTGGGGCCCATGTGGTTAGTTAAACTAACAGAAAAAATACTAATCCTAATTAGGCGCAGGGGCCCACATGGCAGTGGCTCATAGGGTGATTAGCCCCTAATTAAGTGGCCACATCGGCGAATGACGCCGGCGACCACGGCGACGGCGAGACCTCGCCGGAGTTGCTCGGGACGGCGCTACGGCCCGCTGCTGGTCGTGCTGAGGGCACCAGGGGATGGCCCTTGCTCCCGCGCATCCAGGGGGGCCCACGAGAGGGCGTGGGGTGGCCGGAGTTGAGCGCGGCATCGACCTAGGTGGCCGCCGGAGTTCGGCCAAGGTCGAACGCGGCGCTGCGGTGCACTAGAGGGAAAACGGAAAGGCTCTGTGGGCTCCTGGGAGGGTGGCGAACTCGGTAACGTGCTCGGGCGCTAGCTGGGGTGACCCTGGCCACGGCAGCGCCATGACCGGCGGCGAGGAGCAATCGGCTCCGGTGAGAAGGCGGCTGGAGTGCGGGAACGAGCGCGGGGAGAAGGGGAAATGGAAGAGGAGCTCACAGCGAGGTCGATGAGCAGCTCGGTGGTCTCGGGGAGGCGGCGGAGGTGGCGAATTGACCGCGGCGATCACCGGCACCCGAGGTCGGAAACGGCGGCGTTGGAGATGCAGCAGAGCTTCTGGCGCCGCGTGACTCGATGGAGAGGACGACGACGTCGTGGCGGAGCTCGGAAGCGCGTCGGAGAGGAGAGGGGGTGGCTGTGGTCATGGCTACGGCGAGCGGCGTTCTCAGGTGCGTTCGGTGACGAGAGGGAGGGAGAGCAGAGGAGGAGGAGGGGGTCCAGAGAGAGGATGAGGGGGAAGGAGAGCGAGAGGGGCCCGGGGGGGTGCGTGGCGATGCCAGGAGAGTCCAGGGCGAAGCGGCAAGCAGGA
>NC_041388.1:652224466-652302428 GCF_002162155.2 Triticum dicoccoides | reverse complement strand
TGGAGAGGACGACGACGTCGTGGCGGAGCTCGGAAGCGCGTCGGAGAGGAGAGGGGGTGGCTGTGGTCATGGCTACGGCGAGCGGCGTTCTCAGGTGCGTTCGGTGACGAGAGGGAGGGAGAGCAGAGGAGGAGGAGGGGGTCCAGAGAGAGGATGAGGGGGAAGGAGAGCGAGAGGGGACCGGGGGGGTGCGTGGCGATGCCAGGAGAGTCCAGGGCGAAGCGGCAAGCAGGAGGTGGCCGTCGGTGGCCGTGCGCGTGCTGGCGCGCCGTGGGCACACGCCCGTCCTTCTGTCCAGGGAGGAAGATGACGGGGAAGCTGTGGTGGTGGGCTGGGCCGCGCTGGGGGAGCCGGGCCGGGCAGGTAAGCAGGTAAGTGGCCCAGGTGGCCTCTCTCCCCTTTTTTTTCTATTTTGTTTCTCTTTTCTATTTCTGTAGTTTTGTTTTTGATTTGTTTTAAAAAATCAAATCATTTTATAAAATCCTGGAAATAATTATGGGTACTTTCTGAATTATTTCAGTGACCCTTATCAATTTCCAACATGTATTTGAGCATTTAAATTATTTATAGTATTTAAATGCCCAAAGTCAAATACAATATGATTTAATTCAAAAATCCAAAAATGACCTAGGAATATAATCATCATTTTTGGCAGAGGTTTCCACCTTAACCAGAAATCATGAACTTTTCTTAGGAACCTTTTGGGTTTATTGAAAAGATTTTAATTCACCCTAGTTGAGTTGATTTAATGCTAGGGTTTGAACATCCCCATTTCAATTTTAGGCAAAATTTAAACATGATGCAAACATGAAGCTAGCCTAGAGCACTACCAGCAGCTAGGGATGTGACATCACCCTTGCCGTTTTATTCGCCCTCTCTTTTCTGTTCGCCTCCCTCTTTCTTTTGCTCCCCGCACTTTCTTCCGTTATGTCCGAGATTGGGGAAATTATTGTCGATATGGACAATAATAATAACATGGAAAATTCTGTTGCTCCTGTTGAAGAACCCCCTATCTTACATACAAATTTTTTCCGAATCGGTAGTGGTAATATTATTGAAAAGGAGTTAGCCAAGATTTCTTTAGTTGTGCCGGTGCTTTGCCTTCTATGGGTAGTTCTATTCTTCATAGAACTAGTAGTCTTGTGGACGCTATCGCTGTTGGGGAACGTAGTAATTTCAAAAATTTCCTACGCACATGCAAGATCATGGTGATGCATAGCTACGAGAGGGAAGAGTGTTGTCCACGTACCCTCGTAGATCGAAAGCGGAAGTGTTAGCACAACGCGGTTGATGTAGTCGTACGTCTTCATGATCCGACCGATCAAGTACCGAACGTACGGCACCTCCGAGTTCTGCACACGTTCAACTTGATGACATCCCTCGAACTCCGATCCAGCCGAGTGTTGAGGGAGAGTTTCGTCAGCACGATGGCGTGGTGACGATGATGATGTTCTACCGACGCAGGGCTTCGCCTAAGCACCGCTACGATATGACCGAGGTGAATTATGGTGGAGGGGGGCACCGCACACGGCTAAGAGATCAAGAGATCAATTATTGTTTCTTTGGGGTGCCCCCTGCCCCCGTATATAAAGGAGTGGAGGAGGGGGAGGGCCGGCCCTCTCTATGGCACGCCCTAGGGGAGTCCTACTCCCACCGGGAGTAGGATTCCCTTTTCCTAGTAGAACTAGGAGCCCTTCCAAGTAGTAGGAGTAGGAGGGAAGGAAAGGGAAGGGAAAAGGAGAAGGAAGGAAGGGGGCGTCCCCCCTCCCTAGTCCAATTCGGACCAGCCCATGGGGAGGGGTGCGGCCACCCTTTGAGGCCTTTCTCTCCTTTCCCGCATGGCCCATTAAGGCCCAATACGAATTCCGGTAACTACCCGGTACTCCCAAAAATACCTGAATCACTCGGAACCTTTCCGATGTCCGAATATAGTCGTCCAATATATCGATCTTTACGTCTCAATCATTTCGAGACTCCTCGTCATGTCCCCGATCTCATCCGGGACTCCGAACTCCTTCGGTACATCAAAACACATAAATTCATAATATAACCATCATCGAACTTTAAGCGTGCGGACCCTACGGGTTCGAGAACTATGTAGACATGACCGAGACACGTCTCCGGTCAATAACCAATAGCGGAACCTAGATGCTTATATTGGCTCCCACATATTCTACGAAGATCTTTATTGGTCAGACCGCATAACTACATACGTTGTTCCCTTTGTCACCGGTATGTTACTTGCCCGAGATTCGATCGTCGGTATCTCAATACCTAGTTCAATCTCATTACCGGCAAGCCTCTTTACTCGTTCCGTAATACATCATCCCGCAACTAACTCATTAGTTGCAATGCTTGTAAGGCTTATAGTGATGTGCATTACCGAGTGGGCCGAGAGATACCTCTCCGACAATCGGAGTGACAAATCCTAATCTCGAAATACGCCAACCCAACATGTACCTTTGGAGACACCTGTAGAGCTCCCTTATAATCACACAGTTACGTTGTGACGTTTGGTAGCACACAAAGTGTTCCTCCGGTAAACGGGAGTTGCATAATCTCATAGTCATAGGAACATGTATAAGTCATGAAGAAAGCAATAGCAACAAACTAAACGATCAAGTGCTATGCTAACGGAATGGGTCATGTCAATCACATCATTCTCCTAATTATGTGATCCCGTTAGTCAAATGACAACTCATGTCTATGGCTAGGAAACATAACCATCTTTGATCAACAAGCTAGTCACGTAGAGGCATACTAGTGACACTTTGTTTGTCTATGTATTCACACATGTATTATGTTTCCGGTTAATACAATTCTAGCATGAATAATAAACATTTATCATGATATAAGGAAATAAATAATAATTTTATTATTGCCTCTAGGGAATATTTCCTTCAGTCTCCCACTTGCACTAGTGTCAAAACTTGCATCGACGTAACCCTTTACGACGAACCTTTCGTCACCTCCATAATCGAGAAACATATCTTTATTCTAGTAAGGATAATTTTGACCAATGTCCAGTGATCTACTCCTAGATCACTATTGTACTCCCTTGCCAAATTTAGGACAGGGTATACAATAGGTCTGGTACACAACATGGCATACTTTATAGAACCTATGGTTGAGGCATAGGGAATGACTTTCATTCTCTCTCTATCTTCTGTCGTGGTCAGGTTTTGAGTCTTACTCAACTTCACACCTTGTAACACAGGCAAGAACTCCTTCTTTGACTGTTCCATTTTGAACTACTTCAAAATCTTGTCAAGGTATGTACTCATTGAAAAACTTATCAAGCGTCTTGATCTATCTCTATAGATCATGATGCTCAATATGTAAGCAGCTTCACCGAGGTCTTTCTTTGAAAAACTCCTTCCAAACATTCCTTTATGCTTTGCAAAATAATTCTACATTATCTCCGATCAACAATATTTCATTCACATATACTTATCAGAAATGTTGTAGTGCTCCCACTCACTTTCTTGTAAATATAGGCTTCACCGCAAGTCTGTATAAAACTATATGCTTTGATCAACTTATCAAAGCGTATATTCCAACTCCGAGATGCTTGCACCAGTCCATAGATGGATCGCTGGAGCTTGCATATTTTGTTAGTACCTTTAGGATTGACAAAACCTTCTGGTTGCATCATGTACAACTCTTCTTTAATAAATCCAATAAGGAATGCAGTTTTGTTTATCCATTTGCCAGATTTCATAAAATGCGGCAATTGCTAACATGATTCGGACAGACTTAAGCATAGATACAAGTGAGAAACTCTCATCGTAGTCAACACCTTGAACTTGTCGAAAACCTTTTTGTGACAATTCTAGCTTTGTAGATAGTAACACTACTATCAGCGTCCGTCTTCCTCTTGAAGATCCATTTAATCTCAATGGCTCGCCGATCAATGGGCAAGTCAATCAAAGTCCATACTTTGTTCTCATACATGGATCTCATCTCAGATTCCATGGCCTCAAGCCATTTCGCGGAATCTGGGCTCATCATCGCTTCCTCATAGTTCGTAGGCTTGTCATGGTCAAGTAACATGACCTCCAGAACAGGATTACCGTACCACCCTGGTGCGGATCTCACTCTGGTTTACCTACGAGGTTCGGTAGCAACTTGATCTGAAGTTACATGATCATCATCATTAGCTTCCTCACTAATTGGTGTATAGTCACAGGAACATATTTCTATGATGAACTACTTTCCAATAAAGGAGCAGGTAGAATTACCTCATCAAGTTCTACTTTCCTCCCACTCACTTCTTTTGAGAGAAACTCTTTCTCTAGAAAGGATCCATTCTCAGCAATGAATATCTTGCCTTCGGATCTGTGATAGAAGGTATACCCAACATTTTCTTTTGGGTATCCTATGAAGATGCACTTCTCCGATTTGGGTTTGAGCTTATCAGGTTGAAACTTTTTCACATAAGCATTGAACCTCAAACTTTAAGAAACGACATCTTAGGTTTCTTGCCAAACCATAGTTCATACGGTGTCGTCTCAACGGATTTAGATGGTGCCCTATTTAATGTGAATGTAGCTGTCTCTAATGCATAACCCCAAAACGATAGTGGTAAATCGGTAAGAGACATCATAGATCGCACCATATCTAATAAACTACGGTTACGATGTTCAGACACACCATTACACTGTGGTGTTCCAGGTGGAGTGAGTAGTGAAACTATTTCACATTGTTTTAACTGAAGACCAAAATCGTAACTCAAATATTTTACTTCTGCGATCATATCATAGAAACTTTTATTTCTGTTACGATGATTCTCCACTTCACTCTTAAATTCTTTGAACTTTTCAAATGTTTCAGACTTGTGTTTCATCAAGTAGATATACTCATATCTGCTCAAATCATCTGTGAAAATCAGAAAATAATGATACCTGCCGCGAGCCTCAATATTCATCGGACCACATACATCAGTATGTATGATTTCTAACAAATCTGTTGCTCGCTCCATTGTTCCAGAGAACGGAGTCTTAGTCATCTCGCCCATGAGGCATGGTTCGCAAGCATCAACTGATTCATAATCAAGTGATTCCAAAAGCCCATCAGCATGGATTTTCTTCATGCGCTTTACACCAATATGACCTAAATGGCAGTGCCACAAATAAGTTGCACTATCATTATTAACTTTGCATCTTTTGGCTTCAATATTATAAAAATGTGTATCACCACGATAGAGATCCAACAAACCATTTTCATTGGGTGTATGACCATAGAAGGTTTTATTCATGTAAACAGAACAACAATTATTCTCTAACTTACATGAATAATCGTATTGCAATAAACATAATCCAATCATATTCATGCTCAACGCAAACACTAAATAACATTTATTTAAGGTTTAACACTAATCCCGAAAGTATAGGGAGTGTGCGATGATGATCATATCAATCTTGGAACCATTTCCAATACACATCGTCACTTCACCCTTAACTAGTCTCTGTTCATTCTGCAACTCCCGTTTCAAGTTACTATTCTTAGCAACTGAACTAGTATCAAATACCGAGGGGTTGCTATAAACACTAGTAAAGTACACATCAATAACATGTATATCAAATATACCTATGTTCACTTTGCCATCCTTCTTATCCACCAATTACTTGGGGTAGTTCCACTTCCAGTGACCAGTCCCTTTGCAGTAGAAGCACTCAGTCTCAGACTTAGGTCCAGACGGGCTTCTTCACTTGAGCAACAACTTGCTTGCCGTTCTTCTTGAAGTTCCCTTTCTTCCCTTTGCCCTTTTTGAAACTAGTGGTCTTTGTCAACCATCAACACTTGATGTTTTCTTGATTTCTACCTTCGTCAATTTCAGCATCACGAAGAGCTTGGGAATTACTTTTGTCATCCCTTGCATATTATAGTTCATCACTAAGTTCTAGTAACTCGGTGATAGTGACTAGAGAACTTTGTCAATTACTCTCTTATCTGGAAGATTAACTCCCACTTGATTCAAGCAATTGTAGTACTCAGACAATCTAAGCACATGCTCACTGCTTGAGCTATTCTCCTCCATCTTTTAGCTATATAACTTGTTGGAGACTTCATATCTCTCAACTCGGGTATTTTCTTGAAATATTAACTTCAACTCCTAGAATATCTCATATGTTTCCATGACGTTCAAAACATCTTTGAAGTCTCGATTCTAAGCCGTTAAGCATGGTGCACTAAACTATCAAGTAGCCATCATATTGAGCTAGCCAAACATTCAGAACGTCTACGTCTGCTCCTGCAATAGGTCTGTCACCTAGCGGTGCATCAAGGACATAATTCTTCTGTGTAGCAATGAGGATAATCCTCAGATCATAGATCCAATCCACATCATTGCTACTAACATTTTTCAACTTAGTTTTCTCTAGGAACATATAAAAATTAAACGGGGAGCAATATCGCGAGCTATTGATCTACAACATAGATATGCTAATACTACTAGGACTAAGTTCATGATAAATTAAAGTTCAATTAATAATATTACTTAAGAACTCCCACTTAGATAGACATCCCTCTAATCATCTAAGTGATCACGTGATCCAAATCAACTAAACGATAACCGATCATCACGTGAAATGGAGTAGCTTTCAATGGTGAACATCATTATGTTGATCATATCTACTATATGATTCACGCTCGACCTTTCGGTCTCAGTGTTCCGAGGCCATATCTGCATATGCTAGGCTCGTCAAGTTTAACCTGAGTATTCTGCGTGTGCAAAACTGGCTTGCACCCGTTGTAGATGGACGTAGAGCTTATCACACCCGATCATCACGTGGTGTCTGGGCACGACGAACTTCGGCAATGGTGCATACTCAGGGAGAACACTTTTATCTTGAAATTTAGTGAGAGATCATCTTATAATGCTACCGCCAAACTAAGCAAAATAAGATGTATAAAAGATAAACATCATATGCAATCAAAATATGTGACATGATATGGCCATCATCATCTTGTGCCTTTGATCTCCATCTCCAAAGCATCGTCATGATTTCCATCGTCACCGGCATGACACCATGATCTCCATCATCTTGATCTATATCAATGTGTCGTCACCTGGTCGTCTCGCCACCTATTGCTCTTGCAACTATTGCTATCGCATAGCGATAAAGTAAAGCAATTATTTGGCGCTTGCATCTTATGCAATAGAAAGATAGCCATAAGGCTTTTGCTAGTTGCCGATAACTTCAACAAAACATGATCATCTCATACAACAACTTATATCTCATCACGTCTTGACCATATCACATCACAACATGCCCTGCAAAAACAAGTTAGACGTCCTCTACTTTGTGGTTGCAAGTTTTACGTGGCTGCTACGGGTTGAGCAAGAACCGTTCTTACCTACGCATTAAAACCACAACGATAGTTTGTCAAGTTGGTGCTGTTTTAACCTTCGCAAGGACCGGGCGTAGCCACACTCGGTTCAACTAAAGTTGGAGAAACTGACACCCGCCAGCCACCTGTGTGCAAAGCACGTCGGTAGAACCAGTCTCGCATAAGCGTACGCGTAATGTCGGTCCGGGCCGCTTCATCCAACAATACCGCCGAACCAAAGTATGACATGCTGGTAAGCAGTATGACTTATATCGCCCACAACTCACTTGTGTTCTACTCGTGCATATGACATCTACGCATAAAACCAGGCTCGGATGCCACTGTTGGGGAATGTAGTAATTTCAAAAATTTCCTACGCACATGCAAGATCATGGTGATGCATAGCTACGAGAGGGAAAAGTGTTGTCCACGTACCCTCGTAGACCGAAAGCGGAAGTGTTAGCACAACGCGGTTGATGTAGTCGTACGTCTTCACGATTCGACCGATCAAGTACCGAACGTATGGCATCTCCGAGTTCTGCACACGTTCACTCGATGACATCCCTCGAACTCCAATCCGGCCGAGTGCTGAGGGAGAGTTTCATCAGCACGATGGCGTGGTGACGATGATGATGTTCTACCGACACAGGGCTTCGCCTAAGCACCGCTACGATATGACCGAGGTGGATTATGGTGGAGGGGGGCACCGCACACGGCTAAGAGATCAAGAGATCAATTGTTGTTTCTTTGGGGTGCCCCCTGCCCCCGTATATAAAGGAGTGGAGGAGGGGGAGGGTCGGCCCTCTCTATGGCGCGCCCTAGGGGAGTCCTACTCCCACCGGGAGTAGGATTCCCTTTTCCTAGTAGAACTAGGAGCCCTTCCAAGTAGTAGGAGTAGGAGGGAAGGAAAGGAAAGGGAAAAGGAGAAGGAAGGAAGGGGGCGGCCCCCCTCCCTAGTCCAATTCGGACCAGCCCATGGGGAGGGGTGCGGCCACCCTTTGAGGCCTTTCTATCCTTTCCCGTATGGCCCATTAAGGCCCAATACGAATTCCCGTAACTACCCGGTACTCCCAAAAATACCCGAATCACTCGGAACCTTTCCGATGTCCGAATATAGTCGTCCAATATATAGATCTTTACGTCTCGATCATTTCGAGACTCCTCGTCATGTCCCCGATCTCATCCGGGACTCCGAACTCCTTCGGTACATCAAAACACATAAACTCATAATATAACCGTCATCAAACTTTAAGCGTGCGGACCCTACGAGTTCGAGAACTATGTAGACATGACCAAGACACGTCTCCGGTCAATAATCAATAGCGGAACCTGGATGCTCATATTGGCTCCCACATATTCTACGAAGATCTTTATCGGTCAGACCACATAACTACATACGTTGTTCCCTTTGTCATTGGTATGTTACTTGCCCGAGATTCGATCGTTGGTATCTCAATACCTAGTTCAATCTCGTTACCGGCAAGCCTATTTACTCGTTCCGTAATACATCATCCCGCAACTAACTCATTAGTTGCAATGCTTGCAAGGCTTATAGTGATGTGCATTACCGAGTGGGCCAAAGATACCTCTCCGACAATCGGAGTGACAAATCCTAATCTCGAAATACACCAACCCAACATGTACCTTTGGAGACACCTGTAGAGATCCTTTATAATCACCCAGTTACATTGTGACATTTGGTAGCACACAAAGTATTCCTCAAGTAAACGGGAGTTGCATAATCTCATAGTCATAGAAACAGGTATAAGTCATGAAGAAAACAATAGCAACAAACTAAACGATCAAGTGCTATGCTAACGGAATGGGTCAAGTCAATCACATCATTCTCCTAATGATGTGATCCCGTTAATCAAATGACAACTCATGCCTATGGCTAGGAAACATAACCATCTTTGATCAACAAGCTAGTCAAGTGGAGGCATACTAGTGACACTTTGTTTGTCTATGTATTCACACATGTATTATGTTTCCGGTTAATACAATTCTAGCATGAATAATAAACATTTATCATGATATAAGGAAATAAATAATAATTTTACTATTGCCTCTAGGGCATATTTCCTTCAATCGCCATGCTTGTAGTTGAACTTGGAAGGCAATTTATGCACATGCATCCATGCATACAAAGGATTTTTCTAGAATTTTCTAATATTGAGCATTCTTCTGTAAAGCGTGCCGCTACAATCTTTTTGGCTCATGAGTTCAGATTTATAATAAAAGAGGCCAAAGAAATCTTTGCGCACTATATGGTGGACGCTGGTCGTCCTCCTATAGAGGCAATCCTCTTTGATCAAGAGGTAATAATGCGCTTTCAATCTTTACACTTTGTTGCTTTTAATGAGAACCTTAGAAAAAAAGGTTCCTACCAATGTTCTAGTTGATAGAATTTTCGAACTTAATAATGATTTTGCTATTCAAAATAATGAGTTAGGATATTCTCTCGAGTATAGGTTCACGAATTTTTGACAAAAGAATGTTTATAATGATGAATTTGTTGTACAATATGAAGGGCCAAAGGAGGAACCTATACCTCCCAAAATTGATCTTGGGGACTTCTGTCCCATTAAATTTAGCCCTTTTGATTACTTTTGCTTGCTTCAAAGAAAACTTGCTGATGAACGTAGATAATATGAAATGAGTTTTTGTGATCTACCTATTATTATGGCAATACCTAGATCTATCCTTGCTTTTATGCCTAGCTAGGTGCGTTAAACGATAGCGCTTGTTGGTAGGCAACCCAATTTTAGTTTTATTCCTTCCTTTTTGCTCCTGTTTAGTACTAAATAATTTATCTAGCCTCTATTTTGTTTGTGTTTTTTGTGTTTTAATTAGTGTTTGTGCCAAGTAGAACCGTTGGGAAGACTTGGGGAAAGTCTTTTCGATCTTGCTGTAAAAAACAGAAACTTTAGCGCTCACGAGAATTGCTGCCATTTTTATTTGGAAAGTGATATTTAGTTAATTATTTTTGAAGATGATTAATAGATAAATTCCTCACGTCTTTCAATTTATTTTAGAATTTTTGGGGTTCCAGAAGTTTGCGTTAGTTACAGATTACTACAGACTGTTCTGTTTTTGACAGATTCTGTTTTTCGTGTGTTGTTTCTTATTTTGATGAATCTATGGCTAGTAAAAGAGTTTGTAAACCATAGAGAAGTTGGAATACAGTAGGTTTAACACCAATATAAATAAAGAATGAGTTCATTACAGTACCTTGAAGTGGTGTTTTGTTTTCTTTCGCTAACGGAGCTCACGAGATTGTCTATTTAAGTTTTGTGTTGTGAAGTTTTCATGTTTTGGGTAAAGATTTGATGGATTATAGAACAAGGAGTGGCAAGATCCTAAGCTTGGGGATTCCCATGGCACCCCAAGGTAAAATACAAGGACACCAAAAAGGCTAAGCTTGGGGATGCCCCGGAAGGCATCCCCTCTTTCGTCTTCGTCCATCGGTAACTTTACTTGGAGCTATATTTTTATTCGCCACATGATATGTGTTTTGCTTGGAGCGTCTTGTATGATTTGAGTCTTTTATTTTTAGTTTAACACAATCATACTTTCTGTACACACCTTTTTATAGAGACTCACATGATTTGAAATTTATTAGAATACTCTTTGTGCTTTACTTATATCTTTTGAGCTATATAGTTTTTGGTCTAGTGCTTCACTTATATCTTTTAGAGCACGGCGGTGGTTTTATTTTGTAGAAATAATTGATCTCTCATGCTTCACTTATATTATTTTGAGAGTCATTTAGAAAAACATGGAAATTTGCTTTTAGGCATAATAAAAACTTTCAAATAAGTGCATTGAATACTAAGAGAAGTTTGATACTTGATGATTGTTTTGAGATATGGAGATAGTGATATCAAAGTTGTGCTAGTTGAGTAGTTGTAAATTTGAGAAATACTTGTGTTGAAGTTTGCAAGTCCCGTAGCATGCGCGTATGGTAAACATTGTGTAACAAATTTGAAACATGAGGTTTTATTTGATTGTCTTCCTTATGAGTGGCGGTCTGGGACGAGCGATGGTCTTTTCCTACCAATCTATCCCCCTAGGAGCATGCGTGTAATACTTGGTTTTTGATGACTTGTAGATTTTTGCCATAAGTATGTGAGTTCTTTATGACTAATGTTGAGTCCATGGATTATACACACTCTCACCCTTCCATCATTGCTAGCCTCTTCGGTACCGTGCATTGCCATTTCTCACCTTGAGAGTTGGTGCAAACTTCGCCGTTGCATCCAAATCCCGTGATATGATACGCTCTATCACACATAAACATCCTTATATATTCCTCAAAACAGCCACCATACCTACCTATTATGGCATTTCCATAGCCATTCCGAGATATATTGCCATGCAACTTTCCACCGTTCCGTTTATTATGACATGCATCATCATTGTCATATTGCCTTGCATGATCATGTAGTTGACATCGTATTTGTGGCAAAGCTACCGTTCATAATTTTTTCATACATGTCACTCATGAGTCATTGCACATCCCAGTACACCACCGGAGGCATTCATATAGAGTCATATCTTGTTCTAGTATCGAGTTGTAAATAAATAGAAGTGTGATGATCATCATTAATAGAGCATTGTCCCAAATAAAAAAAGAAAGGCCAAAAAAGAAAAAAAGCCCAAAAAAGAGAATAAAAAGGGGCAATGTTACTATCCTTTTTCCACACTTGTGCTTCAAAGTAGCACCATGATCTTTATGATAGAGAGTCTCTTGTTTTGTCATTTACATATACTAGTGGGAACTTTTCATTATAGAACTTGGCTTGTATATTCCAACAATGGGCCTCCTCAAGTGCCCTAGGTCTTGGTGAGCAAGCAAGTTGGATGCACACCCACTTAGTTTCTTTTGTTGAGCTTTCATACATTTATAGTTCTAGTGCATCTGTTGCATGGCAATCCCTACTCCTTGCATTGACATCAATTGATGGGCATCTCCCTAGTCCATTGATTTGCCGCGTCGATGTGATACTTTCTCATTTTTTTTCTCCACATAACCCCCTTCATTATATTCTATTCCACCCATAGTGCTATATCCATGGCTCACGCTCATGTATTGCGTGAAAGTTGAAAAAAGTTTGAGATTAGTGAAGTGTGAAACAATTGCTTGGCTTGTCATCGGGGTTGTGCATGATGAGAGCATTCTTGTATGACGAAAATGGAGCATGACCAAACTCTATGATTTTGTAGTGATGAACTTTATTTGGCCATGTTATTTTGAGAAGACATGATTGCTTAGTTAGTATGCTTGAAGTGTTATTATTTTTATGCCAATATTAAACTTTTATCTTGAATCTTTCGGATATGAACATTCATGCCACAATAAAGAAAAATTACATTGAGAAATATGTTAGGAAGCATTCCACATCAAAAATTCTGTTTTTATCATTTACCTACTCGAGGACGAGCAGGAATTAAGCTTGGGGATGTTTGATACATCTCCAACGTATCTATAATTTTTGATTGTTCCATGCTATTATATTATCTGTTTTGGATGTTAATGGGCATTATTTTACACTTTTATATTATTTTTTGGACTAACCTATTAACCGGAGGCCGAGCCCAAATTGCTGTTTTTTGCCTATTTCAGTGTTTGGCAGAAAAGGAATATCAAACATAGTCCAAACAGAATGAAACCTTCGGGAACATAATTTTCTCAACAAACGTGATCTAGGAGACTTTGCGTGGGCGTCAAGAAACAATCGAGGAGGCCACGAGGCAGGGGGGCGTGCCTATCCCCCTGGGCGCGCCCTCCACCCTCGTGGGCCCCTCGTTGCTCCACCGATGTACTTCGTCCTCCTATATATATATCCATGTACCCCCTAAACATCCAGGAGCACCACGAAAACCTAAATACACCACCGCAACCTTCTGTACCCGAGAGATCCCATCTTGGGGCCTTTTCCGAAGCTCCGTCGGAGGGGACATTGATCACGGAGGGCCTCTACATCAACTCCATGGCCTCTCCGATGATGTGTGAGTAGTTTACTTCAGACCTTCGGGTCCATAGTTATTAGCTAGATGGCTTCTACTCTCTCTTTGGATCTCAATACAAAGTTCTCCTCGATCTTCTTGGAGATATATTCGATGTAATCTTCTTTTGCGGTGCGTTTGTCGAGATTCGATGAATTGTGGGTATATGATCAAGTTTATCTATGAACAATATTTGAATCTTCTCTGAATTCTTTTATGTATGATTGGTTTATCTTTGCAAGTCTCTTCGAATTATCAGTTTGGTTTGGCCTACTAGATTGATCTTTCTTGCAATGGGAGAAGTGCTTAGCTTTGGGTTCAATCTTGCGGTGTCCTTTCCCAATGATAGTAGGGGCAGCAAGGCATGTATTGTATTGTTGCCATCGAGGATAAAAAGATGGGGTTTATATCATATTGCATGAGTTTATCCCTCTACATCATGCCATCTTGCTTAAGGTGTTACTCTGTTCTTATGAACTTAATACTCTAGATGCATGTTGGATAGCGGTCGATGTGTGGAGTAATAGTAGTAGATGCAGAATCGTTTCAGTCTACTTGTCTCGGACGTGATGCCTATATACATGATCATACCTAGATATTCTCATAACTATGCTCAATTCTATCAATTGCTCGACAGTAATTCATTTACCCACCGTAATACTTATGCTCTTGAGAGAAGCCACTAGTGAAACCTATGGCCCTCGGGTCTATCTTCCATCATATTAATCTTCCAACACTTAGTTATTTCTATTGCCATTTATTTTACTTTGCATCTTTATTTCTCTTTATCTTAAAAATACCAAAAATAGTATCTTATCATATCTATTAGATCTCACTCTCGTAAGTGATGGTGAAGGGATTGACAACCCCTTTATCGCGTTGGTTGCGAGGTTCTTATTTGTTTGTGTAGGTGCGTGGGACTCGAGCATGATCTCCTACTGGATTGATACCTTGGTTCTCAAAAACTGAGGGAAATACTTATGCTACTTTACTGCATCACCCTTTCCTCTTCAAGGGAAAACCTACGCAGTGCTCAAGAGGTAGCAGACGCCCTCATGGTATCTGTCACACCGGCCCCCTTCAATAAATGTATAATCTCTTGTTTTCGTTGCCTTTCGGATGTCTCACGTCGCAGACTTTTCTTTGCAGGCCGACGAAACACCGTGCACCATATTGTACACCATCGGCGACCAGAAGGTGGACATGGGGAAGGCGACGATAATGGAGCGAAGGAATCATTGTTCCACAGCCCGCCGATCCCCCTGGACGTCTTCAAGGTTTCCGTGGCCAGTGTCAAACCGGGCCACGAGAATTTGGCTCCTTTGGTACTAGTGGGGGATGACGACGAGACCCCGTGGTGGCATGGTGATTGTTGCAATGGGTGTGTCCTGTTGTGGCCAAAGAGTCTGCTTCGTTTGGAGGCGGCCGGGAGCACACCCACGAGCACGCAGTTAGGTATGAACATCAACACCTCACCTACCCAATTAGCGTCGGCTGTCGTGCTGGGTGATAGCGGAGGGGGTGAGAAAGAGGCTCCATTAGTCGCTGGAGACGTCGCCATAGATGAGGATGAGGATGATGATGACACTTAAGAGTATGTCAATACTAGCGCCTACTTAGGGTTGAGCGTCATGAGTCGGTGCCTGAATTGCCGCCTCCGGAGTCTAAACGTATTATGGACAACCTTTGTTGGGGAACGTAGTAATTTCAAAAAAATTCCTACGCACACGAAAGATCATGGTGATGCAAAGCAACAAGAGGGGAGAGTGTCGTCCACGTACCCTCGTAGACCGTAAGAGGAAGCGTTATGAGAATGCGGTTGATGTAGTCATACGTCTTCACGATCCGACCGATCCAAGTACCGAACGTACGGCACCTCCGAGTTCAGCACACGTTCAGCTCGGTGACATCCCACGAACTCTGATCCAGCAGAGCTACGAGGGAGAGTTTCGTCAGTACGACGGCGTGATGACGGTGATGATGATGCTACCGACGCAGGGCTTCGCCTAAGCACTGCTACGATATGACCGAGGTGGATTATGGTGGAGGGGGGCACCTCACATGGCTAAAAGATTAATTGATCAACTTGTGTGTCCATGGGGTGCCCCCCTCCCCCGTATATAAAGGAGTGGAGGAGGGAGAGGGCCGGCCCTCTACTATAGCACGCCTTGGGGAGTCCTACTCCCACCGGGAGTAGGGTTCCCTTCCTTCCATGTAGTAGGAGTAGGAGAGAAGGAAAGGGAAAAGAGAAGAGAAGGAAGGAGGGGGCGCCGCCCCTCCCCTAGTCCAATTCGTACTTGACCTTGGGGGGCACGCAGCCTCCCCTCACTCTTTCCCCTAAAGCACAATAAGGCCCATGTAATCCCCGGCGAATTCCCGTAACTCTCCGGTACTCCGAAAAATACCCGAATCACACGGAACCTTTCCGATGTCCGAGTATAGTCGTCCAATATATCAATCTTTACGTATCGGCCATTTCAAGACTCCTCGTCATGTCCCCGATCTCATCCGGGGCTCCGAACTACCTTCGGTACATCAAAACACATAAACTCATAATATCGATCGTCACCGAACGTTAAGCGTGCATACCCTACGGGTTCGAGAACTATGTAGACATGACCGAGACTCATCTCCGGTCAATAACCAATAGCGGAACCTGGATGCTCATATTGGTTCCTACATATTCTACGAAGATCTTTAGCGGTCAAACCACATAACAACATACGTTGTTCCCTTTGTCATGAGTATGTTACTTGCCCAAGAATCGATCGTCGGTATCTCAATACCTAGTTCAATCTCGTTACCGGCAAGTCTCTTTACTCGTTCCGTAATGCATCATTCCACAACTAACTCATTAGTTACATTGCTTGCAAGGCTTATAGTGATGTGCATTACCGAGAGGGCCCAGAGATACCTCTCCGACAATTGGAGTGACAAATCCTATTATTGATCTATGCCAAGTCAACAAGTACCATCGAAGACACCTGTAGAGCACCTTTACAATCACTCAGTTACGTTGTGACGTTTGGTAGCACACAAAGTGTTCCTCCGGTATTCGGGAGTTGCATAATCTCATAGTCATAGGAACATGTATAAGTCATGTAGAAAGCAATAGCAACAAACTAAACGATCATCGTGCTAAGCTAACGGATGGTCAAGTCAATCACATCATTCTCTAATGATGTGATCCCGTTAATCAAATGACAACTCATGTCTATGGCTAGGAAACTTAACCATCTTTGATTCAACGAGCTAGTCAAGTAGAGGCATACTAGTGACACTCTATTTGTCTATGTATTCTCACATGTACTAAGTTTCCGGTTAATACAATTCTAGCATGAATAATAAACATTTATCATGATATAAGGAAATATAAATAACAACTTTATTATTGCCTCTAGGGCATATTTCCTTCAGTCTCCCACTTGCACTAGATTCAATAATCTAGTTCACATCGTTATGTGATTTAACACCAATAGTTCACATCTTTATGTGATTAGTTCACATCTCCATGTGACTAACACCCAAAGGTTTTACTAGAGTTAATAATCTAGTTCACATCGCTATGTGATTAACACCCAAAGAGTGATCATGTTTTTCTTGTGAGAGAAATTTAGTCAATGGGTCTGCCACATTCAGAGTCGTATGTATTTTGCAAATTTTCTATGTCTACAATGCTTTGCACGGAGCTACTCTTGCTAATTGCTCCCACTTTCAATATGTATCTAGATCGAGACTTAGAGTCATCCAGATCAGTGTCAAAGCTTGCATCGACGTAACTCTTTGTGACGAACTCTTTGTCACCTCCATAAACGAGAAACATTTCCTTATTCCACTAAGGATATTTTTGACCGTTGTCCAGTGATCCACTCCTGGATCACTATTGTACCCTCTTGCCAAACTTATGGTGAGGTAAACAATAGGTCTGGTACACAACATAGCATACTTTGTAGAACCTATGACTGAGGCATAGCGAAAGACTTTGCATTCTCTTTCTATTTTCTGCCGTGGTTGGGTTTTGAGTCTTTACTCAACTTCACACCTTGCAACACAGGCAAGAACTCCTTCTTTGACTGTTCCATTTTGAACTACTTCAAAATCTTGTCAAGGTATGTACTCATTGAAAATATATCAAGCGTCTTGATCTATCTCTATAGATCTTGATGCTCAATATGTAAATAGCTTCACCGAGGTCTTTCTTTGAAAAACTCCTTTCAAACGTTCCTTTATGCTTTCCAGAAAATTCTACATTATTTCAGATCAACAATATGTCATTCACATATACTTACCAAAAATGTTGTAGTGCTCCCACTCACTTTCTTGTAAATATAGGCTTCACCGCAAGTTTGTATAAGAACATGTGCTTTGATCACTTTATCAAAGTATATATTCCAACTCCGAGATGCTTGCACCGGTCCATAGATGGATCGCTGGAGCTTGCTCACTTTGTTAGAACCTTTAGGGTCGACAAAACCTTCTGGTTGCATCATATACAACTCTTCTTTGAGAAATCAATTAAGGAATACAGTTTTGACATCCATTTGCCAGATTTCATAAAATGCGGCAATTGCTAACATGATTCAGACAGACTTTTAAGCATCAATACGAGTGAGAATATCTCATCATAGTCAACACCTTGAACTTGTCGAAAACATTTTTACGACAATTCGAGCTTTGTAGATAGTAACACTACTATCAGCATCTGTCTTCCTCTTGAAGATCCATTTATTCTTAATGAATCACCGATCAACGGGCAAGTCAATCAAAGTCCATACTTTGCTCTCATACATGGATCCCATCTCAGATATCATGGCCTCAAGCCATTTCATGGAATCTGGGCTCATCATCACTTCATCATAGTTTGTAGGTTTTTCATGGTCTAGTAACATGACTTCCAGAAAGGATTACCATACCACTCTGGTGCGGACCATACTCTGGTTGTCCTATGAGATTCGGTAGTAACTTGATCTGAAGTTTCATGATCATCATCATTAGCTTCCTCACTAATTGGTGTAGAGATCACTAGAACTGATTTCTGTGATGAACTACTTTCCAATTCGGGAGAAGGTACAATTACCTTATCAAGTTCTACATTCCTCCCAATCACTTTTTTCGAGAGAAACTCCTTCTCTAGAAAGGATCCATTCTTAGCAACGAATGTCTTGCCTTCGGATCTGGGATAGAAGGTGTACCCAACAATCTCCTTTGGTATCCTATTAACACACATTTCTCCGATTTCGGTTCGAGCTAATCTGGTTGAAGCTTTTTCACATAAGCATCGCATCCCCAAACTTTAAGAAACGACAACTTTGCTTTCTTGACAAACCATAGTTCATACGGTGTCGTCTCAACAAATTTAGATGTTGCCCTATTTGCCGTGAATGCAGCTATCTCTAATGCATAACCCCAAAACGATAACAGTAAATCAGTAAGGGACATCATAGATCGCACCATATCTAGTTAAGTGCAATTACGACGTTCAGACACACTATTACGCTGTGGTGTTCCAGGTGGCGTGAGTTGCGAAACTATTCCGCATTATTTCAAACAAAGACCAAACTTGTAACTCAAATATTCTCCTCCACGATCAGATCGTAGAAACTTTATTTTCTTGTTACGGTGATTTTCCACTTCACTCTAAAATTCTTTGAACTTTTCAAATGTTTCAGACTTATGTTTCATCAAGTAGATATACCCATATCTGCTCAAATCATCTATGAAGGTCAGAAAATAACGATACCCACCGCGAGCCTCAACACTCATCGGACTGCATACATCAGTATGTATTATTTACAATAAGTCAGTTGCTCGCTCCATTGTCCGGAGAACGGAGTCTTAGTCATCTTGTCCATGAGTCATGGTTCGCAAACATCAAGTGATTCATAATCAAGTGATTCCAAAAGCCCATCAGCATGGAGTTTCTTCATGCGCTTTACACCAATATGACCTAAACGGCAGTGCCACATATAATTTGCACTATCATTATTAACTTTGCATATTTTGGCTTCAATATTATAAATATGTGTATTACTACGATCGAGATTCAATAAACCATTCACCATGGGTGCATGACCTCAGAAGGTTTTATTCATGTAAACAGAATAACAATTATCCTTGACTTAAATGCATAACTGTATTGCAATAAACATGATCCAATCATATTATGCTTTACGCAAACACTAAATAACATTTATTTTAGGTTTAACACTAATCCCAAAGGTAAAGGGAGTGTGTGATGGTGATCTTATCAACCTTGGAATCACTTCCTACTCACATAATCACCTCGCCCTTAACTAGTCTATGTTTTTTTGCAACTCCTGTTTCGAGTTACTACTTTTAGCAACTGAACCAGTATCAAATACCGAGGGGTTTGCTATAAACACTAGTAAAGTACACATCAATAACATGTATATCAAATATACCTGTGTTCAATTTGCCACCCTTCTTATCCGCCAAGTATCTAGGGTAGTTCCACTTCCAGTGACCATTTCCTTGGCAGTAGAAGCACTCAGTTTTAGGCTTGGGTCTAGCTTTGGGCTTCTTCATGGGAGTGGCAACTTTCTTGCCATTATTCTTGAAGTTCTCTTTCTTTCCCTTGCTCTTTTACTTGAAACTAGTGGTCTTGTCAACCATCAACACTTGATGCTTCTCTTGATTTCTACCTTCATCGATTTCAGCATCATGAAGAGCTTGGGAATCATTTACATTATCCCTTGCATTTTATAGTTCATCACAAAGTTCTAATAACTTGGTGATAGTGACTAGAGAACTCTGTCGATCACTATCTTATCTGGAAGATTAACTCCCACTTGATTCAAGTGATTGTAGTACTCAGACAATCTGAGCACATGCTCACTGGTTGAGCTATTCTCCTGCATCTTGTAGGCAAAGTACTTGTTAGAGGTCTCATACCTCTCGACTCGGGCATGAGTCTGAAATACCAATTTCAGCTCTTGGAACATCTTATATGCTCCATGGTATTCAAAACGTTTTTGACGTCTCAGTTCTAAGCCGTAAAGCATGGTGCACTAAACTATCAAGTAGTCATCATACCGAGCTTTGTCTAATGTTCATAACGTCTGTATCTGCTCCTGTAATAGGTCCGTCATCTAGTGGTGCATCAAGGACATAATACTTCTGTGCAGCAATGAGGATAACCCTCAGATCACGGAGCTAGTCCGCATCATTGCTACTAACATCTATCAACTTATTTTTCTCTAGGAACATATCTAAAATAAACGGGGAGCTACATCGCAAGCTATTGATCTACAATATAGATATGCAAATACTATCAGGACT
This sequence comes from Triticum dicoccoides, assembly GCF_002162155.2. Taxonomy (NCBI): domain Eukaryota; kingdom Viridiplantae; phylum Streptophyta; class Magnoliopsida; order Poales; family Poaceae; genus Triticum; species Triticum dicoccoides. The sequence goes on along the minus strand of NC_041388.1, from coordinate 652,281,788 downwards.
AAGTTCACGATAAATTAAAGTTCCATTAATCATATTACTTAAGAACTCCCACTTAGATAGACATCCCTCTAGTCATCTAAGTGATCACGTGATCTAAATCAACTAAACCATGTCCGATCATCACATGAGATGGAGTAGTTTTCAATGGTGAACATCACTATGTTGATCATATCTACTATATGATTCACGCTCGACCTTTCGGTCTCTAGTGTTCCGAGATCATATCTGCATATGCTAGGCTCGTCAAGTTTAACCCGAGTATTCTGCGTGTGCAAAACTGGCTTGCACCCATTGTATGTGAACGTAGAGCTTATCACACCCAATCATCATGTGGTGTCTCGGCACGATGAACTTTCGCAATGGTGCATACTCAGGGAGAACACTTATACCTTGAAATTTAGTGAGAGATCATCTTATAATGCTACCGTCGAACTAAGCAAAGTAAGATGCATAAAGGATAAGCATCACATGCAATCAATATAAGTGATATGATATGGCCATCATCATCTTGTGCCTATGATCTCCATCTCCAAAGCACCGTCATGATCACCATTGTCACCGGCTTGACACCTTGATCTCCATTGAAGCATCGTTGTCGTCATGCCAACTATTGCCTCCACGACTATCGCTACCGCTTAGTGATAAAGTAAAGCAATCACATGGCGATTGCATTTCATACAATAAAGCGACAACCATATGGCTCCTGCCAGTTGCCGATAACTTGTCTTACAAAACATGATCATCTCATACAATAAAAATTAGCATCATGTCTTGACCATATCACATCACAACATGCCCTGCAAAAACAAGTTTAGACGTCCTCTACTTTGTTGTTGCAAGTTTTACGTGGCTACTATGGGCTGAGCAAGAACCGTTCTTACCTACGCATCAAAAAACCACAACGCCATATAATGATTGTTTTTTGATCTACAGAAAGAACTCTGTTCATTGGATCCGATTCAACTAAAGCTGGAGAAACAGACACCCACTAGCCACTTGTGTGCGAAGCACGTCGGTAGAACCAGTATCGTGTAAGCGTACGCGTAATGTCGGTCTGGGCCGCTTCATCCAACAATGCCGCTGAATCAAGAATCAACTAGTGACGGCAAGCAATATGTATATACCCACGCCCACCTTTGTGTTCTACTCGTGCATATGACATCTACGCATAAACCTGGCTCGGGTGCCACTGTTGGGGAACGTAGTGATTTCAAAAAAATTCCTACGCACACGCAAGATCATGGTGATGCAAAGCAACGAGAGGGGAGAGTGTCGTCCACGTACCCTCGTAGACCGTAAGTGGAAGCGTTATGAGAACGCGGTTGATGTAGTCGTACGTCTTCACGATCCGACCGATCCAAGTACCGAACGTACGGCACCTCCGAGTTCAGCACACGTTCAGCTCGGTGACGTCCCACGAACTCCGATCTAGCAGAGCTTCGAGGGAGAGTTCCATCAACACGATGGCGTGATGACGGTGATGATGATGCTACCGACGCAGGGCTTTGCCTAAGCACTACTACGATATGACCGAGGTGGATTATGGTGGAGGGGGGCACCACACACGGCTAAAAGATCAATTGATCAACTTGTGTGTCCATGGGGTGCCCCCTCCCCCGTATATAAAGGAGTGGAGGAGGGGGAGGGCCGGCCCTCTACTATGGCGCGCCCTGGGGAGTCCTACTCCCACTGGGAGTAGGATTCCCCCCTTCCATGTAGTAGGAGTAGGAGAGAAGGAAAGGGAAAAGAGAAGAGAAGGAAGGAGGGGCCGCCACCCCTCCCCCTAGTCCAATTCGGACTAGGCCTTGGGAGGCGCGCAGCCTCCCCTCTCTCTTTCCCCTAAAGCCCAATAAGGCCCATGTACTCTCCGGCGAATTCCCGTAACTCTCTGGTACTCCGAAAAATAACCGAATCATGCGGAACCTAGATGTTCATATTGGTTCCTACATATTCTACGAAGATCTTTTTCGGTCAAACCGCATAACAACATACGTTATTCCCTTTGTCATCGGTATGTTACTTGCCCGCGATTCGATCGTCGGTATCTCAATGCCTAGTTCAATCTCGTCACCGTCAAGTCTCTTTAGTCATTCCGTAATGCATCATTTCGCAACTAACTCATTAGTTACATTGCTTGCAAGGCTTATAGTGATGTGCATTACCGAGAGGGCCCAAAGATACCTCTCCGACAATCGGAGTGACAAATCCTATTCTTGATCTATGCCAACTCAACAAGTACCATCGGAGACACCTGTAGAGCACCTTTATAATCACCCAGTTACGTTGTGACATTTGGTAGCACACAAAGTGTTCCTCCGTTATTCGGGAGTTGCATAATCTCATAGTCATAGGAACATGTATAAGTCATGAACAAACTAAACGATCATCGTGCTAAGCTAACGGATGGGTCAAGTCAGTCACATCATTCTCTAATGATGTGATCCCGTTAATCAAATGACAACTCATGTCTATGGCTAGGAAACTTAACCATCTTTGATTCAACGAGCTAGTCAAGTAGAGGCATACTAGTGACACTTTGTTTGTCTATGTATTCACACATGTACTAAGTTTCTGGTTAATATAATTCTAGCGTGAATAATAAATATTTATCATTATATAAGGAAATATAAATAACAACTTTATTATTGCCTCTAGGGTATATTTCCTTCAACCTTCCAGTAGTAAAGAAGTCTAGGAAGAGACCGAGGAAAGGCAAAAAATCTGCTTCTATGATCCAGCCGCCTCAGCAGCCTCGGGTTCAAGACCGTATAGATATCCCGGTGGGGCAAAATGGCATATCCCCGGTCAACCAATCCTACCTGAAGCAGCGCTAGGGGCTAGATTCGGCGATTTAAGGAGACTTCATGACGATGTGCTGCGGATAGAGAAAGGCCTCATCGCCTCAAAAAATCCAGGATACCCACTCTACGTGGTTAACGTGCCGCGGCAATTGTCGTACGTCAACACATTCCCCACGGAGAAGTTCTTCCTTCGATTCGATTACATCTTTGACATGTTTCACTTGAAGAAGCTGGATTTTACATTTGTCCGCCGTTATGCCTTGCACATGAACTACCTCATCGTGGTTGAGCAGATACCTCATATCTGTGTCGCTGACCCATACTTCATGCACGAGGGCTTCTTGGGAGTCTGCGCAGAGCACCATGAATACGCGAGGGAATACATCGCCAATTTCATGCTCACCAATAAGGACAAGGAGGCGATTCTCGTGCCTTATCACCCCCTGTAAGTCATCCGCACGGATATCCTTCCTTTGATTTCAATCATTCATTTGCACGGTGGAGGCTAATTAATTTGAGGTGTACTTATTTTGCGCAGCGGCGGGCGCGCCGTCCTCATAATCCTCTACCCCCGATACTCCCACGCTCTTTACTTGGACTCATCGAAGAACATTAACAAAAAGGATTACACCCACATCAAGTCTGTTCTCGACAGTGCTATGTTTTACTACGGCGCATGGGGTGGAGAGGTCAAGGACAAGAAGAAAAGGGACGGCAGGCCCGCCTTCGGCCATAAGACCGACTTCTGCTGCATCCAGCAACTGAGTGATTCTCTTAATGTTGGATTCTATGTCCTACACCACATGCTGGAGTGCAAATGGGATCACCAAAACCTTCGCATGTCACCTAGATCCAGCAATGCCCATATTCTGCAATGGGCAAAGAACTTAGGAGATATCAAGGATCATCGACTTCGAGCTGAGTTCTATCAAATCCAGCGCGAACTTGCCCAAATCATCATGAAGGAGGTCGTCGGAAAAACAGGGATGTTCTACGAAGAAGGATAGATGTCGCGAGAAGACGTCTGAACATGCGTAGCCGCTCAGCGTCTCGACCTGAATCCTTTCACTAAGCTCGGGGACTATCTCCCTGACTTGGATGGATGGCACGACATGGAGTGATTGTTGATATATGACGATGTGTCCGTTTAGTCCATACTATCTGTATGATGAAACTTTGAATTATGCACGACAAAACTTTATTTGTGATGTAATTAAACCGTCCTCCTCAACTAGCGAAGATCACTCTAGTTAGGACATTTTGGGTACGATGAACTTTGTTATATATGCTTATGATATATTGCTTCTATTTTTGCCAAGTTTGTCTCTTTCTGTTGCTCAACTATATATGTTGCATATCATTGACTCATGTGACGATGCAGGTGTATAGATCATCGATGGCGAAGAAGTGCTACGCCAGGACTATACGACAAGTGGCCGGAATGTCAGGCCCAGGTGTATCAGTTTCCGGTTTCCGAGCGACAGCCAGTAGTTAGTTTAGGTTCACGCTAATGCGAGAGAGGGATACGAACTCATGTACTACATAGTTCCGCTCTCACTCAAAGTGATAGCTCTTCTCGCGTATATCATTGTTTAGATGGATGACGATGTAGTTGCAAGTAATTGAGACTTGTATCGCTATTTTCGAGATGATGACGAGAGACCACTTTGTGTTGGATGATGATTATGATGATGACATGATTTGATGAGACTATTTGTATGTATATGCTATGATTACATTTGTATGTGTATGATATGCTAAAGATTATTGTATAAAGCCTATTAAAATACAAAACAAAAATGCCGAAAAAACAGAAACTAATAAAACTAGCAGTAGCGAGGGGAACAAAGTTAGCAGTAGCGCTCCCTTACCAGTAGCGCTTCCTGCTAAAAAGAGCTGTAGATATTAGCAGCAGCGCTCTGCACTAAAGCGCGCTACTGCTAGCCATGTATAGCAATTGCGTGGAATGGTTGGCGCTACTGCTACATATTAGCTGTAGCGCCTTATCAGTAGCGCGTCGTCCCTCACTACTGATAGGGAAAATACATGTGCTACTGCTAGGGTTTTCGCTAGTAGTGTGGTACTAACTATTATACCTTGCCTTTTTTATTTCTTTGCCCCATTTCCAATATAAAGAAGATATTTATGCACATTCTTGTTTTCAGGCCTTTCCAAAGCAGTTCATTGATGATTACCTCTCAAACCACCTGTATGGTCAGGAGGCGAGGAAGGTATTCATAAAACACACACGGTTCAATATTGAAGTGTTCCTGAAGAGGACGAAGGATGGACATTCAATCATCCACAGAGACTGGCCTAAAGTTACAAAGACCATCAACATCAATGAAGGCTCAATATTCGCCTTCTGCTTCAGCAGTTTTCTAGATGAGATACATTTGTCTATGTACCGTCTATGATGCTAATTTCGAAAGGTTATAGATGTTGCATGTGAAACTTGGTCCTGGTATAGTTGTGTAATGGGGTAGATGAGTACTGAAGCTATATGATGTTGTACTCTGATGTATTTCAATTATGAAAATGAAATATATTGTGTGCTTAATATGAACTGTCAATTAGATTAATAAATGGATTATGAATAATCGGATAATTAGCTTGCTAATTGGGTTTTGCTATTGCAAATGGTTGTTGAAATAATACCGTGGGCGATGACCTCAGGCAACGCACACAGTTTCTAGGAATAAACCGTGTTAGATCAATGAACAATCACACATGACTTTCTCTTGAAAACTGTTTGCGTTAGACCACCTTGCGCAAATGTTTACCACATGAAATTTGTGTGTGATGGACAGACTTTGTCACACAGTTTCTTCCACGGACCGTGTGTGATATATTCAATAACGCAAGCGATTTAACGGGAAAAATTGTGTGTGATATACCTGTGAACGAAAACATTTTCCTTGGAGCGACTGTGTGGGATGTGCATACGAACGGAAACGTTTAGCGGGGACTGACTGTGTGGGATGTACTTGCGACCGGAAACAATTTTGCCGTATAATTGTATTTTTTAGATCTATTGTATGTATTTCCGTATTTCAGCGCTCGCCGGTCGCACACGACCTCATTTTGCCAAACGTGTGCGCCAGGAGGGCATACCCCCAATGGTTTCTGGGTCATGTGGGAAGGACCCCCCTATTGCCCACACTCACTTGGCGACGGTTCCAAATGCCGTCGCGGAAAGGGGTTAAAAACCGTTTGTTTAGGAGCTCGTTGTACTAGTGTAAGTCAAAAAATTCCGAAGGCAATAGAGACAAAGCAACTACATTCAAATAAAAACAATCGAGTTCAGATAAATCCATTAAGGGTTAGAATCACTAGAAGAAGTACTCGAGCATCAAGCCCGAAAGAGTTTAACAATTACAAAACCACTCGGCATTCCGAGGCAAATAAGGTCAAGTTATCAAGTTTTTCACTCAGCGGGAGGAGGACTTGCCGGCTCGACGAAACTGTCCAAGTCGATGTCGTGTGCAATACGGGTGGCTGCGTCGATAAAGGTCTCCATGGAAGTTTAAAATTGAAGCTTCTTGGTGTTGGCCACCTGAAGAGGCTGCAGCTTCTCTTCCTTGGCGTCCTTGAAGTGAAAACAAACCAGAGATAGAGCCATGTCAGCACCGCAGTGACCAGATGACTTCTTCCACGCCTGCACTCGGTCACGGGTGTCATTGAGTCGAGTCATCAGTGACTCGAGATCATTCTGAAACACATCTTCTGGCCAGAGCTCCTTATCAATCTGTGACAATGTCACTTTCAGTCGGGCAAGGTAGTCCAAGACATTGGCAAGGCGGGATTCCAGTCACAACACGTTCATGGCAGCTTCATCCTTGACAGGAGAGTTGATGGGGTTCAGTCCTGTCTAGATCCACCTAGTTTCCTCCTAAAATTCTGACAGAATTCTGCCCGCACAAAAAGGCAACAAATGGGCAGCGACATGGTGAAGAAGTTTTTTGGCAATCAGTCGGATAAGGGAAAGTACCTTCAAGCATAAGGAACATCTTCTTGGCAAGACAACCGAGATAAGTTTCCAGTTCGTCCCTCTTTCGAGTGAGAACATCCACTTTGTCAGCCAAAGCTACCTTCTCCTCCTTCCGTTGCACAACCTCTTTCTTCGCCTCGTCAACAGCAGTTTTCAGGTTGACGTTCTTCTCCTCCAACTTTTCGACTGAAGCCAGCTTCTTCTCAGCAAGTTAAGCCTTCTCACGCGCCGTTTCTGCGCCGTGGCAAGATCAAGATCCTTCTGCTTCAGAGCCTGATTCATTTTGTCTAAATAAATAACATTCCTCAAACGAGCCTGGAGTTGACGGTTCTCACTACGCACATCTATTCGAGTGAAATCACTCGGTTCAAAAAATGGAAAGGAAAAAATGACAGGGCGAGTAGTCAGCAAGGTGTTACCTCCCATGACAACTGCTTCATCCTGGGCATTCTTCAGGTTCTCCTTAGCTAACTCCAGGTCGAGATTTAGGTGGATCTGCCTCTTCTCCAAATCAGCATACTTGGTCCCAAGTTCACAAGTTCTCCGCAATCAACAAAAAAACAAGTTAGTCGACAGAAATGAAGATCGGTTACTTCCGAGTGGAAAGTGTACAAGATCAAATGGCCACAACAAAAAGAGCTCTAACACTGTTGCTGAATCGCACATTCAACAGCAGTCTCGGGGACTACACCCAGTGGGTGCACTTAGCGTGTCCCCACTGGTTTGATTTCCCATTCGGCATGGTCTGCCCAGCTTGAGTGAAAGGAGTAACAAAACAAAACAAAACATTTGTTCTAAGACCATCGTCGACTGCCAGTAGTCAACAACGGTCTCAGGGACTACACCCAGTGGGTGCACTCGGCGTGCCCCCACTGGACCAACAACTCACTCGACACAACTTCTCTAAGTCGAGTGAAAGAGCTACACGGCTACACGACTACACCCACTGCGTGAACAGATGCAAGGAACATGTTGACATCTTACGAATAATAAAGGAGCATTTTTTCAGATAGCATATCCTAACAGAGCAAAGGTCTTACTGGAAGCCAACCGGAAATCAACTTACAATCCCACTTACTCGGACATTGGTTTGGAGGGCAGAGCTGGCATCATAAGCGGCCTTGCTGTTTTCATACACCACCTTCAGTCATTCCATCATCAGACCTGCCTGGATCACGGCCTCCTTGGCAGCCCCTACTTGATCCTCCGTGACGTGATGAGTAACAAAAAGAGGAGATGTTTGAACAGACGACGTAGCCGATGGAGTTGAAGCTTAAAATTGCGAAATCGGAGCAGGAACCTAGGCAATCGACCCGAAGGCTGGTCAGTCGACAAAGGTTCAGCAAAGGAAACAACAATGTGAACTGGATCACCAAGTTGCTGAACGGCTGGCTCAGATGCCGAGTGAGGCACTTTGCTCGCGGGCACCCTCCTTCTCGAAGTCCCACTCCTCCTCTCTATATTCCTTTGAAGCACTTCATCATTATCATCGTCCGGAAGCTAGATAACATTTGTTGGCACTGCAAAACACTCGACGGAAAGGTTTCAGTGGCTCACAAAAATAGTCACCAGAATAAAAGCACGCCTGTGGAATCGTACCTGCCCGAGAAGTGGCCACGTCTGCGGTCTCCGCGTCACCTCTCTCCTCATCGATGTCCATGGAGGTCCCAGAGGTAGCATCACTAAAAGTTCCAAGTTTCACTCAGTCAAGCAAGGGAACAAGTCCACAAGGAAAACAAAAGACAAAGAGAAGAAGCACTCACGCAAAAGCAACAAGTACGACCGCCTTGATCCTAGGCGGGCCTTCTGGGGCTTTGGTGGAGCTACTTTAGCCTGCTTCGCAGCCTTCTCCGATGGCTCTGGAGTCGAGGTCCGAGTGCGCTTCGTAATTTTGGCACTCAGTGCGACTGCTTTGCCACCTCCCCCGCAGGGTCCTGCGGCTACTTGGAGCACTGTTCAGAGCGGGGCGGCAAGTCGACTTCCTTGCTACTTCCGGAGTCCTTGCTGTCGTCTTCACTGTCATCTGCATATTGCCATTCGGCGCTGTCAGCATCGCTCTCCGCTCCCTCCTGCAGCTGCTCCCCGTTTGGCATTGAGTACATCTTGGTGAAAATCTGCAAGACATAAGTTACAAGTATCAGCCGGATTCAAGAGCAATGTGTCTTCAGGGCCTGAGTACATCCACATTGGATGGTCACGAGCTTGGAGAGGTTGGATGCGTCGACTGAGGAACACCTCCAATAAATCCATGCCGGTCACACCCTCCCGGACTAAGTTAACGACCGCGTCGACTAAAAGGGACACCTCACCTTTCTCTTATGTGGTTACAATCAGTGAAGAAGGCCGACGGAGTCTCTCCATAGTGAAAGGGGGGAGGCCGGTCGACTGACCAGGAGTCGGGATGTCTTTGCGGTAGAACCAGGTCGACTGCCATCCTCTGACTGACTCGGGAAAGGTCATGGGATGAAAAGTACTTCTACCCCTAATTTGGATCACTAATCCCCCGCACATCTGGATCACGTGTGTCTTTTCATCACTCGGGTTAGCCTTCTTCACCGTCTGAGAATGGCAAGTGAAGATGTGTTTGAATAGGCCCCAGTGTGGCTGGCACCCTAGGAAGTTTTCTCACAAGGAGATGAACGCAGGAAGATACGAGATTGTGTTGGGAGGGAAGTGGTGAATCTGAGCACCAAAAAAAGTTCAGAAAACCCCGAAATAACGGATGCGAGGGAAGGGAAAAACCTCGATCGACGTGGGTGGTGAGGAGTACGCGCTCACCCTCGCGCAGCTTTTTTTTGAGCAAAAACAGTTGGGAAGGCCCCCCACTGTAACTCTGATTTTCATTAATATGATGGAGTGTTACATATGGATATACAGGATGGAATCAAAATATGAAAAATAAATCATTTACAAATAATCCAGCCAACTTTGCATGCCCTCCTTCAATCCAGGTTTTGCTTTTTTGATGATGATTCTCAAGTGTTCCTTGAGTGTGGCTAGGCAGAATGCCATATTCTTAGTCTTGTGATCAAATATGATGTTGTTTCTGTGCTGCCATAGGCTCCAACAACCAGCTATTAGGCATTCCTTGAAACATCATGTGGTATCCTACTTCTAACCCTTGCACAGCTAGGGCTCGGATTCCCCCTCCGGCAACCTCCAAGATCCGTGAGCAATCATGTCGTCAGCGGCGAGCTTCTCCAAGTCCTCTTGCACGACGGTGGAGCAGATCCAGTCCCCCTGGATCCAACCAGGCGGCAGACCGGACCGCGACGACGACCCCCGAGCCGTCTTCTTGCCCTTCGTCGTCGCCTTCTCTGCACGCTCCATAGTCGCGGTATTCTCCTTCACCATGGCGGCGGAGCTTGAGAGGAGCAGGTGAGGGTGCGACGAGCAGGAGGAAACGAGGTGGAGAAGCGGAGAGAAAGGGGATCGAATGAGGCTCACAGTGCCTCGCATCGGCCTCGACGCTTTTTATGGGCCCGCTTTCGAGTGGCTGACCCATGGGCCCGAGCGATCCCATCACATCCCGTAACAGGCACTCGGTCGATACGTGGCGAAAAAGGCGGCACAAAGATCGAGGAGTCCCTGTCTAATCATTCCGTTTATTGCGCCCCGTCCCACACGCTTCTCCAAAATTTTGAATCCCGTGAGATCCGGAAACCGCAGAGCACTCAGTCGCATCGAAGATATCATGTTCAGTTCACTCAAAGATCTACGGCATGATTCACTCGATGATCTCAGAAGCCAGAATCGATTGAGGCGACCGATGCAGAGTTGAAGTATCAGTATGCTTTCAAAACCTTGATGAAATGCCTCCGAAGCATTGAGTCGAGTCAGAAACAACTTCAACCCTCCTTTAGTCAGACCTCAATTCATTCGGGGGCTAATGACGATGACATGTACCTAGGGTAGGGTCTTAGGCCTGACCTATACACCTTACACAAGGCCACTATCCTAGAGTCAAAGACATTCAAAGTCCCACAGAAGACACCAACTGAAATCACCTTGAAGTGCAATCCACTCAACAATACAAAAGAATCACTCGGAGCACAGAAGACCTACAATCGCCCCAGTATGGCAACGGTCAGGTGTTCACTACGTAGTCTTAAAGATCATTAATAGTCATTTATAACGGGCGTTACCAGCAACGCTCCTATCTTAACTCACATTGAACCATGTGTAATTGAGGGCTGGAGGGGCCTGGCGCACTCTATATAAGCCACCCCCCTCCTCTGGCACAAGGGTTCGCACCCACTGTAACTCTCATACATAATCCAGTCGACAAGCCTCTGAGGCATTGAGACGTAGGGTTGTTACCTCCTCCAAGAGGGGTCTGAACTCATAAAACTTGCGTGTACAACCTCACCGTAGCTAGGGCCTTGCCTCCTCCTACGTACCCCTACTCTTACTGTCAGACTCACTCCCACGACACTCGTCTTGTGAGCATAGTTCTCTCCTTCCTCATCATGTGAAGCACCACTACAACCTCTTCTTCAAATATAGGACGCCTCCTCCCATCAGGATCCATGTATCTCGCTTCTCGAACTCCTGTAGACGGCAGGAGGAGTAGAAAATAGAGGCTGAGTGGGGGTGAAGGACCCGCCATACGTGGTGGTGCGGTCACGGTTACTAGGGGGCTGGGTGACAGCAAGGCCGTGGCAGCCATGGTAGGTGGATGGGAGACAAACTGTAGGGGCCCTTATTCGCTCATTCGCACATCCATGTGTTCAAACGATTGACGAGGAAAACGTAGCACTCTTCAACATTATCTACCGGCGGCACCTGCGACCTTTGATTGTAAAGCCAAAAGAACTGCCAACTGCTAGGATCGACCCGGGATGTCGTTCCGGTGTTAACTAACCAATTGCCGCCAATATGATTTCTTCAACCTTCTTTCTCCGAGAGCTTCTATGTATTAATTCTCAATCAAATTCACATTTCATTTTAGAATTCTCTTTCCATTTAAAACTTAGGCCCCGTTTGATAGCAAAGTATTTTCTAAGTATTTTAAAAATACTACAGTTTTTCAGATACCATAGTTTTATTTGCTGTGACCTATTTAGCTAGCACTAAATATTGTGTTATTAAAACTAGAGTATTCGTAAAACTGTAGTAATTTCTCTGCATAATAAAAAGAACCCTGGACCTCTTTTTAAAAAATAGAGCAAGCGAAAGAAACAGGTCAGTCGCTAGCTATTCACAACAAGCTCGTCTCGCTCTCATGCCATCGCGTCCGGCGCCGCCGCTACAGCCGTCTCTGTAGATTCTCCATCGGGTACGTTCAGTTTTTGCATGCTCCTATTCTTATGGACGCGTACGGTAAGGGCTACCAGCTAGCGACCGAAAATAATGCACCAGAAATTGTAAGGAAGCCAAAGAAGCCAGCTACGCGTGTTTGACCTGATAACAGTAAGGTATATGCTAGCTAGCTACATCTGCATGGCCCATTAGTTGAATGCAATGGCTAGCTACGTGCGAGTGTTTGCAGCGCTAACAGCTAGCCATCTAAACTTACAGCACTGTGCACGACACAGCCAAACAAATGCTTTGTATTGCCAATACTTTACAATACTTTGTTATGTTAAAACCACGGTATTTTATGCCCACAGGCTAAATTACTGCAGTTTGTTGATAATGTGGTTTTTCTAATACTTTGCTATCAAACAGGGCCTTAAAAATATTCACCATGTTATAGTGCAAAATCATTCAATTTTACAGATATGTCATACAAATTAAAAAAATATTCACCATGATGCAATATTTTATTTAGCTAGTGGAAAAATATTGTAGTGTCCGTTCACAAAGCATAGAAAAATAGAGATCTTGCATGTCGATGTCGACTAAGACTGAACTAATTTTCAGATTATGTCTTTTCAAACAATTTCATTTTCCTGAAAACGTGTATCATGTAATGCTCTTAATTTGCCAAAAAAAGTAATGCTCTTAATTACTTATCATTTGTTTGCCTTTTGATCGACCGCATTGAAAGTTGGTGTAGAGTTGGTTTTCGTTTGTATAATGCCTTGTCAATGAATCTATTTTCAGTGATGTCATGGATCCAAGACTGACAGTAGAATGGGGGGTAGGTATGAGGACGCAAGATCCTAGCTATGGCGAAGTTGTACACACGAGTTTACGAGTTCAGGCCCTTCGTGGAGAAAGTAACATCCTTACATCTCGGTGGCCGGAGGCGGTCGACTGGATTGTGTGTGTGTGTGTGTGTGTGTGTGTGTGTTACAGGGGTGCGAACCCTTGTGCCAGTGGAGGGGGTGGCTTATATAGAGTGCGCCTAGACCCCAGCCAGCCCACGTTACAAGGGGTTTAAGGTACATAAAGAGATGGCGTTACAGGTAACGCCAGTAATAAAGTGACATAAATGATTATTAAGTCTATGGAGTAAACTCCCGACCGTTGCTGTGTAGAGTGACTTTAGATCTTCTATCTGTTGAGTGACAATTCTTGTAGTCGAGTGTCTTCGGGTCTTCCAAGTGGAATGCTTCTGGTCATGTGGATGATGCTATCTCTTGAATGCTTCTGGTTTTAGGGTGATGTCCTAGGGGAGGGTGTTTAGGTCAGCCCTATGACCCTACCCTAGGTACATAGCTACATCATTAGCCCCTGAATGGTTCAGGGTTCGAGTGGAGAAGGAGTTAAGAATACCTCTGACTCAACTTTCGCGCTTCGGAAGCGTCTTACTGAGATCAAATGAACAATCATGATGACTTCAACTTCTTTTTCAGTCGCCTTGATCCATTCTTAGTTTGTCGAGTGAACTTTCACTGAAAAGCTTCGAGTGTTGATACGGAAAAAATCTTTCGTCTGACAGGTTGCTCTGCTGCTCGCGGATCTGGCAGGATTCGAATTTTGGAAAGCGCGCGGGGCTGAGGAGGTTGCAGTAATCGGGATGGATTAGGCAGGGTCGCCTCGATCTCTGCGCCACCTTTTTCGCCACGTATTGCACGCGTGACTATTGCAGGATTTGACAGGATCGCCCAGGCCCGCAAGTCAGCCACTCGGAAATGGCCCCATATAAGGCGCCGGATTGGGGTTTTGCACAGTGCGCCCCACTCTCTCTCTCTCTCTCTCTCTCTCTCTCTCTCTCTCTCTCTCTCTCTCTCTCTCTCTTTCTTCTCTGTTTCTCTGCCGCATCCGCCTCTGCTCTCGGCGCTGCCGGCCCGCTCGAGCTTCGTTTGCTGCAATGGGGAAGGAGAAGATGGCGGCCTTGGAGCACGCAAAGATGGCGATGGTGAAGGTGAAGGGGAAGAAGACCAGCCGGGGCGGATCCTCGTTGAGATCCGGCCTGCCATGCGGCTGGATCCAGGGAGATTGGATTCGGTCGACAATCCGGCAAGACGACATCGATGATCTGGTCGAGAGAGGACTGATTCCCCACAAGTCAGCGCGGCTCCCAGAGGACGAGACCGAGCCACGGCCACGGGAGGGTGAGTGCGTGCTCCTCGCCACCCATGTCGACCGTGGTTTTTCTTTGCCTCCCCACCCTTTCTTCTGAGGTTTCTTGAACTTCTTGGGGCACAACTTCATCACTTTTCCCCCAATACTATCATGTACCTCGCTGCATCCATGTCCATGTATGAGAATTTCCTGGGTTGTCGACCACACTGGGGCCTCTTCAAACACATTTTCACCTATCGATCTCAGTCGGTCAAAAAGGCCAATCTGAGTGATGAGAGGACACACGTGATCCAGATGTGTGGGGGCCTTGGGATCCAGATGAGCGGAAAAAGTACTTTCCCAGTCATGATTCTTCCCAAGGCAGTCAGAGGTTGGCAATCGACCTAGTTCTACTGCAAAGACCAGCCGACTCCAGACCAGTCGACCGGACTTCCCCCCTTTTCCATAGCTCGAGTCGAGAAGCCCTCTGCCTTGAAAGTGACTCCGGAGGATAAATAGGAGGTGACGGTGCTGGTCGAGCGAGTGGTCCAGCTCGTTCGTGATGGTGTGAGTGGCATGGATCTGCTGGAGGTCTTCCTCAGACGACGCATTCAGCCACTTCAAGCTCGCGACCATCCGATGTGGATGTATTCGGGCCTCGAAAATACCACTCGGATCCACCCAGAAGAAGTCGATGAGGATACGGTGGAGCAGTAGTTGAGGGGCATCACTGGCAACAAAGATAACCCCAGGGGGTCCAGGAGAGTCCCTCCACTCGACAACTCATATGAACCAGACAAGGTCCAATTCTATCTTCCGAGTATTTTTTGATGTACCATGTAATTGCTTTTTGCCAATCGACTGACATTTGTTCCACTTGTTGTCTTTAAGTCTCTAATTGAGATGTACTTGATGCCCAACGGAGAACAGGAGCAGGACCTGGAAGGGGGGCGAGTGGAGGTGAAAGCATGGATTGGCAATCTGACGGAGGGGAAGAGGAGGAGGAAACCGAGGACTCGAGCAGCGGTGAGGAAGTCGAGTCACTGCCTCGCACTAAAAAGCGTTCCAAACATAATCATGACTCGGCGAGTGTCCGTGGAGAAGTAGCTAGGTCGACCGGGCAAACTTCCAAGCGCACTCGGACCTCTTCCCCTATGCTGACTGAGAAGGCCCCGAAGCAGCAAAAGATTACGGAACCAAAGCCTCGGAAGGCCCTGCCCAAGATCATGATAGACGTCCCCGTCGCTTTTGCGTAAATGTCTTGTCTCCACTTTTCGATCGAGGATTTATGCTGTCGACTCTCTTTATCATTGATCTGATTGAATCTTAAAACTTGCAGAGCTGCCACTTTTGGGACTTCTGCCTACAGGGATGATGACGAAGGCGTAGAAGACACGGTCACTTCTAACCTGGGTATGATTTTTGCAAACTTGCCTTTGCTTTCTCAGCCATTTTGTTGACCGACTGAATTCCAACAACTAACTCTTCTTTGCAGCTCCTCCTCATGTCATTGATCTTCTGGATGACGACGAGGACGTGCCACTGAGACCTAGGAGGAGTAAGAAGGCATCAACTGGCAAGACGTCCTAATCGGTGCTGGTAGCAGAACTAGTGACCCAACAGCCTGAAGATGTGAGTCGGGCTTTTGTTACTTTTGCTGCTCCATTATCAAGTGAACGCCCCACATCGTCGACTGCACCAGTGTTTGCTTCAACTATCCAGACTCATGTCTCGGAACTTCAAGCTGCTGCGACCGCACCGTCAACCCCATTCTTTACCACTCATCACGTTCCAGAAAGCCAGGCCGGCGCCGCCACAGAAGCCATTCGCCAAGCTGGCATAATGATGGAGCGAGTGAAGGTGGTGCACGAAAATAGTCAGGCTGCTTATGGCGCCAGTGCAGCCCTTCGAGCCAATGTCTAGGTAAGTTGGCTTCCGACTGAACTGTTATCTTGTTGCTTCTCCTGTTAGGATATGCTACCTGAAAACTTTTCTCCGTGCAACTTCTTGTTATTCTGCACTTCGCATCTGCGCACCTACTGGGTGTTTGATGTCTTTATTGTTTCACTCTTCCACTCGGTCTGGGTGGACCATGTCGAGTGGAATCCGAACCAGTGGGGGCACGCTAAGTGCACCCACTGGGTGTAGTCCCCGAGACCGCAGTCGACTGCTGGCAGTCGGTTGGGGTCTAAGTATGTCTTTCTTTCTTCTTTTTTACTCAATCTGGGCAGGTCATGTCGAGTAGAAACCAATGGGGGCACAATAAGTGCACCCGCTGGGTGTAGTCCTCGAGACTACTGTCGAATGTTTGATTCTACAGTAGTCTTAGAGTTCTATTCACTCGGAAGCGAATGATCTTTGATCGTGTTCATTGATGTATCTTTTGCCAACTGTAGAAATCATGTGAGCTTATCTCCAAGTTCACCAAATTTGAGGAAAAGTAGAGGCGACTCATCCTTGATTTGGAACTGGACAATCAAAACTTGAAAAAGGATCCAGATGAAGTAGCTGGTACGGAAGGTAACGACCTGTCGACTGTTTATCTTGACCATCTCTCGAATTATCTCTTCGTTCCGTTCCTTGACCCGAGTGCATATTCTTCAGAGAAAATGAAGCAAGCCTTGGAGCAAAAGAATCTTGACCTTGCAGCTGCGTAGAAGGAGGCTAAGGAAAAGACCGCACTTGCTAACAAGAAGCTGGCTTTAGTCGGAGTACTGGAGGAAGACAACGCTAAGCTAAAGGCATCTCTCACCGAGGCCAACAAAGAAGCAACCCATCTGACGAAGGACAAATTTGCTCTAAACGAGAAGATTGAAGGCATTTCTCGTAAGAGAAATGACCTAGAGGCTTATCTGGGGGCACTCGCCAAAAATTTGTTCCTTATGCTTGAAGGTATTTCCCTTTGTTTGACTGTTTAACTGTTGTCGATTCGTCAGGCATTCGTCGACTCATTATTTCTTTGGGTTTGTAGAATTCTGTCAAAACTTTGAAGAAGAGACTGGGCGGGTCGAGACACGTCTGGACCCTGTCCTTTCTCCCATTGGTGATGATGCTGCTATGAACGTGCTTCGACTGGAATCCCGTGTTGCCAGTGTTACGAGCTACCTTGCTCGCCTGAAGGTGGCTGTGTCGCGCATCAATACAGCACTCTGGCCAAGGGCGACGCTTCAAAATTATCTCGAGTCTCTCATGACTCGACTCAAATGAGGTCCCTGGCCGAGTGCAAGAATGGAAGAAGCCTTCTGCTCGATGTGGTGCCGACGTGGCTCTGTCACTGGTTCGTGTCCACTGCAAGAAAGCCCGAGAAGAGAAGCTGGCAGCGATCAAAGTTGCCAATACCAAGAGGCATGACTTCTGATCATTCATGGAAACCTTCATTGAAGCTGCCACTCGGATTGCTGACGGGATTGATCTGGACGAGTTTATCGAGCCTGCAAGCCCTCCTCTTGTGGAGTGAACAAACTTTATGCCTCGCCTTAAATTTGCCTCGGAATGCCGAGTGATTTGTATCCGTTAAACTCCTTCGGGCCTGATGTCTGAGTACTTTAATCCATGCTCTGGAACATTAGGATTTTATCTGAACTTTGGTTGCTTTTGAATCTTTTGGCTCTTTGCACAGGACTTGTTTCTTGCAGTTTGAGTTGCTATTGACTTTGTGACATAGCTCAATCGAGTGAATCATGAGCCGATTGTGGTCGACCTGCATCTTGTCATCCTTACGGATAAGGATGGAGCGGACATTGTATTTGTGGCGAAGCTCCGAGGACAGATCGTGGTCGACCTGCACCTTGCCGTCCTTACGGGTAAGGATGGAGCGGACGTTGTATTTGTGGCGAAGCTCCGAGGGCAGATCGTGTGTAACGCCCTCGATGCGGCTATAGCTCCCACATGTTGAGGCACGACTTAGAGACATAACCGCATTGAAAGCAATGTCGCAAGTTAGGCAATCATCACAACATCCCATGTAATATAGATAATAAAAGGGGAGATACATAGTTGGCTTACACTCGCCACGTCAATCAAGTACATAAATAGCATTACAACATTCAAACACTCATGGCCCGACTATGATGCCAAAATAAAAGATAACCCAACATGTGACATGGTCCCGATCACCCCAACTGGGAACCACTACTGATCATCAGGGAAAGACACATAGTATCGGCGTGAGTCCTTGTCGAACTCCCACTTGAGCTCAAGCGCGTCATTCAGAATGGAGTCATCAGGCCCTGCATCTGGTTTGGAAGTAATCTGTGAGCCACAGGGACTCAGCAATCTCACACCCTCGCAATCAAGATTATTTAAGCTTATAGGTAAGGCAAGATGAATATGTGGAGCTGCAACAAGCGACTAGCATATATGGTGGTTATCCTGTTCGCAAAAGAGAGCGAGAAGAGGAGGCAAAGCGCGAACGAGTAACTAAAGAGCATCCTGCGGCAAGCATTACTCCAACACCGTGTTCACTTCCCGGACTCCGCCGATAAGAGACCATCACGGTAACTCACACTGTTGATTCATTTTAAATAAATTATGGTTCAAGTTATCTACAACCGGATGTTAACAAATTCCCATCTGCCCATAACCGCGGGCATGGCTTTCGAAAGTCCAATCCCTGCAGGGGAGTCCCACCTTAGCCCATGACAAGCTCTCACGGTCAACGAAGGAATAGACCTTCTCCCGAGACATTCCAATCAGACTCGGTATCTCGGTTCTACAAGACACTTCGACAAGTTAAAACAAATCCAGCAACACCGCCCGAATGTGCCGACAAATCCTGATAGGAGCTGCACATATCTCGTTCTCAGGGCACACTCAGATAGGTCAAGCTACGAGTAAAACCAACCCTTGAGTTTCCCCAAGGTGGCCCCGCAGGCTGCCCAGTTCGGACCAACACTCAGAGGAGCACTGGCCCGGGGGGGTTAAAATAAAGATGACCCTTGGGCAGGCCTACCCAAGGGAAAGAAAAGGCTAGGTGGCGAATGGTAAAACCAATGTTGGGCATTGCTGGAGGAGTTTTATTCAAGGCGAACTGTCAAGGGGTTCCCATTATTACCCAACCGCGTAAGGAACGCAAAATCCGGGAACATAACACCGATATAACGGAAACTAGGGCGGCAAGAGTGGAACAAAACACCAGGCATAAGGCCGAGCCTTCCACCCTTTACCAAGTATATAGATGTATTAATTAAATACGAGGTATTGTGATATCCCAACAAGTGAACATGTCCAAAACAAGAAACAACATCTCCATGTTCCAACAAGGAACAAACTTCAATCTTCACCTGCAACTAACAACGCTATAAGAGGGGCTGAGCAAAGCGGTAACATAGCCAAACAACGGTTTGCTAGGACAAGGTGGGTTAGAGGCTTGGTTCAACAATATGGGAGGCATGACAAGCAAGTGGTAGGTATCGCAGCATAGGCATAGCAAAAGAGCGAGCAACTAGCAAGCAAAGATAGAAGTGATTTCGAGGGTATGGTCATCTTGCCTGAAATCCCTCAAGGAAGAAGAACGAGTCCATGAAGAAGATAAACGGACGTAGTCAAACGGATCCTCACAACACGACGTTATCGGAAACAACCCGAAGAAGCAACACCGGAAAAGGAGCAAACAACATAGTAAACAACCAACACATGAACATGGCATGATGCACAATCAAGTATGATGCATGTCCGGTCTAATGAAACATGGCATGGCAAAATGCACAAACAAAACTACAAATTAAGTGGAGCTCATTATGCAACGGAGTTGCATATTGACGAAACACCACGTGACTTGTTTAGTTCGATCTTGTTTATGTACCCAACAATATTAAATGTTGTTAAACATGGCAAGAGGGTGAAGCAAATGAAAGCTACCTATCTAGGCAAGTTTAAATGAGGCCGGAAACAACGAACAACAATTCCGGTAAATCCCCATATGCATATATTAGGTTTGGTACTGTTCTGCCCTAAACCATATTTTAGAGTTGTTAAACATGCAAAATAAGTCCACCATGATAAACTAGGCAAAATTCTACCCCATTTACATATAAAGTTTGTTAAATTCGGAGCTACAGTTAATTAGTTATGAATTCAAACATTTTAGCATGGCATAGGAGAAAATTAAAGCAAACATCATTTTAAGCATTTTAACATGGCAAGAAAATTGCATATTATTAAACTAGATGAAATTTTAAGCAAGTTTCATATTAAGTTTGTTTTAATCCAATGCACGGTTTGTGAGATATTAAATGCATGATGGTGAAGGACTTTTCTGTAAAACTGCACTCTCTGGGATAAATTGGAAAATCGCTGGACAGGAAAAAAAACACACTCGGGCTGAATCTGCAGGCTGGCCCAATGAAACAGGGGATCTGGAGGGCTTCTCACCCATGGGCTCGGCCCAGTAGGAAGCAGAGGAGGCCGGATGGGGCAGCGGTTCGACCGGCCCGCCTGAGGCCCACGCGGCACTGGATCTGGACCTTGAGCGCGGGGTCAACGCGCGCCGTCTCCTCGCTCGCTCGACCTGGAGCAGGGAAAAGGCTGACGACGCCGGCAAACTCCGGCGACGAGGGAGGGCGCTGGGAGGCAACTGGGGCCAGGGACGACGCGGGAATAGATGGATCCGGTCCCACGCGAGCGAATCCGGGCGATGCGGCGGTGGACGGAGCTCCGGCGACAGATGAGTAGGATCTGAGGCGGCGGCGGTCATGGCTTCGAGCTCCCGGGTTCCTGCAGGAGAGAGGGAGATGGTGAACAGGCAAGGGCGAGACGAAAGGGAAGGAGAGGGGGCATCGAGGCAGGCCTGCACGTGGAGTCCGGCGAGTCGGCGGAGTCCGACGCGGTCACCGGCGAGGCGCAAAGTCCAGCGAGCGACAGTTGAGCGAACAGGGACGAGTGGGATGAGCGGGGTCGAGGAACGGGTGCTAGGGACGGGCGGCGGCGAGGCGCGGGCGCCTCGGGCCCAGATCGGCCCGGGGCGGGCCTCGGATGGGCCTGGCAGGGCCACGGCGAAGTGGGGCGCGGGAGGAACGCGTGGCGCCTCCCCGTTGGCTGCGGGCGTCCTGCGTGGTGGCGGTTGGCCACCACGATGGCGCCAAGTGGCAGGGACGAGGTGACCGGCGGCGGAAATTGAGGAGGAGGTGGTGGATCTGGTTAGTCGGCGCGGGCTTCGAGGTTGATGCGGCGGCTGGAGGTTTGGGAAGGGGCTAGGCTAGGTTTTGGACCCGATTTGGAAGGGGAAGTGGTCTATTTATAGTAGGTGGGCTAGGATTAGGGTTTGGAGAGGGGTTTGCTCCGTTTTGGACCCTCGGATCGCGATCGTGCGGTCTGAAGCGGAGGGGGAACTAGGTGGTCTGAGAGCAGAGAAGAGAAGGAGAGGCCCGGCCGCTGTTTCTGGAGACCGAAAACGTCCGACGTTAGACCGGCTATAGTGCCGCTATAGTTTAACGGTTGGGCTATCAAACGAACTCCGAATGCGATGAAACTTGACAGGCGGTCTATCTACACTATAATAAGACCGCACGTCAACTGTCGTCCCATTCCGAGAACATTTTCCGGCCACTTAAAAAAAATACTATTTCGGACATGTCGCGGGCGCGTGCAAGTGTGGTTGGGCTCAGAATGGACAACGGAGAGAACTCGGAGAACCCAGACGAATGCAAGTTTTAAAAACATGATGATGCAATGCACATGATGACATGACAAGATGCAACACGCAAGCAAATAACATGGCAACACAGCGAATAACTCGAAGACACCTGGCACATCGGTCTCGGGGCGTTACAACACTCCACCACTACGAGAGGATCTCGACCCGAGATCCTAGGGATGGCACCGGAGGGGCAAGGAAGAGGAAGAGAAGAGGTAAACCAAATTGCTTCTTTGACAATTGAGTGAAACCAAAGAACCTTGCGAGGTTGAACAAATTCGAGAAAAGAATACAACGAAGCTGAACAAAGTTGAAACCTCCGTTAGGGAAGAGCAACAAGGAACCTTACTAGACCCTTGTAGGTTAAAAGACATAAGAAAAGTGTTATGATGGACAATAGGTACATGCAAGCACTCCGATTGAAACGAGATGCACAAAGAACGATAAAGATCAATTACGGCAATACTCCGGTTGGAAATGGAAGGAATTGAACATGATCTTGGCAGGATGAGAGGATACTTGAAAAGAGGACATGACACTGCGGTTAAAAGGATGAGCATGAAAAGAACATATACCTGACAATCCGAGATGAAGAGTGAGGAGAGCAACACCACAATGCCTCCGGAAGAGATAAAATAATGGAATCAAAAGAACGGAGGACAAAACAACATCTTCTACCTCAATTGAGCTTGAAAAAGCATATTTAGGAGAAAGGTCGAACGGAGTTGTTGGATTAACAACAACAAAAGAATAAGCTTGATATGGTCTTATGGAATACATCTCAAAATTATGAGGTGACAACCTGCCACTCACGGGAAGAAGAATTGGATTGATATCAACAAGGAGACGAGAAACTAATTTCACCGGGAAGGATAGATTAAGAATTTGGATCATATATTATCACCATTAATAGCATTAATCCTTAGGAAAAAGATTTAGGTGAAATATAACTCCAGATAACTCCAACGAATAGGTTGATGGATTTAAAATATCTCATTCTTAACAATATGTGAATCATGAAACATGAGCTCAAATTATCAAGAATGACATAATACCACCTGCAATGATACGGTAGAAAGAATTGCACTCCGGATTGCAAGATGAAGAATGCTTGAGCTCCTCTGAAAAGAATCTTGATGAATCCTTCGAGAAGGAATTAAATCTTTGATGAACTAACATGTAGAGCCTCCATGAAGAACTCCGGTAATAAAAGAATGATCAAATGAAATGAAGGATGAAAAGAATAAGGTTGAAGCCTTGCAATGATAAGATGGATCTTCATGATGATGAAAGCTTGGAACTCCGGGAAAGAGAAAAGATGAACCAATTGAAACCGAGAATTTGATGAACCTCTAGAACAATTGAATTTACTCGATAAAACAAGAATAAGAATTACATTATGCTTATCCTTCACCGATTTAAATTGATACAAGCAACGGATTTGGCATACTACTTATTCTCGTAGAAAGGATTAAGATAGATATAGCGTAAACTTGAGAAGGTCTTCGACGAACCACCGGTAGGGTTGAAACAACGAATAAATTGATATGATAACGAAGGAAGAGAAGTCTTGAACGAACCACCGTAAGAATTAAAATGACCGAGGAAAAGATAAGGACAACACCGGGAAGATTTAGCAAATGAACGAAGAAGCTTGAGAGAAATTTAGATACATGAGAACGAAGCGATCACAAGCTGATAAGAGAATACTTGAATGATGCACTGGTAAGATTTGGAGAATGATAGCTGAAAGCTGAGAATGAATAAATCTTCTGAAATGATGGGCTTCGAAGAATCAAACAGAAAAGACTCTTGAATTGCTCCGGAAGGATGAAAAGAATTTCCACAATCAAAAACAATTTTGAAAGGATGGCCTGAAACTAGAATCACGAATCTCTGAGAGAACGGACAATATATGGAGGAAAAACTCTTTTTCGGTCTTCAAAATCCGAGAATGACGACGAGAAACCCCGGCAAGAATTGTTGAGGCACTCCAGAATGAAGAATGGAAAAGGTTGAGCCAACGATGAAAAGAATTTAACCGATCTTGGAGAAAGGCATTTGACTGATGATAAATCACTCTTACGTCAAACTTTGAGATGAATATGAGAATAACTCCGGAAATTAGAAGAGTCAGGTAAGATCCTGGGGGAAAGACCTGTGGGTTAGGGCCCACTCAAAAGATACACCGTTGAATGATTTGAAGGAGAGATTGCACCGGTTGAATTAAATGACTTGAAAGAGATAACATCCTCGAAAGAGTTTGAACGAATGCAAAGTGGAAACACGAATCTCCGAGATATCTTGAGCACTCCAGAACAAATGAATAACGAGAAGTGAAAGAATATGAGGAGCACCGACATGAAAGGGTATTGAAATGAGTAAAAGGGTATGATCAACACCAAAAGCTTGAATTGGTTCCACCGGAGAAGAAAAAGAGCAAATAATGATGAACTAGAAGCTCCATTAGAATCTTCATGAGAAAGACCGGATAAGAATGGAGAGACTTCCATCGATAAAATGGATACTTGAATAAGAAATCTGGGTCCTTGAAGAAAAACAAAGGGAGGGAGGGTGGGAAAAACAAAGACAATTTGGGATGGAAGAAACGAACACCGTTGAGAAAACTTAGAATTGATCTTGCGGATGTTGAAATGATCGGATCCACTTGAAGAGAAGCACACCGGTTGAACAAGATTTGCATAACAATCTCGATTTATCAAGGAGGATTAGTATTCGCATAGGAGTATGAGAACACCACTTAGGAAAGGTATGGAATCAACATTTGACTTTGAAGCAACTCAAATACCACAACTCAAAACAAAACAAGGATTGGCTTACGGAATAAGCCGGAACAAACATATGATAGAGATTTCGTCCGAAGTTTTCGTGGTGGGGCCTACACGGGCTCGATCGTATAGCACCATCATGTACAAGGCAGTGCACATGACATACGAAGCGTCCCCGAGTCGGCATAGCCAAGGAATCTTTAAGACACAACGAGACCACTGTAAAACTAACCGTGGATAGGCGGACCACTAGGCGTCGAACCCCAATTTCATATCATACATCTGTCGGAAAGATACCCTAAGAGCTACTTGAATTCCCACTTATAAACTCCCGAAATTTTCCAGTTATGCAATCAGGTGTTGGGGATACAGGGGAAGCATAATATCTCACCCAAAACTAACAAATCCTACATCCAGCTGTATCCATCCTTCAACACATAACTAGGAAACCTTCGGAAATCATCTACCTCAACCTTCGAAAAGCATCCGTTGTACGAGTTATGGCAATACTCCCGAACTCCCGCCCCAGTACTGGGTGGCGTCGAGGTTATCTCACCAACAACTGCATAAAAGAGATTTTCGATGTTGGCGAACTAAACTCAGGTATTCGAGAACTGCAACGATAAAATTGTGACGACAATACCTTGGAGCTCAACTCCCCGGGACAATGCCACAAAACCCCTGACAGGAGGCACCAAGACAATGTTCTCATCACAAAACCATCGGAATGATTCCAAGATACCCGCGTGATCCTAAATTTTTTTAGTGAAATTTGAGAAGAGAAGAGTCAAAACTCTACGCCAGGATGCCTTACCAGAGCGATGAGGAGACTGGGAAGTAAAAAGAATTCCTAAACTCTCCGATATATAATTCCTAAATGACTCAAAACATTTTTCTAGACACAACTCGGCCGCTAAAAACGATCAAGCAATGGGGCTCCTAAGGTCGGGGAAGGCTCTGATACCAACTTGTAACGCCCTCGATGCGGCTATAGCTCCCACGTGTCGAGGCACGACTTAGAGACATAACCGCATTGAAAGCAATGTCGCAACTTAGGAAATCATCACAACATCCCATGTAATATAGATAATAAAAGGGGAGATACATAGTTGGCTTACACTCGCCACGTCAATCAAGTACATAAATAGCATTACAACATTCAAACACTCATGGCCCGACTACGGCGCCAAAATAAAAGATAACCCAACATGCGACACGGTCCCGATCACCCCAACTGGGCACCACTACTGATCATTAGGGAAAGACACGTAGTATCGGCGTGAGTCCTCGTCGAACTCCCACTTGAGCTCAAGCGCGTCATCCGGAAGAGTCATCAGGCCCTGCATCTGGTTTGGAAGTAATCAGTGAGCCACAGGGACTCATCAATCTCGCACCCTCGCGATCAAGACTATTTAAGCTTATAGGTAAGGCAAGGTGAATATGTGGAGCTGCAGCAAGCGACTAGCATATATGGTGGCTATCCTGTTCGCAAAAGAGAGCGAGAAGAGGAGGCAAAGTGCGAACGAGTAACTAAAGAGCATCCTGCGGCAAGCATTACTCCAACACCGTGTTCACTTCCCGGACTCCGCCGAGAAGAGACCATCATGGTAACTCACACTGTTGATTCATTTTAAATAAATTAAGGTTCAAGTTATCTACAACCGAACATTAATAAATTCTCATCTGCCCATAACCACGGGCACGGCTTTCGAAAGTTCAATCCCTGCAGGGGAGTCCCAACTTAGCCCATGACAAGCTCTCACGATCAACGAAGGAATAGACCTTCTCCCGAGACATTCCGATCAGACTCGGTATTCCGGTTCTACAAGACACTTCGACAAGTTAAAACAAATCCAGCAACACCGCCCTAATGTGCCGAAAAATCCTGATAGGAGCTGCACATATCTCGTTCTCAGGGCACACTCAGATAGGTCAAGCTACGAGTAAAACCAACCCTCGAGTTTCCCCGAGGTGGCCCCGCAGGCTGCCCAGTTTGGACCAACACTCAGAGGAGCACTGGCCCGGGGGGGTTAAAATAAAGATGACCCTTGGGCAGGCCTACCCAAGGGAAAGAAAAGGCTAGGTGGCGAATGGTAAAACCAATGTTGGGCATTGCTGGAGGAGTTTTATTCAAGGCGAACTGTCAAGGGGTTCCCATTATTACCCAACCGCGTAAGGAACGCAAAATCCGGGAACATAACACCGATATAACGGAAACTAGGGCGGCAAGAGTGGAACAAAACACCAGGAATAAGGCCGAGCCTTCCACCCTTTACCAAGTATATAGATGTATTAATTAAATACGACGTATTGTGATATCCCAACAAGTGAACATGTCCCAAACAAGAAACAATATCTCCATGTTCCAACAAGGAACATACTTCAATCTTCACCTGCAACTAACAATGCTATAAGAGGGGCTGAGCAAAGTGGTAACATGGCCAAACAACGGTTTGCTAGGACAAGGTGGGTTAGAGGCTTGGTTCAACAATATCAGAGGCATGATAAGCAAGTGGTAGGTATCACAGCATAGGCATAGCAAAAGAGCAAGCAACTAGCAAGCAAAGATAGAAGTGATTTCGAGGGTATGGTCATCTTGCCTGAAATCCCGCAAGGAAGAAGAACGAGTCCATGAAGAAGATAAACGAACATAGTTGAATGGATCCTCACAACACGACATTATCGGAAACAACCCGAAGAAGCAACACCGGAAAAGGAGCAAACAACATAGTAAACAACCAACACATGAACATGGCATGATGCACAATCAAGTATGATGCATGTCCGGTTTAATGAAACATGGCATGGCAAAATGCACAAACAAAACTACAAATTAAGTGGAGCTCATTATGCAACGGAGTTGCATATTGACGAAACACCACGTGACTTGTTTAGTTCGATCTTGTTTATGTACCCAACAATATTAAATGTTGTTAAACATGGCAAGAGGGTGAAGCAAATGAAAACTACCTATCTAGGCAAGTTTAAATGAGGCCGGCAACAACGAACAACAATTCTGGTAAATCCCCATATGCATATATTAGGTTTGGTAATGTTCTGCCCTAAACCATATTTTAGAGTTGTTAAACATGCAAAGTAAGGCCACCATGATAAAATAGGCAAAATTCTACCCCATTTACATATAAAGTTTGTTAAATTCGGAGCTACGGTTAATTAGTTATGCATTCAAACATTTTAGCATGGCATAGGAGCAAATTAAAGCAAACATCATTTTAAGCATTTTAACATGGCAAGAAAATTGCATATTATTAAACTAGATGAAATTCTAAGCAAGTTTCATATTAAGTTTCTTTTAATCCGATGCACGGTTTGTGAGATATTAAATGCATGATGGTGAAGGACTTTTCTGTAAAACTGCACTCTCTGGGATAAATTGGAAAATCGCTGGACAAGAAAAAAACACTCGGGCTGAATCTGCAGGCTGGCCCAATGGAACAGGGGATCTGGAGGGCTTCTCACCCATGGGCTTGGCCCAGTAGGAAGGAGAGGAGGCCGGATGTGGCAGCGGTTCGACCGGCCCGCCTGAGGCCCACGCGGCACTGGATCTGGACCTTGAGCGCGGGGTCAACGCGCGCCGTCTCCTCGCTCGCTCGACCTGGAGCAGGGAAAAGGCTGACGACGCCGGCAAACTCCGGCGATGAGGGAGGGCGCTGGGAGGCAACTGGGGCCAGGGATGACGCGGGAATAGATGGATCCGGTCCCGCGCGAGCGAATCCGCGCGATGCAGCGGTGGACGGAGCTTCGGCGGCAGATGAGTAGGATCCGAGGCGGCGGTGGTCATGGCTTCGAGCTCCCGGGTTCCTGCAGCAGAGAGGGAGATGGTGAACAGGCGAGGGCGAGACAAAAGGGAAGGAGAGGGGGCATCGAGGCAGGCCTGCACGTGGAGTCCGGCGAGTCGGCAGAGTCCGACGCGGTCGCCGGCGAGGCGCAAAGTCCGGCGAGCGGCAGTGGAGCGAACAGGGACGAGTGGGATGAGCAGGGTCGAGGAACGGGCGCTAGGGACGGGCGGCGGCGAGGCGCGGGCGCCTCGGGCCCAGATCGGCCCGGGTGGGCCTCGGATGGGCCTAGCAGGGCCATGGCGAAGTGGGGCGCGGGAGGAACGCGTGGCACCTTCCCGTTGGCTGCGGGCGTCCTGCATGGTGGCGGATGGCCACCACGATGGCGCCAAGTGGCAGGGACGAGGTGGCCGGCGGCGGAAATTGAGGAGGTGGTGGATCTGGTTAGTCGGTGCGGGCTTCGAGGTTGATGCGGCAGCTGGAGGTTTGGGAAGGGGCTAGGCTAGGTTTTGGACCCGATTTGGAAGGGGAAGTGGTCTATTTATAGTAGGTGGTCTAGGATTAGGGTTTGGAGAGGGGTTTGCTCCGTTTTGGACCCTCGGATCGCGATCGTGCGGTCCGAAGCGGAGGGGGAACTAGGTGGTCTGAGAGCAGAGAAGAGAAGGAGAGGCCCGACGGCTGTTTCCGGAGACCGAAAACGTTCGATGTTAGACCGGCTATAGTGCCGCTATAGTTTAACGGTTGGGCTATCAAACGAACTCAGAATGCGATGAAACTTGATAGGCGGTCTATCTACACTATAATAAGACCGCACGTCAACTACCGTCCCATTCCGAGAACATTTTCCGGCCACTTAAAAAAATACTATTTCGGACATGTCGCGGGCGCGTGCAAGTGTGGTTGGGCTCGGAATGGACAATGGAGAGAACTCGGAGAACCTAGACGAATGCAAGTTTTAAAAACATGATGATGCAATGCACATGATGACGTGACAAGATGCAACACGCAAGCAAATAACATGGCAACACAGCGAATAACTCGAAGACACCTGGCACATCGGTCTCGGGGCGTTACATCAGGGTCGACCTGCACCTTGCCGTCCTTACGGGTAAGGATGGAGCGAGCCTTGAGACTTAGGCGAGTACCGGACTGCAGCTAAGTCCCCAAGTGGGAGGGTTGCTCACCACTCGGTAGGATGTTTTGAACTTAGACGAGTATTGAACTGCAGCTAAGCCCCCGAGTGGGAGGGTTGCTCACCACTCGGTAAGATTTTTTTTAAACTTAGGCGAGTACTGGTCTACAGCTAAGCCTCCGAGCGGGAGGGTTGCTCACCTCTTGGTAGTACTTTTTAAACTTAGGCGAGTATTGAACTGCAGCTAAGCCCCCGAGTGGGAGGGTTGCTCACCACTCGGTAGGATTTTTTAAACTTAGGCGAGTATTGAACTACAGCTAAGCCCCCGAGTGGGAGGATTGCTCACCACTCGATAGGATTTTTTAAACTTAGGCGAGTATTGAACTGCAGCTAAGCCCCCGAGTGGGAGGGTTGCTCACCACTCGGTAGGATTTTTTTTAAACTTAGGCGAGTATTGAACTGCAGCTAAGCCCCCGAGTGGGAGGGTTGCTCACCACTCGATGGGATTTTCTTTAAACTTAGGCGAGTATTGGACTGCAGCTAAGCCCCCGAGTGAGAGGTTCCCTCACCACTCGGTAGGATTTTCTTTAAACTTAGGCGAGTACTGGACTGCAGCTAAGCCCCCGAGTGAGAGGTTCGCTCACCACTCGGTAGGATTTTCTTTAAACTTAGGCAAGTACTGGGCTGCATCTAAGCCCCCGAGTGAGAGGTTCGCTCACCACTCGGTAGGATTTTCTTTAAACTTAGGCGAAACGGATTCGCGGCTAAGCCTCCGAGTGGGAGCGTTGCTCACCACTCGGTAGGATTTTTCGAACTTAGACAAAACGGGTTCACAGCTAAGCCTCCGAGTGGGAGCATTGCACACCACTCGGTAGGATTTTTCGAACTTAGGCGAAACGGATTCACGGCTAAGCCTCCGAGTGGGAGCGTTGCTCACCACTCGGTAGGATTTTTTGAACTTAGGCGAAAGGGGTTCGCAGCTAAGCCACCCATTGGGGGATTTAGAGCTTAAAAGGAACAGCAATCATTTATGAGACTGTAAAAACTGTGTCTTTGATAATCAAACTAGAAGGTATTTCTTATTACATCTCAACAGTCTGAATGCTTAAGTGTAAAAGGGGCGGAGCAGCTCCGCATTCCAAGCGTGTGGCTCGTCTTTCTTGTGCTCGACATTGTATAAGTAGTATGCTCCGTTGTGGAGCACTCTCATGACAATGAAGGGGCCTTCTCAAGCAGGAGCAAGCTTGTGAGGTTTTTGCTGATCCACTCAAAGAACCAAGTCTCCCTCTTGAAATGCTCGACCCCTCAAGTTTCTGGCGTGGAATCGATGCAGGTCTTGCTGATAAATGGTCGACCGGATCAGGGCCATCTCTCTTTCCTCTTCCAGGAGATCGACTGCGTCTTGCCGAGCCTGTTCTGCTTCATCTTCAGAAAAATGATTGACTCTGGGTGCATTGTGAAGCAAATCACTCGGTAGAACAGCTTCTGCTCCATAGAGCAAGAAGAATGGAGTTCGGCCAGTCGACCGACTTGGAGTTGTCCTCAATCCCCAAAGCACTGATGGAAGTTCATCGACCCAGGCGCTTGCTGCATGCTTGAGATCATGCATCAATCGGGGTTTCAGTCCTTTGAGAATCAATCCATTTTCTCTTTCTGCTTGTCCATTCGACTGGGGATGGGCGACTAAAGCATAGTCGACTCGAGTGCCTTGGGAAGCACAAAAAGCTCGGAACTCATCAGAATCGAAGTTAGATCCATTGTCAGTGATGATGTTGTGCGGAACACCATATCTGAATGTTAATTCTCTGATGAAGCTGACATCAGTACTGGCTTCAAGATTTTTGATAGGCTTGGCTTCAATCCATTTGGTGAACTTGTCGACTGCCACGAGAACATGAGTGAAGCCGCTCCTACCAGTCCTCAGAGGTCCGACCATGTACAATCCCCAAACAGCAAAGGGCCAAGCGAGTGGAATGGTCTTCAGGGCTGATGTAGGTTTGTGAGACATGTTCGAGTAAAACTGGCAACCTTCACATTTGTCGACTATTTCTTTCGCCATCTCATTTGCTCGCGGCCAATAAAACCCTGCTCGGTATGCTTTGGCCACAATGGTCCGAGAGGACGCATGGTGACCACAGGTCCCCGAGTGGATGTCGTTGAGGATCACTCGATCTTCTTCTGTTGTTATGCATTTCTGGCTGACTCCAGTTACACTTTCTCTGAACAGCTGTCCTCTTATCACCATAAAGGCTTTGGATCGACGGACGATCTATCGAGCCTCTTCTTCATCTTATGGGAGTTCCTTCCTAAGAATGTACGCAATGTACGGCACCGTCCAGTCGGGAGTGATGACCAAAACCTCCATGATCAAGTCGACCACAGCTAGGACTTCGACTTCAGTCGGATCAGTGGTGCTCTTTGGTTGTGGGGGCTCTTTAGTGAAAGGATCTTCCTGAACTGAAGGTGTATGAATATGTTCCAGAAACACATTGCTGGGAATGGCTTCCCTCTTGGAACCTATCTTTGCCAAATCATCAGCTGCTTGATTTTCAGTCGGGGTATGTGATGGAGGTCTAAACCCTCAAACTTCTTCTCTAATGTTTTCACTGCATTACAATAGCCAGTCATAGCCGGGCTTCTGATGTCCCACTCCTTCATTACTTGATTAAACACCAAATCAGAGTCGGTGTAGACCATGAGTCAACGGACGCCGAGTGAAATGGCCATACGCAACCCGTACAAAAGTGCCTCATATTCAGCTTCACTGTTGGAGGAATCAAAATGAATCTGGAGAACATAGATGAGCTTGTCGCCTCGGGGGGATACCAATACAAGCACAAGAACCATTCAGCATCTTAGATCCATCAAAGAACATGGTCCAATGCTACGAGTGAATCTGAGTCGGCAGTTGTTGTTCGACCCACTCGGCGAGGAAATCTGCTATTGCCCGGGACTTGGTAGCTTTCTTTGCCTCAAACTTGTTATCCAAGGGAAGGAGTTCAATCGCCCACTTTACCACTCGACCAGTTGCATCTCTTTTGTTCAGAATTTCTGACGATGGTGCGTCGCTGACGACTGTAATGGAGTGATCAGAGAAATAGTGTGCAACCTTCTTTGTGGTCATGTAAATCCCATAAACAAGCTTCTGATAATGTGGATATATTTGCTTGGATGGAGTCAGAACTTCAGAAACATAGTATACTGGGCGCTGAACTTTATATGCTTTTCCTTCTTCTTCCCGCTCGACCATGAGTACTGTACTGACAACTTGTCCAGTGGCTGCAATATAAAGCAGTTAAGGCTCTTTGCTGATTGGGGCAGCGAGCACCGACTGGGTGGAAAGCAGGGCTTTGAGTTCTGTAAACGCTGCATAATCTTCATAAGTCCACTCGAACTTGTCAGATTTCTTCATCAGTCGGTAAAGAGGCAATGCCTTTTCACCGAGGAGAGAAATGAATCGACTCAAGGCGGCCAAACAACCAGTAAACTTCTGGACATCATGCACACACACATCACGCTTCATCCAAAGTATGGCACCAACTTTCTCTGGGTTCGCGTCGATCCCTTGTTCGGAAACGAGGAAGCCGAGTAACTTTCCGCCAGGAACTCCGAATGTGCACTTTGATGGATTAAGCTTGATATCATACCTTCTCAGGTTGGCAAAGGTTTCAGCAAGGTCAGCCAGCAGGTCGGAACCTTTACGCGACTTGACCACAATGTCATCCATGTATGCTTCCACATTCCGACTGATTTGAGTGAGCAGACACTTATGAATCATCCTCATGAATGTGGCTCCAGCGTTCTTGAGACCAAATGGCATGGTGACATAAGAAAAACACCAGAATGGAGTGATGAAAGTTGTTTTTATCTCATCGGGTCCATACAGTCGGATCTGATGGTACCTGGAATAGGCGTCTAGAAAAGACAGACGCTCACACCCTGCAGTCGAGTCGACGATCTGGTCGATGCGGGGCAGAGGAAAATGATCTTTTGGGCAAGCCCGATTGATATGCTTGAAGTCAATGCACATGCGAAGTGAGTCGTCCTTCTTGGGGACCATGACAACATTGGCGAGCCACTCGGAGTGGTAAATCTCTCGGATGAACTCAGCTACTAGGAGTCGAGCCACTTCCTCACGAATTTCTTTTCTCTTATGTACGGCGGACCGTCGAAGATGTTCCTTGACTGGTTTTACTTTCGGGTCGACTCGCAAATGATGCTCAACCAGTCCCCTGGGTACACCCGGCATGTCAGAAGGTTTCCATGCAAAGATGTCCCAGTTCTCACGGAGGAACTGGGTGAGCGCTTCTTCCTATTTGCTGTTGAGTGATGTTGAGATATGAGTAGGAGCAGCATTAGGATCGGTCGGGTGAATATGAATCGGCTTGGTTTCACCAGACGACTGAAATGCAGAATCTGTGGCAGGCTTCTTGGAGCGCAGCAAATCACTCGGATCTGCATTTTTCCGGTATTCTTGCATTTCGACTGCTGCCATTTGTGCATCGGCGATTTTTGAGCCCTTCTAGAAGCACTCTTCTGCCTTCTTTGAATGCCATGAAACGCGCATAGGCAGGCCTACCTGGAATAGCATGATAAGCACTCTGGAAATCCACTACTTCAAATGTCAACTTTTCCTTGCGGTAATTCTTGGAATCACTGAAAACCACATCAAGGGTGATCTGGCCGAGTGATTCAGCCTTCTTGCCAGGTGTAACGCCATGGAAACTCATATTGCTTTCACTAAGCTCGGACATCGGAATGCCCATTCGCTTCAAGGTTTCAGCATAAAGGATATTCAGGACGCTACCACCATCCATTAATACTTTGGTCAGTCGAGTGCCTTCAACAACTGGGTCGACCACCAACGCTTGCCTCCCAGGGGTGGCGATACGCACTGGGTGATCAGACTGGTCGAATGTGATGGCAGTCTAAGACCACTTCAAATAAATGGGTGTCGCCGGAGCAACCATGTTTACTTCTCTGTTGATAATTTTCAGTTAACTCTTACTCTCCAAATCAGCAAAAATCATCAGAGTGAAATTGACGTTGGGAAAACCATCGTCATCTTCTTCCTTATCCTCATCCTTGTCCAACTCCTTTTCCTTCTCATTGGGTTGCTTTTCTCAGAACTGCTAGATCAAAACTCGACCCTCTTCATCCTTCTTGACGTGAATGTGACATGGCAAATCCAACACATCATTTCCGGCTTGATCTTTCACTTTCTTGCGGGTCCAGGGCCCTTTGGGCTTCCCCTTGAACTTTCCTTGAGCCACGTGCTAAGGCTTCACCAGGAGCAGCTGGCTCGGCCTTGCACTTCTGTTTCCGACTGGAATTCCCTCCTCCGGTTTCCTGGGTGACTTTTTTGTGCTTGCCACTCCGGAGTTGGTCTTATTATTCGTCGTTAGCGTATTTGGTGGCAATCTCCATCATCCGAGTCAAGGACATATCCCCTGTCCGACCGAATTTCAGATTCAACTCTCGATACTTAACGCCTTCTTTGAAGGCACAAACTGCTTGGTGATCGACACATTCTCCACTGTATGGTGCAACGTGATCCATCTCTGGATATAGTCTCTCAGGGTTTCATTCGGTTTTCGCACACAATGCTGCAATTCTGTCAACCCCGTTGGTCTTTTGCAAGTGCCTTCAAAAGTCCTAACAAACACTTGGGTGAGTTCATCCCAAATGAATATACTGCCAGGTGCTAACTCGTTCAACCATGTTCTGGCCGAGCCTTCCAACATCAGAGGAAGGTTCTTCATGGCCACTTCATCATTTCCACCACCAATTTGTACAGCCACTCGATAGTCTTCAAGCCAAGTGTCAGGCTTAGACTCACCAGTAAACTTGTTGACTCCAGTCGCTAACCTGAATTTGGGAGGAATCACTGCGGCCCTGATGGCTCTGCTGAAACACTCGGGACCTGAAACATACACTCTGCTGCCAGTCGGATAATCTCTGTCATGGCCATCTCTGTGTGCTCTATTCCTGTCAGCCATACCTTGAACGAGAATAGATCTTGCATCAAAGCCCGGCTCCCTTGGGTCGACTAGTACTCTTCGCCCGCTGCTGTGGGGGCGTCTGTCATCATGCTACCGAGGGACATACGACCCACTCCTCGGAGGGGGCGTGGGCACGCGATGACGGTCATCGTGGCCGAGTCGCATATTGCTCGTGGTTTCTGTACTGATCATGCCTGTGCCCACGTCCTTCACGCCGCGGGGGAGATCTTGGGTTGTGGGCCGACCGAACTGTATCTACCATCACAGACTTGCTATGAATCCTATTCCACGACTGAGACACTGTTGTGTTCTGCTCTCCGGCTGCTCGGAGCAAGGCCCATATCTGGATCAAACCTCTGCCAACTTCCGACTGGGAAGGCTGAATTGACTCTGCTATTCGGGTTGCAGCTGTGAGATTTTGAATCGGAGTGTGGTATACCTAAGTTTGAGGCGGAAAAAGCTGTCGTCGACTGCATTCGGGTATCCGTTGTCGATCACGCTGATACGTCTCCAACGTATCTATAATTTTTTATTGCTCCATGCTATATTATCTACTGTTTTGGACATTATTGGGCTTTATTATCCACTTTTATATTATTTTTGGGACTAACCTATTAACCGGAGGCCCAGCTGATAACCCACAAGTATAGGGGATCGCAACAGCTTTCGAGGGTAGAGTATTCAACCCAAATTTATTGATTCGACACAAGGGGAGCCAAAGAATATTCTTAAGTATTAGCAGCTGAGTTGTCAATTCAACCACACTTGGAAACTTAGTATCTGCAGCAAAGTGTTTAGTAGCAAAGTAATATGATAGTGGTGGTAACGGTAACAAAAGAGTAGTGCAAGCAAAAGTAAATATTTTTGGTATTTTGTAGTGATTGTAACAGTAGCAGCGGAAAAGTAAATAAGCGAGAACCAGTATATGGAAAACTCGTAGGCACCGGATCAGTGATGGATAATTATGCCGGATGCGGTTCATCATGTAACGGTCATAACATAGGGTGACACAGAACTAGCTCCAATTCATCAATGTAATGTAGGCATGCATTCCGTATATAGTCATACGTGCTTATGGAAAAGAACTTGCATGACATCTTTTGTCCTACCCTCCCGTGGCAGCGGGGTCCTATTGGAAACTTAGGGATATTAAGGCCTCCTTTTAATAGAGAACCGGAACAAAGCATTAGCACATAGTGAATACATGAACTCCTCAAACTATGGTCATCACCGGGAGTGGTCCCGATTATTGTCACTTCGGGGTTGCCGGATCATAACACATAGTAGGTGACTATAGACTTGCAAGATAGGATCAATAACTCACATATATTCATGAAAACATAATAGGTTCAGATCTGAAATCATGGCACTCGGGCCCTAGTGACAAGCATTGAGCATAGCAAAGTCATAGCAACATCAATCTCAGAACATAATGGATACTAGGGATCAAACCCTAACAAAACTAACTTGATTACATGATAAATCTCATCCAACCCATCACCGTCCAGCAAGCCTACGATGGAATTACTCATGGACGGCGGTGAGAATCATGAAATTGGTGATGGAGGATGGTTGATGATGACGACGGCGACGAATCCCCCTCTCCGGAGCCCCGAACGGACACCAGATCAGCCCTCCCGAGAGGTTTTAGGGCTTGGCGGCGGCTCCGTATCGTAAAACGCGATGATTTCTTCTCCCTGATTGTTTTCTCTCCGAAAGCGAATATATAGAGTTGGAGTTGGCGTCGGAGGGTTTCCAGGGGGGCCACGAGGTAGGGGGCGCCCTAGGGGGGCGCCCCCCCCCCCACCCTCGTGAGAAGGGTGTGGGCCCCCTGGTCTTCATCTTTGGTAAGGATTTTTTTATTATTTTTTCTAAGATGTTCCGTGGAGTTTCAGGTCATTCAGAGAATATTTGTTTTCTGCACATAAAACAACACCATGGAAATTCTGCTGAAAACAGCATCAGTCTAGGTTAGTTCCTTTCAAATCATACAAGTTAGAGTCCAAAACAAGGGCAAAAGTGTTTGGAAAAGTAGATATGACGGAGACGTATCAACTCCCCCAAGATTAAACCCTTGCTTGTCCTCAAGCAATTCAGTTGACAAACTGAAAGAAAGAAAGAAAAACTTTCACAAACTCTGTTTGCTCTTGTTGTTGTAACTATGTCAATCCAGCATTCAAGTTTTTAGCATAGATCATAACTAACCACATTTGCAATAATTCTCAGGTCTCATAATTACTCATATCAATAGCATAATTAACTAGCAAGTCATAATAATAAATCTCGGATGACAACACTTTCTCAAAACAATCATAATATGATATAACAAGATGGTATCTCGCTAGCCCTTTCTAAGACCGCAAAACATAAATGCAGAGCACCTTTAAAGATCAAGGACTGACTAGACATATTAATTCATGGTAAAAGAGATCCAATCATAGTCACACCCAACATAGATTAATAGTGATGAATGCAAATGACAGTTGTGCTCTCCAGCTAGTGCTTTTTAATAAGAGGGTGATAACTCAACATAAAAGTAAATGGATAGGCCCTTCGCAGAGGGAAGCAGGGATTTGTAGAGGTGTCAGAGCTCGGTTTTGAAATAGAGATAAATTGTATTTTGAGCGGTATACTTTCATTGTCAACATAACAACTAAGAGATGGCGATATCTTCCATGCTAAACACATTATAGGCGGTTCCCAAACAGAATGGTAAAGTTTATACCCCCCCCCCCCTCCACCAACAAACATCAATCCATGGCTTGCTCGAAACAACGAGTGCCTCCAACATACATCAGGTCCCAGGGTGAGTTTTGTTTGCAATTAATTTTGATTTGGTTTGCATAAAGCATGGGACTAGGCATCCCGGTGACCAGCCATTTTCTCGTGAGTGAGGAGCGAAGTCCACTCCTCTTGAGAATAACCCGCCTAACATGGAAGATAAGGACAACCTTGGTTGATACATGGGCTATTAGAGCATACAAAACAGAATGTTTATTTGAAGGTTTAGAGTTTGGCACATACAAATTTACTTGGAACGGCAGGTAGATACCGCATATAGGAAGGTATAGTGGACTCATCTGGAATAACTTTGGGGTTTAAGGGATTGGATGCATAAGCAGTATTCCCGCTTAGTACAAGTGAAGGTTAGCAAGAGACTGGGAAGCAACCAACCAGAGAGCAATAAATGCCATGTACATGCATTAAAATTAATAAACATTGGATGCAAGCATGAGTAGGATATAATCCACCATGAACATAAATATCGTGAAGGCTATGTTGATTTGTTTCAACTACATGCGTGAACATGTGCCAAGTCAAGTCACTTAAATCATTCAAAGGAGGATACCACCCCATCATATCACATCATAACCATCTCAATAGCATGCTGGCACACAACGTAAATCATTATAACTCATAGCTAATCAAGCATGACACAAGCAACTATGATCTCTAATTGTCATTGCAAACATGTTTATTCATAATAAGCTGAATCAAGAACGAGGGACTTGTCATATTTACAAAGAACAAAAGAGGTCGAGTTCATACCAGCTTTTCTCATCTCAGTCAGTCCATCATATATCATCATAATTGCCTTTCACTTGCACGACCGAATGGTGTGAATAATAATAAGAGTGTACGTGCATTGGACTAAGCTGGAATCTGCGAGCATTAAATAAACAGGAGAAGACAAGGCAATATGGGCTCTTGGTTAAATCAACAATAATGCATATAAGAGCCACTTCAACAATTTAATCATGGTCTTCTCCTACTGACCCCCAAAGAAAAGAAAAGAAATAAAACTATTTACACGGGAAAGCTCCCAACAAGCAAAATAAGAACGGAAAATATTTTTGGGTTTTCTTTTTAATTATCACTACTACAGCAGAAAAATAAACTACTACTAATTTTTTTGGTTTTTCTTAAGGTTTAACAAACACACAATAAGAAAGCATAAAAGGAAAATAAACTAGCATGGATGATACAATGAAAAAGTATGAGCACCGACATCTAGCAATGAGTGTGTGTGAGCATAAATGTAATGTCGGTGAGAAATACGTACTCCCCCAAGCTTAGTCTTTTGTCCTAAGTTGGTTTATGGCCACGGCTGGCCTGGCCGATGTCCATAATAATAGTTGTTGGGGTCGTACTATGATGAGGAAGAAGAAGGATCCGATTGCCACTGGCTGGCAATCATCTCCGAATCCCACTAATAGCTAGATTGTCGTGAAGGATCAAATTGTGGTTCCGGTTCTGGCTCCTCGGCTGGTGCAGGGTTCCGGTAGGCGTGAATGGCCGTCAACGGAACAAGGTACGTGCCTACAGTCAAATCAAACAAATAAGGAACAAACAGGATAATAGTCTCAGCATGATGTTTGTTAAAGAACAATTGATATTTAAGCTCTCCTGCCCTATTCTTAACAATAAAATCATGTGCTACCATACTTTTATGATCTAGATAAACACGGGGCAGCACCTTTTCTTCCTTCTCAGCATGCCTAATAGGTATGTTAAAATGTACGGCTAGACGTGTAGCATAGATGCCTCCGAAGATGGGGCCTTTGGTACGGTTCATACTTAACCGTCTAGCAATAATACCGCCTATACTAAAAGTGTTATCACTGTATAAACCGTGGAGCAGAATAATTATATCAGGGATACTAAGGTTTCCACATTTTCTGCGTCCAATTAAACAACGACTAGCAAATAATGCAAAGTAACGTAAAACAGAAAAATGTATGCTAGTGATTCGTGCATTGGAAATCTTCCTAGTTTCTCCTACAGTGATAGTATCAATAAACCCAACCACATCATTATGATGTGGTTCTTCTGTCTTGCCCTCAAAAGGGACTAAACAAATCCGACAAAATCATAAAGTGACATCTCCTTATGCTCATTATATAAATGAAACTCCACCATAGGTGGTGAGTTCCTAGAATGAAAATGAAAGTTTTGCACAAAGGTATTTGTGAGTAAGAGATACTGATCGCATTGGTCGTGGAGGGAAGTGGTGAGGCCTGCATTGTGAGCCAATTCATGAAAATCTTCATAGATACCGGCTGCTCTCAGAAAATCATCAGAGGGCCATTCACACGCCCGAACCTCCGCGGTGCGAGGCAGATTATACTTAGGCTTGGGTGCCTTTTCCTTCGAGCTTTGGCTCGATGAGCCCCTCAAGAATCTCCTCATTATATTCTGAAAAATTCTGAAATTTTTAGTAACTTCAAACAAAAGTGAACCAACTTCAATAAAACTGATAGCAACTATTCCTACAAGTGCCTAGAGCCTATATCAAGCATTAGAACTACTTAGAACCATATAAATTTGACATGCAAGCTCAAGAACATGGTCACCTATGCAGCACAAATTTGCAAAGAATAAGCCACTAGAACAAAAACTAATTGGACCAATCACTACTAGGGAAAAGCCTAGCAGCAGCGCGGGTTTTGGGCCTATTAGCAACGCGGGGGCCGGCGCTACTAATAAGGCGCTACAGCTAACGTATAGCAGCAGCGCGGGTGCCATCCACGCTACTACTACGTCCGTTAGTAGTAGCGTGGGTAAAAACCCGCGCTACTACTAACCCGCGGATTTTTTTCGATTTTTTTGCGCGAATTTTCATATTTCTGAATTATTTTAACCTCTAATCTCTAATTACCCTCATTGCTGCTCAATTTAATCTCTAATCACCCCTCATCATTCCAAATCATCTAACTTCCCGAACGGTCACCCATCCTCTCACTACTCCAGCCTGAGCACGCTTAACTTCCGGGTTCTATTCTCCCTTGATTCCAAGTCTGCACTTGTTGTTTTCCTGACAATAGTAAGATGTCAATCCTATTAACCATCGGGAGTTTAGCTTGAGCATGAAGTCACACATTTCGCTGTTTGAGTTTAAAACTATTGTTCTAAAAAACAATAATTATTTAGTAACACTAATATTTCTTCAATAAGGAGTTTGACCACATTTTGACCAAAGTTTGACCACAGTTTGACCAGATTTGACCAAAATTCCAAAAAACTGAAATAATTATTTAGTAACACTAATACTTCTTGAATAAGTAGTTTGACCACAGTTTGACCAGATTTGACCAAAATTAAAAAAGTTGAAATTTGAGCATAACTTTTTTTCCTTTTAGAATTTGAGGATTCTAAAATTTTGCAAACAGGCCGTAGGCGGTCTCCGTCGTATGCGGATTTTCGTGCTGAACATTTTGATATATTATACGTTTTTTCTGACATTGTATGCAAAAGTTATAGCCGTTTTACATTTTCCCTACACTTTTTGCAAAACATGTCCAAATTTAAGTTTTTAAATTTTCCTAACTAGTAGATGTAGTAACATAACTACATCTCAAAGGATTTTAATTTTTGAAGTTTTTTATCATTTTCTTTTGCTTTTTACAAAACCGAAAAGGAGATCCATGGGGGGGTAGAGTTTCAAAATGGGACCTTTAGTACCCCTCGCTACTACTATGGCATGTCCCGGAGGGGCATGGTTGAGACCTCTTAGTAGTAGCGAGGGGTAAAAACTTAGTAGTAGCGCGGGTTTATAACCCTTGCTACTACTATGGCATGGCCCAGGGGCACGATAGAGACCGCTTAGTAGTAGCGAGGGGTAAAAACCAGCGCTACTGCTAACAACTTAGTAGTAGCGAGGGTTAAAAACCTGCGTTACTACTATGGCATGTCCCGGGGGCACGGTAGAGACCGCTTAGTAGTAGCGAGGGTAAAAAACCAGCGCTACTGCTATCAACTTAGTAGTAGCGAGGGTTAAAAACCCGCGCTACTGCTACTTAGCAGCAGCGCCTGATTTTAAAGCGCGCTGCTGGTAAGATTCTGTGTATAGGCTTTTCCCTAGTAGTCAATGGAGGAGTCACATACCAAGGAACAATCTCCCCAAGCAGTTTTGCGAGAGGTGCTTTGAGCAAGGAGATCAAAAATCATAACAAAAGTGGCTGGAACTCGTGCTTGAGTTGGTTTTTCGGGTTTGTGTGAGACAGAGGAAGAAGATGGGTGCGGGAATAAGTGGAGGAGGGCCACCGTGGGCCCACGAGGCAGGGGGCGCGCCCTAGAGGGGGGGCGCGCCCACCACCCTTGTGGCTAGGTGGCAGCTCCTCCCGCGGTAACTTTTGCACGGTAAATCCTCAAATGTTCCCAAAAAACATATTAAATTGGCATGTCATTTTGAGGACTTTTATTTTCGGGATATTTTTATATTGCACGGATAAGTCAGGAAACAAATAGAAAAATACTATTTTTACTTTATTTCTACTAATTAACAGAAAGTATAGAGAGGGTACAGAAGGTTCTGCTTCTAGTTTCATCCATCTCATGCTCATCAAAAAGAATCCACTAACAAGGTTGATCAAGTCTTGTTAACAAACTCATTCCGATAATCATGAAACCGGAGAAATTTCGAATAACACTAAGTTACCTCAACGGGGATATGCACATCCCCAATAATAAGTATATCATATTTCTTCTTGACAATAGGAAGAGGAAATTCAAAACCTCCAATTATAATCGATGGAATTTTTCCGATAGAATTGATACTATGAACTTGAGGTTGTTTCCTTGGAAAGTGTACCGTATGCTCATTACCATTGACATGAAAAGTGACATTGCTTTTGTTGCAATAAATAACAGCCCCTGCAGTATTAAGAAAAGGTCTTCCAAGAATAATAGACATACTATCATCCTCGGTAATATCAAGAATAACAAAGTCCGTTAAAATAGTAACATTTGCAACCACAACAGGCACATCCTCACAAATACCGACAGGTATAGCAGTTGATTTATCAGCCATTTGCAAAGATATTTCGGTAGGTGTCAGCTTATTCAAGTCAAGTCTACGATATAAAGAGAGAGGCATAACACTAACACCAGCTCCAAGATCACATAAAGCAGTTTTAATATAATTTCTTTTAATGGAGCTAGGTATAGTAGGTATTCCGGGATCTCCAAGTTTCTTTGGTATTCCACCCTTAAAAGTATAATTAGCAAGCATGGTGGAAATTTTAGCTTCCGGTATCTTTCTTTTATTAGTAATGATATCCTTCATATATTTAGCATAAGGATTTGTTTTGAGCACATCAGGTAATCGCATACGCAAAAAGATAGGCCTAATCATTTCAGCAAAGTGCTCAAAATCCTCATCATCCTTCTTCTTGGATGGTTTTGGAGGAAAAGGCATGGGTTTCTGAACCCAAGGCTCTCTTTCTTTACCATGTTTCCTAGCAACAAAGTCTCTTTTATCATAACGTTGATTCTTTGATTGTGGGTTATCAAGATCAACAGCAGGTTCAATTTCTACATTATTGTCATTACTAGGTTGAGCATCATCATGAACATCATCATTAATATTTTCATTAGGTTCATGTTCATTACCAGATTGTGATTCAGCATCAGATATAGAGATATCATTTGGATTATCAGGTGGTTCAGCAATAGGTTCACTAGAAGTTTGCACAGTTCTATCATTTTTCTTTTTCTTCTTTTTAGAAGAACTAGGAACATCAATATTATTTCTCTGAGAATCTTGCTCGATTCTCTTAGGGTTGCCTTCAGGATACAAAGGTTCCTGAGTCATTCTACCAGTTCTAGTAGCCA
Source organism: Triticum dicoccoides (assembly GCF_002162155.2). Lineage (NCBI taxonomy): Eukaryota > Viridiplantae > Streptophyta > Magnoliopsida > Poales > Poaceae > Triticum > Triticum dicoccoides. The sequence continues at coordinate 652,237,635 of NC_041388.1, read as the reverse complement.
TTCTAACAGCATAATCATTTTTCTTACTATTCATTTCATCAAGCACTTATTTTTGAGCTTTAAGCACTTGTTCTACTTGAGTGGTAACCATAGAAGCATGTTTGCTAACAAGTTTAAGTTCACCTTTAATACTAGCCATATAATCACCCAAGCGTCTAATCATATAAGCATTTTCTTTTAATTGTCTACCAAAATAAGCATTTAAGTCGTCTTGCTTAAACATAAAGTTATCAAACTCATCCAAGTACTGACTAGCAATTTTAGTAGGAGGGCTTCAGCTTTATCATATCTATAGAGAGAATTTACCTTTACTACCTGTGTTGGGATATCGGGGTCAGGAGGTTCTTCAATAAATAAAGAATTGAGATCATATGTTTCTTCAACAGGCGGTATATTAAGACCATGTATTTCTTCAATAGATTTCTTTGCCTCTTGCATATCTTCGGGACTGAGAAATAGAACACCTCTCTTCTTCGGAGTCGGTTTAGGAATAGGCTCAGTAATTGGAGCAGGAGCTGGCTCGGGAGGTGGCTCCGGAGGTGCCCAATTATTTTCATTTGTCAACATATTATTCAATAGAATTTCAGCTTCATCCGGTGTTCTTTCCCTGAAAAGAGAACTAGCACAACTATCCAGGTAATCTCTGGAAGCATCGGTTAGTCCATTATAAAAGATATCAAGTGTTTCGGGTTTCTTAAGAGGATGATCAGGCAAAGCATTAAGTAACTTGAGAAGCCTCCCCCAAGCTTGTGGGAGACTCTCTTCTTTAATTTGCACAAAGTTGTATATTTCCCTCAAAGCAGCTTGTTTCTTATGAGCAGGGAAATATTTAGCAGAGAAGTAATAAATCATATCCTGGGGACTACGCACACAACCAGGATCAAGAGAATTAAACCATATCTTAGCATCACCCTTTAATGAGAATGGAAATATTTTGAGTATATAAAAGTAACACCATTTCTCATCATTAGTGAACAGGGTAGCTATATCATTTAACTTAGTAAGATGTGCCCAACAGTTTTAGATTCATAGCCATAAAACGGATCAGATTCAACCAAAGTAATTATACCAGGATCAACAGAGAATTCATAATCCTTATCAGGAACACAAATAGGTGAAGTAGCAAAAGCAGGGTCGGGTTTCATTTTATATCTAAGTGATTCTTTGTTCCATTTAAGTAATAACCTCTTGAGCTCATATCTATCTTTGCAAGCTAAAATAGCGGCAGAAGATTCCATATCAAAAAGATAGCCCTCAGGAATAACAGGCATATTTTCATCATCACTATCATCATCGTATTCAGATTCAATAATTTCTTTTTCTCTAGCCCTAGCAATTTGTTCATCAAGAAATTCACCAAGGGGCATAGTAGTATCAGGCACAGAAGCAGTTTCATCATAAGTATCATGCATAGCAGAAGTAGCATCATCAATAACATGCGACATATCGGAACGAATAGCAGAAGCAGGTGTAGGTGTCGCTAGCTTACTCATAACAGAAGGTGAATCAAGTGTAGAGCTAGATGGAAGTTCCTTACCTCCCCTCGTAGTTGAGGGATAGATCTTAGTTTTTGGATCTCTCAAGTTCTTCATAATGATAAGCAGATATAAATCCCAAGTGACTCAAAGAATAGAGCTATGCTCCCCGGCAACGGCGCCAGAAATTAGTCTTGATAACCCACAAGTATAGGGGATCGCAACATCTTTCGAGAGTAGAGTATTCAACCCAAATTTATTGATTCGACACAAGGGGAGCCAAAGAATATTCTTAAGTATTAGCAGCTGAGTTGTCAATTCAACCACACCTGGAAACTTAGTATCTGGAGCAAAGTGTTTAGTAGCAAAGTAATATGATAGTGGTGGTAACGGTAACAAAAGAGTAGTGCAAGCAAAAGTAAATATTTTTGGTATTTTGTAGTGATTGTAACAGTAGCAGCGGAAAAGTAAATAAGCGAGAACCAGTATATGGAAAACTCGTAGGCACCGGATCAGTGATGGATAATTATGCCAGATGCGGTTCATCATGTAAAGTCATAACATAGGGTGACACAGAACTAGCTCCAATTCATCAATGTAATGTAGCCATGCATTCCGTATATAGTCATACATGCTTATGGAAAAGAACTTGCATGACATCTTTTGTCCTACCCTCCCGTGGCAGCGGGGTCCTATTGGAAACTTAGGGATATTAAGGCCTCCTTTTAATAGAGAACCAGAACAAAGCATTAGCACATAGTGAATACATGAACTCCTCAAATTATGGTCATCACCGGGAGTGGTCCCGATTATCGTCACTTCGGGGTTGCCGGATCATAACACATAGTAGGTGGCTATAGACTTGCAAGATAGGATCAAGAACTCACATATATTCATGAAAACATAATAGGTTCAGATCTGAAATCATGGCACTCGGGTCCTTGTGACAAGCATTGAGCATAGCAAAGTCATAGCAACATCAATCTCAGAACATAATGGATACTAGGGATCAAACCCTAACAAAACTAACTCGATTACATGATAAATCATGCAACCCATCACCGTCCAGCAAGCCTGCGATGGAATTACTCATGCACGGCGGTGAGCATCATGAAATTGGTGATGGAGGATGGTTGATGATGACGATGGCGACGAATCCCCCTCTCCGGAGCCCCGAACGGACTCCAGATCAGCCCTCCCGAGAGGTTTTAGGGCTTCGCGGCGGCTTCGTATCGTAAAACGCGATGATTTCTTCTCCCTGATTTTTTTCTCTTCGAAAGCGAGTATATAGAGTTGGAGTTAGCGTCGGAGGATTTCCAGGGTGCCCATGAGGTAGGGGGGCACGCCCTAGGGGGGCGCCCCCCACCCTCGTGAGAAGGGTGTGGCCCCCTGGTCTTCATCTTTGGCGAGGATTTTTTATTATTTTTTCTAAGATGTTTCGTGGAGTTTCGGGTCATTCCGAGAATATTTGTTTTCTGCACATAAAACAACACCATGGCAATTCTGCTGAAAACAGCGTCAGTCCGGGTTAGTTCCATTCAAATCATACAAGTTAGAGTCCAAAACAAGGGCAAAAGTGTTTGGAAAAGTAGATACGACGGAGACGTATCACCAGCCCAGAATTGCTGTTTTTTGCCTATTTTAGGGTTTCGAAGAAATGGAATATCAAGCAGAGTCCAAGCGGAATGAAACCTTCGAGAACGTGATTTTCTCACCGAACATGATCCAGGAGACTTGGACCCTACATCAAGAAATAAAGGAGGAAGCCACGAGGTAGGGGGCGTGCCTACCCCCCTCCCCCAGGCGCGCCCTCCACCCTCTGGGCCCCCTGTTGCTCCACCGACGTACTCCTTCCTCCTATATATACCTGCGTACCCCAAACGATCAGATACGGAGCCAAAACCCTAATTCCACCGCCGTAACTTTCTGTATCCACGAGATCCCATCTTGAGGCCTGTTCCGGAGCTCCACCGGAGAGGGCATCCATCACGGAGGGCTTCTACATCAACACCATAGCCTCTCCGGTGAAGTGTGAGTAGTTTACTTCAGACCCTCGGGTCCATAGTTATTATCTAGATGTCTTCTTCTCTCTTTTTGAATCTCAATACAATGTTCTCCCCCTCTCTTGTGGAGATCTATTCGATGTAATCTTCTTTTTTGCGGTGTGTTTGTTGAGACCGATGAATTGTGGGTTTATGATCAAGATTATCTATAAACAATATTTAAATCTTCTCTGAATTCTTTTATGTATGATTGGTTATCTTTGCAAGTCTCTTCGAATTATTAGTTTGGTTTGTCCTACTAGATTGGTCTTTCTTGCAATGGGAGAAGTGCTTAGCTTTGGGTTCAGTCTTGCGGTGTCCTTTCCCAGTGACAGTAGGGGTAGCAAGGCACGTATTGTATTGTTGCCATTGAGGATAACAAGATGGGTTTTTTTTATCATATTGCATGAATTTATCCCTCCACATCATGTCATCTTGCTTAAGGCGTTACTCTGTTTTCATGAACTTAATACTCTAGATGCATGCTGGATAGCGGTCGATGAGTGGAGTAATAGTAGTAGATGCAGGCAGGAGTCGGTCTACTTGTCTCGTACGTGATGCCTATATAAATGATCATACCTAGATATTCTCATAACTATGCTCAATTATGTCAATTGCTCAATAGTACTTCGTTCACCCACCGTAAAATACTTATACTCTTGAGAGAAGCCACTAGTGAAACCTATGGCCTCCGGTTCTATCTTCATCATATTAATCTTCCAACACTTAGTTATTTCCTTTGCTTTTTTACTTTGCTTTTACATTAATTTGCATCTTTATCATATAAATGCCGAAAAAATATTATCTTATCATATCTATCAGATCTCACTCTCGTAAGTGACCGTGAAGAGATTGACAACCCCTTATCGCGTTGGTTGCGAGGAGTTATTTGTTTTGTGAGGTACTAGGGACTTGCGTGCATCCTCCTACTGGATTGATACCTTGGTTCTCAAAAACTGGGGGAAATACTTACACTACTTTGATGCATCATTCTTTCCTCTTCAAGGAAATCCAACACGGTGCTCAAGAGGTAGCACACGCTCGTCGAGAGCATGCTGAAGGTTCTGCAGTCAAGTGCGCTCAGCCAAGTTGGCCAGGCGTGCCTCCTCCAAGGCCCAGGCCTCGGGGGTTTCTCCAACGATAGGAGTGTGAAGAGCATCCATATTGCGGCGGCGAAGCTCTTCCCTCCACTGCGAAGAAAGGGGCTCGGGGCGGTACTCCTCGTGAACGCGTGACGGATCGCCGCCGCCATCAGCACTGTCGTCGGGGGATAAGCCAGGAGGACTGCATGGTTCGTTGACCATCAAGACTTCCACCGTGGGATCGCTGGTGTCGCACTCGGATGCGATCTCGATGGAGCCAGTCAAACAGGCCATAGAGAGTTTCGTCGGGCTCGATTGCCGCGACTTGTGGGGTGGCCGTCTGACGGGCCACCGCGTGTCTCACCCACCACTAGAGCCGCGACCGATCGGAACTCTTGCGCCGATGAACAGCGGGGGGGCGAGGGCACCATAGAAGCCGACCGATATTGGGTCGACGGCTGCCGGAGAAGGACGTCGCGGACGCACACGCGAAAGTGTGTCGCCCCGCGGACGGGGAGCGCCTCAACGTCGAGTGGAGCTTCCTGAAGCCAAGTGGTGTAGTCGGCAACAAAAACGAGCGCGCCGAGACGGATCTCGCGGCCCCAGCCAGTCCGCCGGCGGAAACCATAATGATAAAAATTGGAAAAAATCGCAACTCCACCAAAAAGTCGCTAAGACACCTGCCCCACGGTGGGCGCCAACTGTCGTGGATCTAATACTGACAGTAGAATGGGGGTAGGTATGAGGAGGCAAGATCCTAGCTATGGCGAAGTTGTACACATGAGTTTTACGAGTTCAGGCCCTTCGCGGAGGAAGTAACAGCCCTACGTCTCGGTGCCCGGAGGGGGTCGACTGGATTATGTGTGTGTGTGTGTGTGTGTGTGTGTGTGTGTGTGTGCGTGTGTGTGTGTGTGTGTGTGTTACAGGGGGTGCGAGCTCTTGTGCCAGTGGAGGGAGGTGGCTTATGTAGAGTGCTCCCAGACCCAGCCAGCCCACGTTACAAGGGGTTTAAGGTACATAAAGAGATGGCATTACCGGTAACGCCAGTAATAAAGTGACATAAATGATTATTAAGTCTATGGAGTAAACACCCGACCGTTGCTGTGTAGAGTGACTTTAGATCTTCTATCTGTCGCGTGACAATTCTTGCGGTCGAGTGTCTTCGGGTCTTCCGAGTGGAATGTTTCTGGTCGTGTGGATGATGCTATCTCTTGAATGCTTCTGGTTTTAGGGTGATGTCTTAGGAGAGGGTGTTTGAGTCAGGCCTATGACCCTACCTTAGGTACATAGGTACATCAAGTGATGCTATAAAACCAGAATTTCTAATTAATTGTGTGAAAAGCATCCTTGTTCACATGGATACGGCTAGAAGTAATGGATGCTAAGATTTTCTTTTTTAACCACTCTGACCACTCTGATTTCCTATTGTATGACAGGTTTCCTATTCATCCAATTTGGTAAATTTTGTTATGGTTCATGTTGTAAAATGCTTACCACCAGCGTCCAGTAGCAGTGCATCTATTCTATGACTGGTATTTAACTTCGTGCACAAGTGACCGTTTAGGCCATTGCCTCCTGTACTTCTAACCATTCCCAACATTTCTGCACTTTGTGTCCTTGTGGTCACGCGAGACATAAGCGCACGATATTTTTTGCGGTAACATAGGCAGAAGAATCAGTTCAAAACATTCTGCACGATAGAAACTCAAAGCAACCAAATACGTAGAACCAAATAGTATACAATAAGGAGTTAAAGGTTAAGATGCCATATAGGGACCTAAATTTTAAGTTATCGATTTTTTAAACGTAGTACAGACGCAAGCGCTCATACATACGTGTGTACACTCATCCCTATGAACGTACATACGCACACCCTACACCTATAAGCACCTTCAAGAAACTGAGCCAAACGTACCTGTTTTTAGATAATGGTACAGACACAGCCACACATGCGCTCGTATATACACGCTTACTCACCCTGTGAACACACATCATATCTCTATGAGCACCTCCGAGAAACTGAGCCGGCTTATCATCTTGAGAATAACGAAAACACCATAGGTGCCTCGTAGTCAGTGGGAATGTCTCCCCTCATTGAACGCGCATCGCTGGAAATCATGAAATAAATCTAGAATAAAGCGAGCACCGGAACTTGAACCCTGGTGGGCTGGGAATACAACCGTCCTCTATAATCATCTAATCACAGGTAGGTTCACATATACTTTTTCTTTTTCTTTGTAGCGATTAGCCAAATAGTCTTTTGGGTCGAGTAGGTGTACCGAGATGGGCTGACCGGCTGAGAGTGGCTTCCCCTGACCCGCTCCTTTCCCCCGACCCGCTCCCGCGAGCAGACGGGGGAATCCCTAGCCGCCGGCCTCCCTCACCTCCTCCGGCTGTCCCCCCATCCGTCGCCGCCAAACGGTGCCGCCGGGCAAAGCCCGGCCAGCGTAGGCGGCGGCGGGGCTGCTTCTTCCTCTCCGCTCGGTGCTAGGCTGGCGCGGGACTGCTGTCCGACAGAGACACTGAGTTGGTGCGGGGCTCGGCGGCGCGATGGCGAGTGATTGGGGTGGCGGCGGTGTCGGCTGGCGGCGGTGGGGCGTCGCCCAGTCCCGTGTGTGGCGCGGCGGCTGCAAGGGGCTCTCCTCGTGGGGTGGGCGCATCCGGGGCTTGACCGTGGCGGCGACATGAGTTCCGCCCGGATCGGTCGTCCTGCTGCCCTGGGACGGCGCGGGCTGCGGTTGGCGCAGGCATGTGGCCTGCTCCATGGTCGGGCGGCGCAGTGGAGGCTACGGCGTGGAGGGGCTTGCCCGTGGCAGCGTTGAGGTTCCGGTTGGTCCTTTCCAGCTGACTCCGGCGGCTGCGGGTGGCTGCAGCGGTGGTGCGGGCCAATTGAGCTCACAACGTCGCGGATCTGACGGTTGGGCTCCTGTTGGTAGCGCAGGGTGTCGGCGGTGGCGGCGTTCTCCCTCTCCCGGATCTGGACTAACAGGTAGGTTAAGATCTAGGGTTCATGCTCGGGCGGGCCAGTCAGGGCCCGGGGCGTATCGGAGCATGTGCTTCGGGTAGGAGTGGTCGGGCTCAGCCCGGGAGGTGCTCGCGAGTCTCCTTGTGGGTACGGTGCTGGATGGTGGTGGTCGTGGTAGTGGTGCGTCGGTGCCCGGATCAACGTCGGTGACCATGGAGATGGCGTCGTGTGAGCCGGCCTGGCCAAGGGCCCGGGGCTAGCTTGTCGGCGGCCGTCGGCAGTCTCAGGGTGGTGTCCCCCCAATCCACCGGGATTGGCTCGGGATGTAGGTGTTAGTGCCTCCTACGGTGGAGGCGCCGACCCAGACTCGGGGACTGATGCCGGGCTAGGAGTTGATGGAGTGTCGTCGCTTCTCCTGCTCTGGTTGAGTGCGCTGTGATGTGAGAGGCATACGCTATCTGGCGACAGGGATGTCGGGGCGGCGGCTCCGGATGGTGGTTCGCATGATTGCTCTCCGGTGGGCTTCATTGCGGTGGTGGTGGCTCTCCTCCCGGCTTGTGTGGGCAATGGGAGGTGGTGCGGCGGGTAGCTCGGATGTGCCCTCTCTCTTGGAGGGGCGTCGTCCTGATCCGGATCTGGAGTTCTGACTTCGCCGTGCTTCACCTAGCGACCTCGCAGTGACACGGATGAGTTGCCGAGCGAAAGCTCTGTGCCGTGGCGCCGACGATGGCGACACGTGAGGGTGCCACGTTCTTCCTGAAGACGTCGTCGTGGTTCTTCTCTTCGTGTCAAAGCTCCGGGTGAAGACCTTTGTCCCGTGTGGACTCGGCAACGGCGACGCCCTGCGCCGTTTTCCCTCTTGGGGGCGTTGTCGTGGAGCTTAGGTGTGCTAGGTCATAGCGTGGAGTGTGTTTAGTTCTCTCGGTGGTCTTTGTCGGTAGCGTAGTCGCGTGCGTCTTGCGTGTGCCGTTTCTTTTAGGATCGCTTTATAAGAGGGTTACCTCATCACCTTGTATCGTTCGACCGTGTACTTTTTCCAATGTTGCTTTATTTATAAAAGCGGGGCGAAAGCCTGTTTGGAGAGTAGGTGTACTCTGACTACGCAGTGAGGACCAAACACCTCAATTCTGGGACCCCTCAAAAAATATATTCTGAGAAAGAAAACGTCTTGTACAACAAGGGGGGGGGGGGGGAATCCTCGGTTAAGAGGAAGTAGAACTAGCTTTATTTCCTTTTTTATATCCCCATGTAAGCAATTACTCTGTTTTACATAGGTCCGCCAGCATCCCATCGTGCACGAGCCGAATACTAATCTTATTGCGGAAGAAAATTACAAGAGACTAATAACCAGACCAAAGCTCTCGGACAGCAGAATATACCTTGTACAACAAGGAAACAATTCTTGGCGATGCGTGCGATTCTGAATATCTTGTAACACAAGCAGATAATGCTTGAAGAACCTACGGCATATATATATACATACCATAGCTAGCTAATATTTTCTCAAGCCAATTAGTTAGCCTCTTCGATCTAAATAATCTCCTTCCTTCGGTGCACGTTCCGTCCACGCGCATCGAGTCCATCAGCTGGAGATGTCGTCGCCGTCCAAGAAGAAGTTCGCGGTGACCAAGTTGTACACCCTGAACGGGCCGAGATTCACCTTCAAGAACTACGCCGGCGGCGAGGCCATGCTGGAGGTGGAGTCCCGCATGGGTTTCATGAACCTACGCTCACACCAATTTTTCATGAACCTACGCTCACACCAATTCCTCGACGCCACCTCAGACCAACCGGTGATCCATCTCCAAGAGGCCGGCGTCGACGAGCGTAAGTGGGAGGCGTACAGGGGCAAGAGCACGAGAGAAAGCGACAAGATCTTCGACGCCGTGAACAAGTGATGGTATTTCTTCCTGATGGGGACCAAGATCGAAGTGTTCCTCCGCAAGTCCTCCGACGAGCCGAAACCAGCAGGTGTCCTCGACGATGGGAACTCCCTCGGCAATCAGAAACCAGCAGGCTCCGTCGTCGATGGCAACTCCTCGGACGAGCAGAAACCAGATGGCAACTCCTCCGGCATGCAGAAACCAGCAGACTTCGTCGTCCTTGGCAACTACTACCGCGGCGAACTAACCGTTTTCCGCGGCTGCGGCTGCGTCCTCACCGGCAATGACATTGCCCAGATCAAGAAGGTGAGCAGCCTGTTCAAGTGTAGTGAGCAGCCTGGAGAGAACACGTACGATGTCCAGGTTAACACGGGTGAAGACCACACTACCAGAAAAACTTGTTTTGCCGACGGCCATATCTATGCCGACGGCCCCCGTCGGCATATATGGGCATATACCCCGACGGCCCAACTAAAGCCGTCGGCATAGAGCAGGCCGTCGGCATATCGCGTGGGCCCGTCTACCCGGGCGGCGACGGCAGTTTGACGGCGTCAGGCTACGCCGACGGGCTAACGGTGGCCGTCGGCATAGCTATGCCGACGTCATCGATCCGCCGTGCCGCCACGTCATCGATCTGCGTCGTTCGCCGGTCCCGTGGGGTGGCATTTCTAGGCCGACGGCTAGGCCGTCGGCATAGGCCTGACCCATGGTTTTTGCCACGTCATTGATCCTCGCCCTACGCCATGTCATCGATCCAGGGCTCTACCGTTCCGTGGCCATAGCTATGCCGAGATTTCTAATAATATTTTTATATTTTTTGTATTTTCTCTTATTATTTTTTTATTTTTTTTCCAATACTAATTTCATTAACTTAAATGTACAGAAAACATATATCGATTGCCCCCCACACGGGCCTTCTTCTGTCGTGTCACGGAGAGGTTAGACGGGACGGGCCGGGTACCTGTGGGGGGTAGCAATGCCGCCAGGTGTTGCGGTGGGCCCTCCTACGGTTGTGGAAACGTGGTGGCAGGCGCAGGCACGCGGCTCCGGGGTGTGCCCCCTCCCCCCTCACGAGCGTCGATGCCGCCGTGCCCCGGAGGGGGGAAACGGCCACGTCGGGCCGACGCAGAGGGAATCTTGGGGTGGGTTGTGCCGGGACTGTGTTGGGGGGTGTAGCTATGGCCGGGCTATGACAACAAGGTGAAAAGATCCACCGGTCAAACTACGTCCAGCGAAAGTCAAAGGGATAGACCCGGCGGTCGTCTGTGTCAAGGTTAGACGGGACGGGATACCTAGGGGGTAGCAATGCCGCCAGGTGTTGCGGTGGCCCTCCTACGGTTATATAAGCATGGTGGCAGGCGTAGGCACCCGGCACGCGGCTTGTATGAGGTCCCGGTGCGACGCTCCGGTTGCATTGCTACCCCCCTAGGGCCCCCGTCCCGCCTAACCCTGTAGCGTTTGACCACGGGATCTACCCCTTTGACTTTGCACGGATGGGCTTTGAACAGTAGACGTATCCACCCAGTTGTGTAAGGTCAGCCAAGAAGCCCACGGCAACATCTGGCCCGGATGTTGCTCCAAAGTGTTCCTATGGGCTGACCTAACACAACCGGGTGGGGAGGTCCACTGGTCAAAGCCCGTCCGTGCAAAGTCAAAGGGCTAGATCCCGTGGTCAAACGCTACAGGGTTAGGCGGGACGAGGGCACTGGGGGGTAGCAATGCCACCGGAGCGTCGCACCGGGCCCTCATACATGCGGGGTGGTGTGGTGGCATGTCCGAAGAGGCGGGACGCGTCTCCGGTGCGTGGCCCCCCTCACGGACGGCGATGACACGGTAGTAGACGTTCTGCGGTAACGATGCGGCGTCAATATTACTAAATACTTGGAGCGCGATAAAATCATGAGTTTTTTTGCACGACGTGGGCACATGTGCTATAGGAACGATGATATTTTTTCATAATTTTTGGTGATGGAGAAGTATCCGAAAAATTCCCTCTACGGGGATTGCCCTTCGCGCGTCTACGGCTGTGGCCGGCGGCCTCCGGGGGCTAGCATGCCGCCAAATCTTGCGTAGGCGGCCTCTCACAAGTATGGAAGTGTTGTGGCGGTTGCAAACGCCCGGCACGCGTGTCCGGGGTGTGCCCCCCCCCTCACGGACGGCGCCACCGCCGGCACCTGGAGGGGGGAAACGGACACGTGGGGTCTACACGGAGGGGATCTTGATGTGGGTCTGGCCCGGATGTTGCTCCAAAGTGTTCCTATGGGCTGACATAACACAACCGTGTGGGGAGGTCCACTGGTCAAAGCCCGTCCGTGCAAAGTCAAAGGGCTAGATCCCGTGGTCAAACGCTACGGGATCTACCCCTTTGACTTTGCACGGACGGGCTTTGACTAGTGGACGTATTCACTCGGTTGTGTTAGGTCAGCCCATAGGAACACTTTGGAGCAACATCCGGGCCAGATCCATGGGAAGATTCCCTCCGTGTAGACCCGACGCGTCCGTTCCCCCCCTCCAGGTGCCGGCGGCGGTGCCGTCCGTGAGGGGGGGCTCACCCCGGAGACGCGTGCCTCCTCTTCAGACATGCCACCACATCACCCCTCATGTATGAGGGCCCGGTGCGACGCTCTGGTGGCATTGCTACCCCCCACCAGGGCCCGCGTCCCTCCGTGTAGACCTCACGGGCTTGGCTGCCGCCGTGTCCCGAAGGGGGGAAACGGCCACGTCGGGCCGACACGGAGGGTATCTTTGGGTGGGTTGGGCCGGGGTGGTGTTGGGGGTGCAGCTATGGGCTGGGCTACGAAAATCAGGTGAAAAGGTCCACTGGTCAGACCCAGTCCGGCGCAAGTCAAAGAGCTAGATCTAGCGGTCGTCTATGTCAGGGTTAGACGGGACGGGGTACCGGAGGGGGTAGCAATGCCGCCAGGTGTTGCGGTGGGCCCTACTATGCTTGTGGAAGCATGCTGGCACGCTCAGGCACCTGACACGCGACTCCGGGGTGTGCCCCCCTCACGGGCGTCGCTGCCGCCATGTCTCAGAGGTGGAAAACGACATCCATCATGGAAAGTGGACTATCACGGTGAAACCTTCAGACTATTTTTGGGCGAGGTGAGACTATTTTTTACATTGTGCTGAGAGTCACACATATGTCATAACAAAAAAAGGCAAAGTATCTATGCCGACAGCCGTCGGCATAGCAGCGCGCACGGCCACGGATCGATGACGTGGCAAAGGGCCATGCCTATGCCGACGGCCAAGCTGTCGGCATAGGTTGACCTTATCCGCTGCGGTTCGCCCCCGACCACCTATTCCCCATCTCCCCCTTCCTCCTGACCCACACCCGCGCCGCCGCCGGATCCTCTGCTCCGCCCGCCGCTGCCCTTCCTCTCCAGTCGCTGTCGCCGCCCTTCCCTCGCCCTGCTCCGCCGCCGCCCCACCCGCGCTCTGGGCCGCCGCTGCCCTTCCTTCGCCACTCGCCGCAGCCGCCCCACCCGTGTTCCCCTCGGCCTCGTCGTCTCGGCTCGCGCCGCCGCCGCCCTTCCCTTGCCGCGGTGGGGCGCGTGGAATCCTCCCCGGCCACCCCTCGCCCGCGCCCTCGTCGAGCTCGGTTTGGCCGGACCTCCCCGAGCCCACTCCTCCCTCAATGCCGCCCGACCGTCGCTCCGGCCGGCGGCTAGGCTGCACCGGCCCTCCTCTGCCGCTGCTCCGGCCGGCCTAGCCCGAGC
>NC_041388.1:652207065-652223997 GCF_002162155.2 Triticum dicoccoides | reverse complement strand
GCTCTCCCCCATGGTGAGCTCCTTCCCTCCCTCTTTGAAGCAATTTTTTTAATTTAGTTAGATGATAGATGGATGGATGCATTATGTATGATGATAGATGGTTATATGGATGAATGCATGCATTATGTATGATGATAGTTAGATGATAGATGATCTGATGATAGTTAGAAATGTGAGAAATGCAAGAAATGCAAAAAAAATAGATGATAGATGATGATAGATTATGATGTTAATGATGATAGATGATGATGTTGATGATAGATGATAATGCTTTTTTTATGCCTTGATAATTTTTAGATGATGATGATGACAGATTTCCATTTTTTGTGAAAGAGATGATAAATGATGATGATTGTTGGATCATGATAAATGATGATGATGATTATTTTTTTTATGCTTCGATGATTGTTACATGATGATAGATGATGACGGCGATGTTCTTAAATTTTGTCACGGTGCAGGTTCTGTGGTGGTCCATCTCGGTGGAGTGATCGTCATAGGAGCTGTTGGACCCCGATTGTCCCTCCACTATTCAACTACTTCCTCTACAGCCGAGGGTGAGCTATGAATAATGTCACTAGATTTCATTCTCAAGTCAAGTGGCGTAACCTAGGCGTCTCCCGTCCGAAAGGGTTGCATCGATAAATATGCATTCAATTGCATATTTATCACCGCAGCTCTTTTGGATTGTCCAGCGTTTTCCATGGACAGCCCGAGGATGTGTAGATTGGGTATGTTCTCCATGTTCTACCCCGTTCTGAGACAGGATTTTGGCAGCGCCTCCCCATTGTTCTCCGGAGCACATTCTCTCGGCTATTTGCCGAGACGTGTATCTGGAGAACAGCGGGGAGGTACTGCCGAAATTTTGTCTCGGAACGGGGTAGAATGGAGAACGTACTCAATCTACACATCCTCGGGTGGGATTAGGACCCATCTTTACCTATTAGAGATGTAGGTGGATTAAACGCGGTAGAAACTGAAAATTTGATGTGATTAATTTAAGTGAATCCTTAATTATGTTGTGTGGGTTGCAAAAAAGCAGAGGATGGCAGATAATCAGTGGATGTACAGTGGTTTTATCCGTCGGAATCGAGTAACATCAGAGTGGATCGCGAAAACCGATGTGTATTTGAAGGAGATATTCCGTTGTCCAATGAGAATTATCCCACCATGCCCCTATGCGAGATGTGCCAGACGTCACCGTAGAAATCAGACGGACATGAGTGAGCACCTTCGCACGCACGGATATATGCCAAACTTTGACATGCCGCCGATAAACATAGCCGAGCAGGACCGTGGTAGAGAGGAGATGATGCGACAACGCATCGATGGATATGAGGACGACGGGGTCAGGGACATGCTAGATGATGTCATTGTTGCAGAAACGACAAATGCGAGACCTTCAAAGAATGAACCTGAGGAGCCGGAGGCAACCGCAAAGGCCTTCTTGGAGGTCTTGGCCTCGTCGAAGAAACCTCTTTATGTGGGTGCGAAAATATCTCAGCTGGATGCCATCTCGCAACTGATTGCAGTCAAGGCTGAGTACGGCTGTAGCCAGAAATGCTTCGAAGAATTCCTGGGAGTATGGGCTAACAGCCTCCCTGAGGGTCATGAACTACCGAAAAGCATGTACGATACAAAGAAAATCATGAAGGCACTCTCTATGGATTATGAGAAAATAGATGTTTGCCCGAAGAATTGCCTTTTGTTTAGGCACGAGTATGCGGATGACAAGTACTGTAGGAAGTGCGGTTCGTCTCGGTACATTGAGGTGGTCAGTGAGGATGGTGAGAAAAAGCAGCTAACCATCCTCGTTAAGGTTCTTCGGTATCTTGATTTTATAAAAAGAATGCAGCGCCTTTTCATCACGAAGGAGTCTGCCAAAATGATGAAGTGGCACAAGGAAGGTATAAGGTACAATCCAAAAAAAATCGTACATCCATCGGGAGGGGAAGCATGGAAGTCATTCAATGAAGAATACCCCGAGGAAGCAACCGAGGCTGGGAATGTCAGAATAGCCATATCAGGTGATGGGTTGAATCCATATGGTATGTCGTCCAATCCATACAGCTGCTGGCCTGTGTTTGTAATTCCGCTCAATCTTCCTCCCGGTGCCCTAATGCAACGGAAGACCATGTTCTTGTCGCTCATCATTCCGGGGCCTGACTACCCGGGGAAGCAATTGGGTGTGTTTATGCAGCCGCTTGTGGATGCTTTGCACCATTCTTGGTACTTTCCGAGGTTGACATACGACCGGGATCTGCAGAGAAATTTCTTGATGAAAGGTTGGTTGCACTATTGCATGCATGACTTTCCCGGCTATGCTCTATTCTGCGGATGGTGTACAAGTGGTAAGATGCCATGCCCAGTGTGCATGCAGGCTCTGCGAATGATTTGGCTGAGTAAGGGTGGCAAGTTTGTAGCCTTTGACCTGCATCGACAGTTCCTCCCTCCAGACCATCCAGACAGGGAAGACAAGAACTTCACGAAAGGCCGGGTTGTTCATGAAGTAACCGAGATTCCAACATTTTCGGGGGCAGATGTTCTTACTCAGCTAAAAGCTCTCAAGCCTAAAGTCAAAGGCAAAGGCAAAGCCAAAGCCAAAGCCAAAGGCTTCGAGGGATATGGTGAGACGCACAACTGGACACACATTACCCCCTTCTCGCAGCTTCCCTATTTCAAGGACCTCAAAACTTCCTTACAATATTTATGTGATGCACACCGAAAAGAATGTGGCAGAGTCCCTTTTCCACACGATCCTCAACATTCCTGATAAGACGAAGGATAACGAAAAAGCTAGAGCCGATCAACAGAGAATTTGTGATAGACCACGCCTGAACATGAAGCCTCCCACAGGCGTGTTGGGTTTCGTAGTAATTTCAAAAAATTTCCTACGCGCACACAGGATCATGTGATGCATAGCAACGAGAGGAGAGTGTTGTCTACGTACCCAACGCAGACCGACTGCGGAAGCAATGACACGACATAGAGGAAGTAGTCGTACGTCTTCACGATCCAACCGATCAAGCACCGAAACTACGGCACCTCCGAGTTCGAGCACACGTTTAGCTCGATGACGATCCCCGGACTCCGATCCAGCAAAGTGTCGGGGAAGAGTTTCGTCAGCACGACGGCGTGGTGACGATCTTGATGAACTACAGCAGCAGGGCTTCGCCTAAACTCCGCTACAGCATTATCGAGGAATATGGTGGCAGGGGGCACCGCACACGGCTAAGGAATCGATCACGTGGATCAACTTGTGTCAACTTGTGTGTTTAGAGGTGCCCCTGCCTCCGTATATAAAGGAGGAGAGGAGGGGAGGCTGGCCGGCCAAAGAGGGAGGCGCAGGAGAGTCCTACTCCCTCTGGGAGTAGGATTCCTCCCCCCAATCCTAGTCCAACTAGGATTCCTCGGAGGGGAAGGGAGAGAGGGGGGCCGGCCACCTTCTCCTAGTCCTAATAGGACTAGGGGAGGGGAAAGAGGCGCAGCCACCTTGGGCTGCCCCTTTCTCCTTTCCACTAAGGCCCATGATGGCCCATATGGCTCCCGGGGGGTTCCGGTAACCTCCCGGTAACCCGGTAAAATCCCGATTTCACCCGGAACACTTCCGATGTCCAAACATAGGCTTCCAATATATCAATCTTTACGTCTCGACCATTTCGAGACTCCTCTTCATGTCCGTGATCACATCCGGGACTCCGAACAACCTTCGGTACATCAAAATGCATAAACTCATATTATAACTGTCATCGTAACCTTAAGCGTGCGGACCCTACGGGTTCGAGAACAATGTAGACATGACCGAGACATGTCTCTGGTCAATAACCAATAGCGGGACCTGGATGCCCATATTGGCTCCTACATATTCTACGAAGATCTTTATCGGTCAGACCGCATAACAACATACGTTGTTCCCTTTGTCATCGGTATGTTACTTGCCCGAGATTCGATCGTCGGTATCCAATACCTAGTTCAATCTCGTTAACGGCAAGTCTCTTTACTCGTTCCGTAATACATCATCTCACAACTAACATATTAGTTGTAATGCTTGCAAGGCTTATGTGATGTGTATTACCGAGAGGGCCCAGAGATACCTCTCCGACAATCGGAGTGACAAATCCTAATCTTGAAATACGCCAACCCAACATCGACCATTGGAGACACCTGTAGTACTCCTTTATAATCACCCATTTACGTTGTGACGTTTGGTAGTACCCAAAGTGTTCCTCCGGTAAACGGGAGTTGCATAATCTCATAGTCGTAGGAACATGTATAAGTCATGAAGAAAGCAATAGCAACATACTAAACGATCAGGTGCTAAGCTAATGGAATGGGTCATGTCAATCAGATCATTCTACTAATGATGTGACCTCGTTAATC
The DNA here is from genome assembly GCF_002162155.2 of Triticum dicoccoides. Taxonomy (NCBI): domain Eukaryota; kingdom Viridiplantae; phylum Streptophyta; class Magnoliopsida; order Poales; family Poaceae; genus Triticum; species Triticum dicoccoides. The sequence continues at coordinate 652,219,617 of NC_041388.1, read as the reverse complement.
AAATAACAACTCATTGTTCATGGTTAGGAAACATAACCATCTTTGATTAACGAGCTAGTCAAGTAGAGGCATACTAGTGACACTCTGTTTGTCTATGTATTCACACATGTATTATGTTTCCGGAAAATACAATTCTAGCATGAATAATAAACATTTATCATGATTATAAGGAAATAAATAATAACTTTATTATTGCCTCTAGGGCATATTTCCTTCACAAAGAATTTCAGAGTGAAGTTGAAAATCATCGTAACAAGAAAATAAAGTTTCTACGATCTGATCGTGGAGGAGAATATTTGAGTTACGAGTTTGGTGTACATTTGAAAAATTGTGGAATAGTTTCGCAACTCACGCCACCCGGAACACCACAGCGTAATGGTGTGTCCGAACGTCGTAATCGTACTTTACTAGATATGGTGCGATCTATGATGTCTCTTACAGATTTACCGCTATCATTTTGGGGATATGCTTTAGAGACGGCCGCATTCACGTTAAATAGGGCACCATCAAAATCCGTTGAGACGACGCCTTATGAACTATGGTTTGGCAAGAAACCAAAGTTGTCGTTTCTTAAAGTTTGGGGCTGCGATGCTTATGTGAAAAAGCTTCAACCTGATAAGCTCGAACCCAAATCGGAGAAATGTGTATTCATAGGATACCCAAAGGAAACTGTTGGGTACACCTTCTATCACAGATCCGAAGGCAAAACATTTGTTGCTAAGAATGGATCATTTCTAGAGAAGGAGTTTCTCTCGAAAGAAGTGAGTGGGAGGAAAGTAGAACTTGACGAGGTAACTGTACCTGCTCCCCTACTGGAAAGTAGTTCATCACAGAAAACTGTTTCAGTGACACCTACACCAGTTAGTGAGGAAGCCAATGATAATGATCATGAAACTTCAGATCAAGATACTACTGAACTTCGTAGATCAACCAGAGTAAGATCCGCACCAGAGTGGTACGGTAATCCTGTTCTGGAGGTCATGCTACTAGATCATGATGAACCTACGAACTATGAAGAAGCGATGGTGAGCCCAGATTCCGCAAAGTGGCTAGAAGCCATGAAATCTGAGATGGGATCCATGTATGAGAACAAGGTATGGACTTTGGTTGACTTGCCCGATGATCGGCAAGCGATTGAGAATAAATGGATCTTTAAGAAGAAGACTGACGCTGATGGTAATGTTACTGTCTACAAAGCTCGACTTGTCGCAAAAGGTTTTCGGCAAGTTCAAGGAATTGACTACGATGAGACCTTCTCACCCGTAGCGATGCTTAAGTCCGTCCGAATCATGTTAGCAATTGCCGCATTTTATGATTATGAAATTTGGCAAATGGATGTCAAAACTGCATTCCTGAATGGATTCCTGGAAGAAGAGTTGTATATGATGCAACCAGAAGGTTTTGTCGATCCAAAGGGAGCTAACAAAGTGTGCAAGCTCCAGCGATCCATTTATGGACTGGTGCAAGCCTCTCGGAGTTGGAATAAACGTTTTGATAGTGTGATCAAAGCATTTGGTTTTATACAGACTTTTGGAGAAGCCTGTATTTACAAGAAAGTGAGTGGGAGCTCTGTAGGATTTCTGATATTATATGTGGATGACATATTACTGATTGGAAATGATATAGAATTTCTGGATAGCATAAAGGGATACTTGAATAAAAGTTTTTCAATGAAAGACCTCGGTGAAGCTGCTTACATATTAGGCATTAAGATCTATAGAGACAGATCAAGACGCTTAATTGGACTTTCACAAAGCACATACCTTGACAAAATTTTGAAGAAATTCAAAATGGATCAAGCAAAGAAAGGGTTCTTGCCTGTGTTACAAGGTGTGAAATTGAGTAAGACTCAATGCCCGACCACTGCAGAAGATAGAGAGAATATGAAAGATGTTCCCTATGCATCAGCCATAGGCTCTATCATGTATGCAATGCTGTGTACCGGACCTGATGTGTGCCTTGCTATAAGTTTAGCAGGGAGGTACCAAAGTAATCCAGGAATGGATCACTGGACAGCGGTCAAGAACATCCTGAAATACCTGAAAAGGACTAAGGATATGTCTCTCGTATATGGAAGTGACAAAGAGCTCATCGTAAAAGGTTACGTTGATGCAAGCTTTGACACTGATCCGGACGATTCTAAATCGCAAACCGGATACGTGTTTACATTAAACGGTGGAGCTGTCAGTTGGTGCAGTTCTAAACAAAGCGTCGTAGCGGGATCTACATGTGAAGCGGAATACATAGCTGCTTTGGAAGCAGCAAATGAAGGAGTCTGGATGAAGGAGTTCATATCCGATCTAGGTGTCATACCTAGTGCATCGGGTCCAATGAAAATCTTTTGTGACAATACTGGTGCAATTGCCTTGGCAAAGGAATCCAGATTTCACAAAAGGACCAAACACATCAAGAGACGCTTCAACTCCATCCGGGATCTAGTCCAGGTGGGAGACATAGAGATTTGCAAGATACATACGGATCTGAATATTGCAGACCCGTTGACTAAGCCTCTTCCACGAGCAAAACATGATCAGCACCAAAGCTCCATGGGTGTTAGAATCATTACAGTGTAATCTAGATTATTGACTCTAGTGCAAGTGGGAGACTGAAGGAAATATGCCCTAGAGGCAATAATAAAGTTATTATTTATTTCCTTATAATCATGATAAATGTTTATTATTCATGCTAGAATTGTATTAACCGGAAACATAATACATGTGTGAATACATAGACAAACAGAGTGTCACTAGTATGCCTCTACTTGACTAGCTCGTTAATCAAAGATGGTTATGTTTCCTAACCATGAACAATGAGTTGTTATTTGATTAACGAGGTCACATCATTAGTAGAATGATCTGATTGACATGACCCATTCCATTAGCTTAGCACCTGATCGTTTAGTATGTTGCTATTGCTTTCTTCATGACTTATACATGTTCCTATGACTATGAGATTATGCAACTCCCGTTTACCGGAGGAACACTTTGGGTACTACCAAACGTCACAACGTAAATGGGTGATTATAAAGGAGTACTACAGGTGTCTCCAATGGTCGATGTTGGGTTGGCGTATTTCGAGATTAGGATTTGTCACTCCGATTGTTGGTCACATCACCATGTGACCAACACCCAAAGGGTTTACTAGATTCAGTAATCTAGTTCACATCGCTATGTGATTAACACCCAAAGAGTACTAAGGTGTGATCATGTTTTGCTCGTGGAAGAGGCTTAGTCAACGGGTCTGCAATATTCAGATCCGTATGTATCTTGCAAATCTCTATGTCTCCCACCTGGACTAGATCCCGGATGGAGTTGAAGCGTCTCTTGATGTGTTTGGTCCTTTTGTGAAATCTGGATTCCTTTGCCAAGGCAATTGCACCAGTATTGTCACAAAAGATTTTCATTGGACCCGATGCACTAGGTATGACACCTAGATCGGATATGAACTCCTTCATCCAGACTCCTTCATTTGCTGCTTCCGAAGCAGCTATGTATTCCGCTTCACATGTAGATCCCGCTACGACGCTTTGTTTAGAACTGCACCAACTGACAGCTCCACCGTTTAATGTAAACACGTATCCGGTTTGCGATTTAGAATCGTCCGGATCAGTGTCAAAGCTTGCATCAACGTAACCTTTTACGATGAGCTCTTTGTCACTTCCATATACGAGAAACATATCCTTAGTCCTTTTCAGGTATTTCAGGATGTTCTTGACCACTGTCCAGTGATCCATTCCTGGATTACTTTGGTACCTCCCTGCTAAACTTATAGCAAGGCACACATCAGGTCTGGTACACAACATTGCATACATGATAGAGCCTATGGCTGATGCATAGGGAACATCTTTCATATTCTCTCTATCTTCTGCAGTGGTCGGGCATTGAGTCTTACTCAATTTCACACCTTGTAACACAGGCAAGAACCCTTTCTTTGCTTGATCCATTTTGAATTTCTTCAAAATTTTGTCAAGGTATGTGCTTTGTGAAAGTCCAATTAAGCGTCTTGATCTGTCTCTATAGATCTTAATGCCTAATATGTAAGCAGCTTCACCGAGGTCTTTCATTGAAAAACTTTTATTCAAGTATCCCTTTATGCTATCCAGAAATTCTATATCATTTCCAATCAGTAATATGTCATCCACATATAATATCAGAAATCCTACAGAGCTCCCACTCACTTTCTTGTAAATACAGGCTTCTCCAAAAGTCTGTATAAAACCAAATGCTTTGATCACACTATCAAAACGTTTATTCCAACTCCGAGAGGCTTGCACCAGTCCATAAATGGATCGCTGGAGCTTGCACACTTTGTTAGCTCCCTTTGGATCGACAAAACCTTCTGGTTGCATCATATACAACTCTTCTTCCAGGAATCCATTCAGGAATGCAGTTTTGACATCCATTTGCCAAATTTCATAATCATAAAATGCGGCAATTGCTAACATGATTCGGACGGACTTAAGCATCGCTACGGGTGAGAAGGTCTCATCGTAGTCAATTCCTTGAACTTGCCGAAAACCTTTTGCGACAAGTCGAGCTTTGTAGATAGTAACATTACCATCAGCGTCAGTCTTCTTCTTAAAGATCCATTTATTCTCAATCGTTTGCCGATCATCGGGCAAGTCAACCAAAGTCCATACTTTGTTCTCATACATGGATCCCATCTCAGATTTCATGGCTTCTAGCCACTTTGCGGAATCTGGGCTCACCATCGCTTCTTCATAGTTCGTAGGTTCATCATGATCTAGTAGCATGACCTCCAGAACAGGATTACCGTACCACTCTGGTGCGGATCTTACTCTGGTTGATCTACGAAGTTCAGTAGTATCTTGATCTGAAGTTTCATGATCATTATCATTGGCTTCCTCACTAACTGGTGTAGGTGTCACTGAAACAGTTTTCTGTGATGAACTACTTTCCAGTAAGGGAGCAGGTACAGTTACCTCGTCAAGTTCTACTTTCCTCCCACTCACTTCTTTCGAGAGAAACTCCTTCTCTAGAAATGATCCATTCTTAGCAACAAATGTTTTGCCTTCGGATCTGTGATAGTAGGTGTACCCAACAGTTTCCTTTGGGTATCCTATGAATACACATTTCTCCGATTTGGGTTCGAGCTTATCAGGTTGAAGCTTTTTCACATAAGCATCGCAGCCCCAAACTTTAAGAAACGACAACTTTGGTTTCTTGCCAAACCATAGTTCATAAGGCGTCGTCTTCAACGGATTTTGATGGTGCCCTATTTAACGTGAATGCGGCCGTCTCTAAAGCATATCCCCAAAATGATAGCGGTAAATCTGTAAGAGACATCATAGATCGCACCATATCTAGTAAAGTACGATTACGACGTTCGGACACACCATTACGCTGTGGTGTTCCGGGGGGGCGTGAGTTGCGAAACTATTCCACAGTTTTTCAAATGTACACCAAACTCGTAACTCAAATATTCTCCTCCACGATCAGATCGTAGAAACTTTATTTTCTTGTTACGATGATTTTCAACTTCACTCTGAAATTCTTTGAACTTTTCAAATGTTTCAGACTTATGCTTCATTAAGTAGATATATCCATATCTGCTCAAATCATCTGTGAAGGTGAGAAAATAACGATATCCGCCACGAGCCTCAATATTCATCGGACCACATACATCGGTATGTATGATTTCCAACAAATCTGTTGCTCTCTCCATAGTACCGGAGAACGGTGTTTTAGTCATCTTGCCCATGAGGCACGGTTCGCAAGTACCAAGTGATTCATAATCAAGTGGTTCCAAAAGTCCATTAGTATGGAGTTCTTCATGCGTTTTACACCGATATGACCTAAACGACAGTGCCACAAATAAGTTGCACTTTCATTATCAACTCTGTATCTTTTGGTTTCAACATTATGAATATGTGTATTACTACTATCGAGATTTAGTAAGAATAGACCACTCTTCAAGGGTGCATGACCATAAAAGATATTACTCATATAAATAGAACAACCATTATTCTCTGATTTAAATGAATAACCGTCTCGCATTAAACAAGATCCAGATATAATGTTCATGCTCAACGCTGGCACCAAATAACAATTATTTACGTCTAATATTAATCCCGAAGGTAGATGTAGAGGTAGCGTGCCGACCGCGATCACATCGACTTTGGAACCGTTTCCCACGCGCATCGTCACCTCGTCCTTTGCCAGTGCCCGCTTATTCTGTAGTCCCTGTTTCGAGTTGCAAATATTAGCAACAGAACCAGTATCAAATACCCAGGTGCTACTGCGAGCATTGGTAAGGTACACATCAATAACATGTATATCACATATACCTTTGTTCACCTTGCCATCCTTCTTATCCGCCAAATACTTGGGGCAGTTCCGCTTCCAGTGACCAGTCTGCTTGCAGTAGAAGCACTCAGTTTCAGGCTTAGGTCTAGACTTGGGTTTCTTCTCTTGAGCAGCAACTTGCTTGCCGTTCTTTTTGAAGTTCCCCTTTTTCTTCCCTTTGCCCTTTTTCTTGAAACTAGTGGTCTTGTTAACCATCAACACTTGATGCTCCTTCTTGATTTCTACCTCCGCAGCTTTTAGCATTGCGAAGAGCTCGGGAATAGTCTTGTTCATCCCTTGCATATTATAGTTCATTACGAAGCTCTTGTAGCTTGGTGGCAGTGATTGGAGGATTCTGTCAATGACGCAATCATCCGGAAGATTAACTCCCAATTGAATCAAGTGATTATTATACCCAGACATTTTGAGTATATGCTCACTGACAGAACTGTTCTCTTCCATCTTGCAGCTATAGAACTTATTGGAGACTTCATATCTCTCAATCCGGGCATTTGCTTGAAATATTAACTTCAACTCCTGGAACATCTCATATGCTCCATGACGTTCAAAACATCGTTGAAGTCCCGATTCTAAGCCGTAAAGCATGGCACACTGAACTATCGAGTAGTCATCAGCTTTGCTCTGCCAGACGTTCATAACATCTGGCGTTGCTCCAGCAGCAGGCCTGGCACCCAGCGGTGCTTCCAGGACGTAATTCTTCTGTGCAGCAATGAGGATAATCCTCAAGTTACGGACCCAGTCCGTGTAATTGCTACCATCATCTTTCAACTTTGCTTTCTCAAGGAACGCATTAAAATTTAACGGAACAACAGCGCGAGCCATCTATCTACAATCAACATAAACAAGCAAGATACTATCAGGGACTAAGTTCATGATAAATTTTAAGTTCAATTAATCATATTATTAAAGAACTCCCACTTAGATAGACATCCCTCTAATCCTCTAAGTGATCACGTGATCCAAATCAACTAAACCATGTCCGATCATCACGTGAGATGGAGTAGTTTCATCGGTGAACATCATTATGTTGATCATATCTACTATATGATTCACGCTCGATCTTTCGGTCTCCGTGTTCCGAGGCCATATCTGCATATGCTAGGCTCGTCAAGTTTAACCTGAGTATTCTGCGTGCGCAACTGTTTTGCACCCGTTGTATTTGAACGTAGAGCCTATCACACCCGATCATCACGTGGTGTCTCAGCACGAAAAACTTTTGCAACGGTGCATACTCAGGGAGAACACTTCTTGATAATTTAGTGAGAGATCATCTTATAATGCTACCGTCAATCAAAGCAAGATAAGATGCATAAAAAGATAAACATCACATGCAATCAATATAAGTGATATGATATGGCCATCATTATCTTGTGCTTGTGATCTCCATCTCCGAAGCACCGTCATGATCACCATCGTCACCGGCGCGACACCTTGATCTCCATCGTAGCATCGTTGTCGTCTCGCCAATCTTATGCTTCCACGACTATCACTACCGTTTAGTAATAAAGTAAAGCATTACATCGCGATTGCATTGCATACAATAAAGCGACAACCATATGGCTCCTGCCAGTTGCCGATAACTTGGTTACAAAACATGATCATCTCATACAATAAAATTCAGCATCGTGCCTTGACCATATCACATCACAACATGCCCTGCAAAAACAAGTTAGACGTCCTCTACTTTGTTGTTGCATGTTTTACGTGGCTGCTACGGGCTTAAGTAAGAACCAATCTCACCTACGCATCAAAACCACAACGATAGTTTGTCAAATAGACTCCGTTTTAACCTTCGCAAGGACCGGGCGTAGCCATACTTGGTTCAACTAAAGTTGGAGAGGCAGTCGCCCGCAAGCCATCTCTGTGCAAAGCACGTCGAGGGAACCGGTCTCGCGTAAGCGTACGCGTAAGGTTGGTCCGGGTCGTCTCGTCCAACAATACCGCTGAACCAAAATATGACATGCTGGTAGGCAGTATGACTTGTATCGTCCACAACTCACTTGTGTTCTACTCGTGCATATAACATCAACATCATTAACCTAGGCTCTGATACCACTGTTGGGTTTCGTAGTAATTTCAAAAAATTTCCTACGCGCACTCAGGATCATGTGATGCATAGCAACGAGAGGAGAGTGTTGTCTACGTACCCAACGCAGACCGACTGCGGAAGCAATGACACGACGTAGAGGAAGTAGTCGTACGTCTTCACGATCCAACCGATCAAGCACCGAAACTACGGCACCTCCGAGTTCGAGCACACGTTCAGCTCGATGACGATCCCCGGACTCCGATCCAGCAAAGTGTCGGGGAAGAGTTTCGTCAGCACGACGGCGTGGTGACGATCTTGATGAACTACAGCAGCAGGGCTTCGCCTAAACTCCGCTACAGTATTATCGAGGAATATGGTGGCAGGGGGCACCGCACACGGCTAAGGAATCGATCACGTGGATCAACTTGTGTCAACTTGTGTGTTTAGAGGTGCCCCTGCCTCCGTATATAAAGGAGGAGAGGAGGGGAGGCTGGCCGGCCAAAGAGGGAGGCGCAGGAGAGTCCTACTCCCTCTGGGAGTAGGATTCCTCCCCCCAATCCTAGTCCAACTAGGATTCCTCGGAGGGGAAGAGAGAGAGGGGGGCCGGCCACCTTCTCCTAGTCCTAATAGGACTAGGGGAGGGGAAAGAGGCGCAGCCACCTTGGGCTGCCCCTTTCTCCTTTCCACTAAGGCCCATGATGGCCCATATGGCTCCCGGGGGGTTCCGGTAACCTCCCGGTAACCCGGTAAAATCCCGATTTCACCCGAAACACTTCCGATGTCCAAACATAGGCTTCCAATATATCAATCTTTACGTCTCGGCCATTTCGAGACTCCTCGTCATGTCCGTGATTACATCCGGGACTCCGAACAACCTTCGGTACATCAAAATGCATAAACTCATAATATAACTGTCATCGTAACCTTAAGCGTGCGGACCCTACGGGTTCGAGAACAATGTAGACATGACCGAGACATGTCTCTGGTCAATAACCAATAGCGGGACCTGGATGCCCATATTGGCTCCTACATATTCTACGAAGATCTTTATCGGTCAGACCGCATAACAACATATGTTGTTCCCTTTGTCATCGGTATGTTACTTGCCCGAGATTCGATCGTCGGTATCCAATACCTAGTTCAATCTCGTTAACGGCAAGTCTCTTTACTCGTTCCGTAATACATCATCTCACAACTAACATATTAGTTGTAATGCTTGCAAGGCTTATGTGATGTGTATTACCGAGAGGGCCCAGAGATACCTCTTCGACAATCGGAGTGACAAATCCTAATCTCGAAATACGCCAACCCAACATCGACCATTGGAGACACCTGTAGTACTCCTTTATAATCACCCATTTACGTTGTGACGTTTGGTAGTACCCAAAGTGTTCCTCCGGTAAACGGGAGTTGCATAATCTCATAGTCGTAGGAACATGTATAAGTCATGAAGAAAGCAATAGCAACATACTAAACGATCAGGTGCTAAGCTAATGGAATGGGTCATGTCAATCAGATCATTCTACTAATGATGTGACCTCGTTAATCAAATAACAACTCATTGTTCATGGTTAGGAAACATAACCATCTTTGATTAACGAGCTAGTCAAGTAGAGGCATACTAGTGACACTCTGTTTGTCTATGTATTCACACATGTATTATGTTTCCGGAAAATACAATTCTAGCATGAATAATAAACATTTATCATGATTATAAGGAAATAAATAATAACTTTATTATTGCCTCTAGGGCATATTTCCTTCAAGGCGGTCGAAAAAACTGGTTCAAGCCAGATGCTGACTTTGTCCTTAAACCGCCAGAAAAAAAAAAGAAGTACTTATCTAGCTGAAACAAATTTTGAAGTTCACCGATGGTTATGCATCGAATATAAGTAAGGGAGTCAATCTTTCAACGGGCAAAGTGACCGACCTGAAGAGTCATGACTACCATGTATGGATTGAGCGGATAATGCCGATGATGGTTCGAGGTTATGTCCCCAAGCATGTCTGGCGAGTGCTTGCCGAGCTTAGCCATTTCTTCCGCATGCTCTGTGCTAAAGAAGTAAGTAAAGAGGTGATTGAAAAATTGCATAAGAAGGCACCGGAGTTGATAGTCAAGCTAGAGAAGATCTTTCCGCCGGGCTTCTTTACTCCGATGACACATCTCATTCTGCACCTCGCGAACGAGGTATTGTTGGGGGGCCCTGTGCAAAATCGCTGGCAGTACGGCCCTGAGAGGCAGAACAAGCACCTCCGACGGAAATGTGGAAACAAAGCTAAGATTGAAGCTTCCATAGCTGAGGCAGTTATCCTAGAGGAGGTGTCAGACCTCAGGACATCATACTATCCAGACCACGTTCCCCATCTGCATAACAAGGTGCCTCGATGCAATATAGAAGAGCCCAAGTATCAACCCAGGCTCGAGGTGGGAGGGCTGGGGCCTCGAAATCTTATAACATGCCACGACAAGAGTGGGAGGACTTCATGTTCTATATCTTGCACAACATCAAGGAAGTTGAGGAAGTGTGGATGAGGTAATACCACTACACCATTCCTTTATGTCTTCCACATCATCATGTTTCATGTTCACTTAGTCCCGGTCTAACACCGCTTATCTCTTTTTAGTGATTTCGTTCAAGAGGAATGGACGGGAGTGAATCCTCCTACTGAGGCGGAGGCACTTACTCTTCTCCGTCATGGAAACCCTAGACGTAAAAACTTTGTTGCTTGGTTCATGGAGAAAGTAATTTTCCACACTCCCCTATTAAATACCTACTTCAACATTTATTAGTTAACTAAACTAATGCACGCAAAAATTTCCATTATACTTGTAGGGAAAAGATCCGAACATATCTATGGATGATGAATTGAGATGGGTTTCCATGGGTTTTGACCCTGCCGTCATGACATGTAAAAAGTATGATGTGAATGGGTATCGCTTCCATACAGAGGAGCACCAAAACAGCCGCCCCGATCCCAAAACTATAAATACTGGAGTGTACACCCCCGGTCAAAATTCAGTAGACTACTACAGAAGGGTACAAAATATATACGAGGTTAAATTCCGCCAGGGGCGTGAGACCCTAAGTCTGCCTGTGTTCAAATGCCGATGGTTCGATCCACAGGAGGGGGTAAAACATACGCCTTCCATTGGTTTGGTCGAAGTTAAACCATCAACCGTCTATGCCGGAGCCGATCTCTTCATTGCGGCTACCCAAGCTACACAAGTATATTATCTGCCTTACCCATACCAGTAAGTGTATCTAAAGGGTTGGGAAGTTGTGTTCAAGGTGTCGCCACATGGTAAGCTACCAGACCTGAATGAAGACGATTACTACAACATTAACCCCATGACATACGAGGGAGTGTTCTATCAAGAGCAACCTGATGATGATGATGATGATGATGTGGTTAGAAACGATGACGCTAGACCATTGGATGATGATGATGATGTGGTTAGAAATGATGACGCTAGACCATTGGGTGATGATGATGTGGACCCAAACGTCGACGATGCACGGAATGATGGTGAGACCATTGTCAATGAAAATGACATACTTATGCTAGAAAAGTTAAATGAAGACGCTGACGACGAGGAAGAGCCTCCACCTCCGTCGGACAACGAAGATGATATGATTGATAGTGATGATGAGACGGACCGAGAAAGAGGTTACAACAGTGATGATTCATATGGGTTCTAGCAGATGTACGTTTCAAGTATTTTTTCTATAGTTTAGGAATATGCCTTTTTATGCATTTTTATTAATGTGTTTATTATCATGCCTTTTCCTTCATTTCATTAATTTACTAATTGCTTTTTCTCTTTTCAATGCAGGTTCGTGGAACATGGGCAAGGGGAAGGCCGACGGCGTGGGTTTCCTACGCAAGGTTGTCGGCCTGCCTAGTCGGAGTGGTCGAGCACATAATCCTCCCCCTCGGCTACTTGACGATGACTCCTCACAGGGAGGTCGAGGGAGAGGTGCCCCTAGAGGAGGAGGGGGCGGGGGAGAGCCTCTAGAGGACGAGGTGCTGGGGGGAGAGCCACTACAGGGGGTCGCGGCCAGAAAGAGCGCACCCTCACCGACTTAGGGGTGTTGTCTTCGAGGCCCTCCTCTAGTGAGGTACCCTCCTCTAGTGAGGTACACTCTAGGGAGGAGGAGGAGGTGGTGGTGGAGGAGGAGGAGGAGGTGGAGGAGG
>NC_041388.1:652201393-652206773 GCF_002162155.2 Triticum dicoccoides | reverse complement strand
GAGGAGGAGGAGGTTGGGGAGGAGGTTGGGGAGGGGGAGGCAGGCGAGGAGGAGGGTGGTGGCGGGGATGATGGTGGTGATGGGAAGGGGGTTGACAAGAAGGGGTGGCTGCATGGTAACGCAAAGCTACCAAAGCAGGTTCCGGCTACTGAGGAGCAGAAGTGGCTCATTGAGCCCACGGGAAAAGAGTAAGTGGTTCCGTCTTGCTGAAGTTATACTGGCCGGGGTTGTACTGTCCGGATCCAGTCAGGCATCCGGCTCGTCGGGTTTTGGCCACGAGCTAGGACCACTGGGAAGCGGCCGCCACGCGGACCATGAGACCCATGCCAAGGCCATGATCACTACTTTCTGGGTGAGTTCTCTTCAGAAGAACAAGTCCATTCTAGTTTCATGAAAATGATTTAACTCATGGCTTCTTCCATTCTTGTTTCATGCATGATTGTAGAAATTCTATCGAGTTCTTCCGGAGCACAGGGCTAGAGCGGACCAGATCGTGCTGCGCCAATGCAAGAAGAAGGCCCGCCAGATGCAGTACGAGGTGCGCTATGTGGCCATCTCCACATACTACCACAACTATCTTGGTGTGAAGATGACCAAGGAAGAAGCGCGGAGGATGGGCATTACCTTGGAGAGGCCCGAGTTCTTGGCGGTAAGTATAAAAGATTTTTCATTATGCTTTCATATATTATGCTTTCATTACCTTGTGGTACATTATGCTTTATGCTTTATGCTTCCATAACACCAATTTGGCACACCTACATGCCATTATGCTTTTATTATGTAGGTGTGTCCAAATTGGTGTTATGGAAACGACGAGTCCTGGGCGGCATTGGTGGATCTTTGGTGTGATGAGGCTGGAGCCTGGGCGGCTATGAGAACCAAAAATAAGGCTAACCGAGGGACGGAGGGAGTACATGCTCAGGGAAACCGAAACCACTATCTCCACAAGGCAGTTAATGTATGACTAACCCCATTAAACATTCTTCTTCTTCTATTTACCATCACTTTCTTATGTATGACTAACCTCTGTTTGGTGGTGCAGGAGGAGAAACTGAAGCGGCCGCTCTCACACATGCAGGCGTGGGAGATTGCCCATACGCGGAAGGACCCCAAGCCTGGCGAGGCCAAGTACTACGGCAAGAAGACCGCGGGGAGGAAGTAGGCCTACTCCGAAGCGTACCTGAAGTTACATCCTGACACACCTGACCCCATTGCGGCGCCTCTGGACAACATGGCGGTGGTGAGGATGGGGCCCAAGGAGCACGGTCAGGAGGCGGTTCTCGATGCTGTGATCACTCCTAGTATCTCCTACACACAGCTTCGTCGGATCGACCCGAGCCTGAGCCAGCGCACGAGCCAGCCAGTGACCAGTACACAGTCCCTCTTTCAGGAGCAACAATCTGTAAGTATTTTCCCTCTTATCTTCATTGCTCACTTCATTTTCCGCATTTAGTAGTTTTATGAGTTCCATCATGTCATACCGTAGGCCTACCTGGAGTACACACGCCAGGAGACCATGGCGTGGCATCAGAGGCTTTATGAACACCAAGTGCAGAGGGATAGCCAGATGCAGCAGGCTTTTCAGGATATGGCGGCCGGCAGGTGTCCTCAGTTCCCTCCAGCACAATGCCCTCCAGCACAACCAGTGCTGATGAGCTTTGAGGAGTTTGTGGCACAGAACGCTGGCCCCTCGCCGGTTAGTTCATCCCTAATCTATTCACCCAAAGCATGTCATGCCTTTCAACACAGTCATATATCCCGTTAATATGTCTTCTCAACATCCAGGGAACATGTGGATCTACCGTTGGCGGTGGTCTTCGCAGCACTCCTGAGTCACGGAGCCCGACCACTCCGATCCACGGAGGCGGAGGTGGAGGTGGAGGCGGTCTTGGCGGTAGCGCTGCCGCTAGCAGTGACGACCTGGGCTTCGACGGTCTTGGCGGTGACGACCTCCGTGGTGCTCGACGTCCTGGCGCTTAAGCCTTTGGGTCACATTGTGGCGGTCTTGGTGGTGATGATACTTATATGCTTGTGATGTTTCTTATTGTTGTTTGTGAGATTCTTATATGCTTGGTGGTGATGATACTTATATGTTTATGCTTAGCGATGCTTCTTATGATGTGTGATGATGAATTTGTTGTGTGATGCTGCTGGGCCAGCTGTTATGTGATGCATATATTTGTTGTGTGATGCTGTATATATTCAAATGAATTGAGCTGAAACAAAACAGAAAAAAGAAAAAAACAGACAGAAACTATACCGACGGCTAGGCCGTCGGCATAGAGCTGCCGTGAGCTCCCAGTGGCTGCCACGTGGCAGGTCTATGCCGACGGCCTAGCCGTCGGCATAGTTTCAAACTAAGCCGACGGCTAGGCCGTCGGCATAGGCCTGCTCCAGGAGCTCCCAGTGGCTGCCACGTGGCAGGTCTATGCCGACGGTCTAGCCGTCGGCTTAGTTTGAAACTATGCCGACAGCTAGGCTGTCGGCATATACCCGCCCCAGGGGTGACGCCTGCTCACCACGTGGCACGTCTATGCCGACGGCCTAGCCGTCGGCTTAGTTTGAAACTATGCCGACGGCTAGACCGTCGGGATAGACGTGCCACGTGGCGAGCACGCGTTGGTCAGCACTTGACGGCGGCCGCCGTTAAGCTATAACGTTGCCGACGGCCCCGGCCAGGGCCGTCGGCATAGATGTACGGACACCGTCGGGATAGGTCCTATGCCGACGGTCTTTCTATGCCGACGGCCTTCCTGGCTACGCCGACGGATATGTTGCCGACGGCCCTATGCCGACGGGGGCCGTCGGCATAGGCCTGTCCCGACGGCCATTCAGGGCTATGCCGACGGCCCTGGCCGTCGGCATAGGGTGTGATTCCGGTAGTGCCAGGCGTTCGTCCTCGCACTCACCGTAATTCTCGACCAGATGTATAATTATGATCGTGTTTTACGTTACCGTTAGGTTTGTGATCGTTCGCGGTGTCGTTATTAGTCATGTTTTTTTTACAAAGGTTAGCTATGTTACAGTCGGAGTTTGTGAGCATGTGATTATGTTATCACCATGGTTTAGGGTTTTGTGAGTCTGAGTCTAATCGGGAGTTTGTATCGGGTCGCGTGGTGTCAGGCATGTATCTTTTATTTTATATAAATATAAAGCATAGAAAAGGAACCAAGAAAAGCAGCGAGCCAAATTGTTTCCTACGCGCTCGTATTCAATGTCTATGGGCTTGTGCAGATTAGTTCCATCACCATGCTTAAAGCTCGTAAATGTTTGCCGTTCGGTGACATCACCATGCTTCGAACAGCTTGATTATATTACTTCGTGCTGCCCCCCTTTGAAACTACAAAATTTAAACGACTTTCAGACAAATCAAAGTAAGTAGGGAAATTTGGAAGTTAAAGGTCTAAATTTTACTGTCAGCACCAAGTTTACCATGTTACCCAGAAAAAAAAACTTACCATGTTCCATTTTTTTTACACAATACAATTGTAGTTGCTCATATACATGCACATACACTCATTCTTATAAACCCACACCTTACCCCCCGCACTTTTGAGATTTTTAGCCGGCACAACATCTTGAGATTAACGAAGTTACCTCACGTCGTGTAGTTGACGGAAACTTCTCCTCCGACTGAATGAACATCGCCGGAAATTTTGAAATAAATTCAAAAAAGTGCATACTCCAACATAAGAAATCTAACCATCTAAGCTGATTGATCTCTCAACTTGGCAGTTAAATTGTATGAACTGTCGTCAAACAATGTCCTCCGCACAGGCACAGACCCAAACATACGTTTTCTATGGCACGGTGTATTCTGCACATGGCACGGTGTTTTCAGCGCCAGCGACAACGATGCTGCGGTGATCTAGAAGGTGACCAGATCGAGCGAGCACATGTTCCTGGAGAGAACGTGTACGATGTCAGCGTCAACACGGGCGTCGACCAGGCCTTCGTCCTCGCACTCACCGTGATTCTAGAGATCAGATGTATAATTATGATTCCAATTTACGTTGCTATAGCCATCAATGTCAGAAAAGAAAACCCTAGAACCACATCGTAGATATATAAGTAGCTTATAATAAGTTTAGGTTTGTGATCGTTCTTGGTGTTGTTTAGTCATTTCTTTTTTGGAAAGGTTAGCCATGTCAGAGTCGAGTTTGTGAGCATGCGATGATGTAGTCGCAGTGTTTGTATTTTTTTTGTCTGTCGAGTCTAAACCGGAGTTTTATCCGGCCGCTTGGTCTAGTTTGAAATTTCTATGAGTTTTTGCATATTAGATCCAACAAGATAATTTTTTTTGCGAGAAGATCCAATAAGACAATGCTCGTAAGAATTAGCAGTTGTGACCATCGTCGAAAAGCTTGACTATATTCGTGCTTTCATATAGGTGATAAACAATATAGTTTGCTCCCCTCATTCTAAATTAAATAAATTTCAAAGTTTGTGCCAAGTCAAACTTCCCTATATTTGATGAAATCTATAGGAAAAAACATGCTAATATTTACGACAGGGAAGAAGATTTTTTTATTTGGTTGATCCTATATGGAGAAACAAATCCAGCGCCTTCCCTTTCCCTTGCCGGTGCTGGTGGTGCTGGTATGCGAGCGCTGTCTCCTCCCCACCGATCTACGGATCGGACAGTTGCTGGGCGTCCTGGTCTCTCGGTGGCAGAGGGCAGACTAAAGGGCAATTTTGGTTCTCGTGGATCCACGAGTTGTTGGCTCCTCTCGCCGGCGGGATCTCTCCTTCCTCTTCATCAACACGCCGGCGAGATCCCCATCAACGGTGGAGAGGTTGGGTCTTGTTGTGTTGCTAGGGATGGACTTCTTGTTCTTTGCTGAAGATTCGGTGGTGTGGTCTATTGATCCCGCGTGCTAGTCCTTCGTGGCCTAAGATCAAAGATTTCCTGGTGCCATGGTCGTTTTGACGAGGGCGCTTTCTCCGGCAGAGGAGCAGTGGCGGCGACGGCACGCCTTCATCTCGCGTAAGTGGTTGTAGTATGTGTTGTGTGGTTCGAGGACCTAGTAATAATTTTATTACTTTTAGGGTTCTTTGTTCTGCTTTTGAATTATCAATAATATAGCAATGTGGTCTATTTCGCCAAAAAAAAAAGAAATAGTCAGACCAAATTGGGAAGTTAGAGGTCTAAATATGACAGTCACAACAAAGCTTAATGACCGGCCATGCATTTTTTACTCTCATGTAAATACCGTAATGGTCATGTCCGATTGAATAGCCCTGTACTTTCCGTCACTAACCAAATTACCGCTTGACATGAGCGGTTTGCTATCTCAAAAAACAGATGCGGCGGCGCCGGCGCTCGAATTTGGGTGACTGAAACTCTGCTCCTTTATATTGTTCTTCGTTGGAATCTGCA
>NC_041388.1:652180920-652201296 GCF_002162155.2 Triticum dicoccoides | reverse complement strand
GGCGGAGAGGGCTTTGTCTAATGCTCCGGCGGGTCATGCACCACGTTCAGCTCTGGCGGCGGTGATGTGCCGTCCGGACGAGCCCATGGCGCAGCGCCGCCCATCGTCTCGCGCGGCAGTCCTTACCCCACTGTGCCCAAGCATCCGCAAACACCACCATCCGAGTTGGCTGGAAGAGCAGGTATGTGCCGTCGGCAGGCCCCGGCGACACGGCGCCCGCCTTCGTCTCGCTCAGCGCCGTTCAGTCCTTCTGCCTCTCGCTCAGCGCCAGGTTTCGATCTGTCCCGGACACAAACCACTTAGTCCTGGTCCCGGAGCACCTTGGGCACAAGATGTCAAGATCAATGGCAACGGTGGTGGAGTTGCCTGGAGACGACGAGCACACGAGAAGCTCTGGGGCAGCGAGATGCACAAGCGTACTAGTAGTTGCCAGCGATCAATACTGTCCTCGGTTGCATGGTCTTTAATTACATCCATGATGTAAAGAGTTTACGACAGTGCTCCATGCAACAGTCGTATTCCGTCCTCTCGCCTGCGCGCATGCAGTGTTCCATGCAGCGGCGCGTCAGCTCCTGTGTCAGGTGTGGTCCTTCGAATACAGATATACACTACATATATCACTCTCCAACCCTCCTCTATACTCCAACTAGCACGGGAGGCTACTTCGAATCGCGACGCACGGCGGGCCGTCGATGCGCTGCGTGCAGCGATGCACTTCTTGCCAAACATACGTCTTTTTCTTTCTATGTTGCGATGAGGCAAATAAACTGGTAGCAGTTTTCACAGCATCTCCAGCCGTTCGGCCCCCAAAACGTCGAAAAAGAGCGGCCTGGGGACGAACCGGTGCTAGATTGGTCTCTGGGGGTGACCTAGCTCTCAGCCACACCCCCCGGCGCCGCCCCTCAAGTCCGGAAAAATTCAAACGTAGTCATTCCCGCTCACAAAATAACGTCACAAGTCCGGCCATCACAGCGGCCCAGTTCGGCATGAAAAAGTTCGGCGTACAAAAAAGAAAGGACACGCGTCCAACGCATCACACTACAGGGTCGGCCTCCGGCGTTGGGGGAGTCGGCGTGCGCGGGCTTGGCGGTGTCGGAGCTTCTTTTGTGCTCGGCGGCGTCGGCGCGGCTTCTGTGCTGCTAGGCGTCGTGGAGGCATCATCGCTCGGGTTTGGCGGCGTCGTCGGCGTGGGCGTGGGAGTTGGCGGCGCCGTCGACGGCAGCTGGTTCAAGATGAGGCCGCGCTCTGCCATGTACCGCGCCTTGACCTGCTCGTCGTTGCTCTGGAGCATGTCTGCCCCGCCCAGCAGGAAAGCCATGTCGGCGTTCCTCTTCTTCGCGGCAACGTTGGTCCGGAGTAGGTCGAGCTTGACAGCGCTGCTCGCTATCAACGCCGACCACCGCGCCTCGGTCTTCTCTTCACGCAAGGCGGCCTCGGCCTGCGCGTCGGCGAGGCAATGCTCGATGGACTCCTGCATGCGCGCGGTAGCCGAGTCGGCGTGTTTCCCCTTCTTGGCCCCTTTGTTGCCTTCGGGGCGCCCGGCGTCGGCGCGTCCGGCTTGTAGGTCTCCTTAGCCTTGGCGAGGGTGCGCCGGACATCTGCCCACTTCTCGCACTTCTCAATTCGCTTGAAGACGTGGAGGTACTTGAATTCTTGGTTGCTGTTGTCCTGGCGGTACATGGCAAACATTCGCAGCAGCTGCGCCAAGGAACAAACAGTTGGCGAGCGCGCATGGCGAAAAGGAGAGGAAGACCGGCGTGCCATACCTGATCCTCAATGCCAGCTCCACTCTCTGGGCGAGCCGCGATCTCCTCGACGATCCCATGCCATTTGTTGCATGCCGTCTGGATGAGCCCGCAATGGTTCGCCATTGCCTTCAACCCGTGCTGCATGTGGACGCCCTTAAAGTAGGGGTGCTTGCGCTCGTCGAACTTGACCTTGATGCGCTCCCAATACGTATCGATGCTCTGGTTTGTGCTGCTGATCGGGTCGAGGCAGACGACTTTCCATGCTTTGGTGAGACATTCTTGCTCCTTGGACGCCCACTTGATGCGCGGCTCGCCGGTCCTGGCCTCCCCTTTCTCATTCTTGCGTCTCCTTGCCGGAACCGGCGCCGCCTCCTCCTCCTCCTCCCCGTCCTACTCCTCCTGCTTGTACGGCTCCTCCTCGCCGTACTCGAGCTCGCCGTCCATGTCGTCATCGAGGTCCACCGTCTCGTCCTGGGTAGCAAACTCGGGGGACGTGGTGGCGGCCGAGCCTGCCGTGATGATGTCGTCCATGTCGGCTTCGATCGCGTCGGTGTCGCCGAGGTGCGACGTGGACGCGTGTGAGAAGGGCAGCGCGCCACGGCGGAGAGGGGGCGTCGGGGAGAATGCGTAGGCCGGCGGTGAGTAGTTGTATGGAGGGTACTGCACGTCGGCGAAGGCGGGCAAGGGTGTGTGCTGGGCCGGGTGACCATGGAGGAAGGTGATGTTGGGGTTGAACCCACCGTGCGCGTCCCCGTAGGCGTAGCCCGGCGAAGGCGTGCATCCCCAGGGTTGCAGGGACGACGAGAAGCCGGTCGGTGAGCCGACACTTTACTGGCTCCAGGGCGTGTACTAGGCGTGGCCGCCGGGTGGATTCATCATCCCCACTGGGCCGCCACGGCTTGTTCGGCCGAGCGCTCCGCTTGATCCACCGCAGCCGCAGCCGCGAGCGCCGCGCTGTCCCGGGCCTTTTTGGCGTTCGCCCTGTTCCGCCGGTCGGTGGTGACAGCCTCCCGACGCTGAACTTCCGCCCTCCAGTCGGCGTTGGACATGCCCGGACGCTCGGTGGCTTGGACGGTGGCGCCCTAGGCTTCCTCTGCTTCGGCTGGGCGACGGCGACGGTCGAAGCAGCAGCGGCACGGGGGATCACGTATTTCTTCGGCGGCATGGCGGCCGGCTGAGAGGGGAGGAGGAGGAAGATTGGCGGGAGGAATGAAGCGAATGAGAGGGAAGGCGGGGGGGAAAGCGGGAAGAAACGACGGAAAAAGGCTCTCAACTCGCCGACAGAACAGTGCGCCGGGTTCGGCCTGGAACTGCCTGCTGTTATTTCGGTCCAACCTGACGAAAAATGGACTCATGAGACGCGACTGAGCCGATTTTCGCCTGCCGGCATTAAAAAAACGCCTGAGATGCTTTAATAATCAGATTACCTACGCACGAATTTGACAAGAACCAAACACCTCAATTCTTGACGACAACCTCCCAAAAAGTTTCTTGTACAACAAGTATTCTTGACGACGGTGTATATACAATTATGCATACCATAGCTCATCCGGTTCTGCACCCAAACTACCATCTTCCTCGATCCGTCTAGCTACCATCTCCGTCCTGAGTGCATCGTTCCATCCTCTGTACAGTCACGAGCAGCTAGCGGGAGATGTCGTGGCCGTCGGAGACGTCGGCGATGGTGGGCGGGAAATTCCACGCGTAGCACCCGACGTCGTTCACGGCTACCAAATCGTACACATGGAGGGGCGCCGTGTTGGACGTCAGGAACTCCTCCATGGGCGAGGCCGTGATGGAGGTGGAGACCGTCGAGCTGGGGTACCGCAACCTACGCGCCCTCGCCCTGCTCGACGCCGACTCGCGCCGCCCCATCCTCACGGTCGAGGAGGCCTCACGGTCGAGGAGGTCGGCACAAGCCGGCGCCGGTGGCAGGCGATCAGGGGCGGGGGTGTGAGCCGGAGCAAGCGGCTCTTCGTCGCGGTCGACAAGGCGCAGGTTTGGGAGATGGGGATCCTTGTCCACGTGTTCGTCGAGGGCAACTCCTGCGTCGACCCAGACTGCGGGTCAGTTCTTTTTGCTCTATAATTCTGAAGAATTACGATTCTGGAAACTGCCCACAGAATCGTCTGCCTATAGAATTGTCTGTTCAGTTTTTTTTCTATAATTCTAACCTATAATTGTTGTATAAGGTCGCTCGGTCGGGCTGGGCTAGTGACATATTGGTTGTAATTTGAGTCCCCAATAGGAGTAGTAATTCAAACCGAACAGTTTTTCTTTTAAGGGCCCGGCTAGAATTGCCAGGATTGCCGAGTTTCCACGATTCTCAAATACACTAGCGATTCTTATAATTCTCGAATGATTCCTAGAGAAGAAACAAGTTCTTTTGCGATTGTGATTCTTCGAGCAGTAATTCTTCATAATTGAGCCAAAAGAACTGGGCCTACATCGTCCACGGCAGCTACCACAAAGGAACGATGACCATCTCCCGGGGCGGCGGCCGGAAAGATGTTGCGCGGATCGGCAAGGAGGCGAGCAGCATCTCGAGCGTCATGAAAGGAGAGTACACGTACCATGTCAATATCATCCCGGACGTCGACCAGGCGTTCGTCCTCGCGCTCACCATGATTCTCGACCAGAGGCACAATTATGAGTTTGAAAGTTCAAGCTGTTCCTGTAACCATTCATCTCACCATGGAAGTAGATCGACAGAGAGCCGCAGTCATCATTAGATTATAATACTCCCTCTATTTCAAAATATAGTGCGCCCGTTCTTTCCGAAGTCTAACTTTGATCATAAATTTAATCAATGAGACTAACTACGGCGAAAGAAAAAATGAAGAGAGTACCATAGTACGTGGAGGTACATCACATCACTGATATACATTCGTTTCCGTTTTGCAAAGCCATCAATCGTGGAGTAGCTTGATTTAAATAGTTTGTACTAGTATTTCATTTATGTTTGTGTTTTCATATATATTTCCTCCATCTCAAAATAAGTATCTTAACTTTAATACAAGTTTGTACTAAAACTATTACAATATTGAGACATTTATTTTCAGACGGAGGGAGTACAAAGCGGCAGCAAATTTTAGTTATAATCTTCCGATTGATTCTCGCGCTCGCGGCGAATGCTCATGTGACACGTGCCCCATGGGATCGCTCTTCCCCTTCGTCCTTCTCTCCGGCCGAACAGTCACTAGCTACCACATGATTTCTTCCCTAAGCACCCTTCCTTTCCTACCTATCCTCTTCATGTACATCCCGCATCTTGCATGGTTGGTGGGCTCCCTCCAACTTTTGCAACACAAACCAGGGATGTGCCTTCATCTAGCGACACGCCCAACTCGGTGGCCTTCAAGCGACTCCCAAAAGAACCTGACGATGTGAAGTGTTGCCCATGGTCACATGGCCACTGTTGCGAAGTCCCAATGGCCACTGCTGCAAGTGGGGGAGTTGTGAGCATAGACGTCACCAGCAATGGCAGAGCTATCAAAAAAATGTTGGACGGGCTGGATAGTAAAAACAGTACTACAAAACCAAAAATCGATACATTATTATGGGAAAAACTTCATGTAAAACTTTATTTTGCTCCAGCCTTGGATGGGCCACGACCCTTTGAGTCTTGCCATAGCTCTGCCAGTGGTCACCAGGCGGCACATGCTATGAAGACTGGTGGCAATTGCTACAAGACGGAGTGGCGAGCTATGGGTGTGGAGGTGTTGGACGATATGTGTTATGGGCTTGCGGGGACCGCTGTCAGGGCAACCACGACTGCAAGGCGAAGGGATTGTCTATGTCTGTTGCGGAGTGGGTGTTGTAAGGTAGCGGATCCGCTACCAACGGTGACAGCTTGTTGCTGCAACCGCGGATCACATCAGTGTTGCAACATGCATGATAAAACATCGATGATGTTGGGTTGCCGCATGATGTGACTGATACAAAGACCAGGGCGACTCTATAAAGGTGGTGCGAGGGTCTGCGTCAGAGGTGTAGTGGGTCTGGTGCTGGTGCTGCAAGGGGTGTCACACCAACGCTTCACCCATGTTGCAAAGGGAAGTCATTGCATGCAATGCTGCAGCACAACATGCAGTGGTTGTTGTGTGCTATAAGAGAAGCCGTGTGTGAGAGATGATGACTAGGGATCCAATGGTCGTGTACCTCACTGGATCAAACGGTTGTGTATCTTGCACCATACGAGCCTACGTGGAATCAGTCGGCTGACACTAACTCAACACTATTTTTTAAGGGATAACACAACCCTATTTTGTAGTTGTCTGGGTGGCAAAAGCTTCCCATCTAAACTTTTTACTTAAACCACCACTACTGTAGGAATGCCTGCCGGTGACGGGTGGAAAAAGGCATCGGTGTCGGGCGAGACTCTTAGGAGCGTCCGCCAGTGACCTCTTGCCACTGCTAACATAACATCAATGGCGGGCGTGTGCTTGCCACTCGTAACTAGTTAGCCAGTGGCGGGCCGAGAGTAGTGCCCGGCACTGATATAATCGTCGCAAGAACATATTTTTGTTCCCGTGAATTTACTGTGCCATAGTTTGTACACATGATTTATAAAGAGTAAATATAATTATAAAATTCATAGCAATAACTAAACAAGGCTTTATCCATTTTAGGAATAAACGGCAAAGCTCCATATTTATTTGCACTTAACAAACTGATATCAATGCATCATGTCCATCTTAACAAACTCAATAACACATCGTCAGGTTACATAATGTTCATATCTTCGACCTTATTTCTAAATAAGATTGACGACAACCATCATCTGCCAGTTGTTGTGGCGGCCCTTCCTTAACGTGATTACCACTGGTGTGTCAACCCTTAATCTCTTTCGCTTGCAGGCTTGGCTTTGGAAATAATTTTAATATGGTCATGCTTAGGCTAAGCCTAGCCTCGAAGAAGGCATGATGTCCTTGATTGACAATGTATGAATAATTTGTTAGCTAGTATTTGTTAACCCATGTAACACCACATTATAATCTATCATTGTACATTCCCATTGCTGATTATAATCTACCCACGTAATACCCCTATTATGCACTCATATGATTAGTTTTTGTACGAGATTAATATTTTTTGCGAATTAGTATGAGATTAGTAGTGTTAGCATTGTTGGCATTATATTAATCTGAATTAAATTAATAGAAAAATTGCTAATTATATCAATGCGAGTTTGCATATAAAAATGATGTCATATTTTTAAACTACAAATCTAATGTCAGATTATAAACATTACCAAAAAATTGGTAGCCCGATCTCAATGGTAACCCGGCAACAAAGCTAGCTTTCGGTCTGTAAAATACATGCCCCGGAGTATTATGTTTGTTGAAGTTTATGTTTCTACGTCGTCAGTACGGATTTATTAGTCTACTCATTTTTTGAATCAAAATTTGACATTTTATTTAAGTAGCAAACTATAAGTTATATACTACTCCCTCGGTTCATAAATATAAGATGTTCTAACTTTCTTAGGAATAGGGTGTATTCACTCATTTCGGTCTATATGTAACACATTTTGAAATATGCAAAACATCTTATATTTGTGAACCGAGGGAGTACAAAAGTAATAACATTAAACCTTTTTCCGAATACGAATTCAACACTACAGTTTTTGTAACTAAAAAATACTTGCATTTTTTTAGTAATCAAATTTATAGTCAAAATTACATAAAGCGTAGAGTAATCTAGACGGCGGAAGTACTCCACATCGCTAAATTGTTCGAAGACGAGCATCTTTTGGTTTCACCATAAGCTAACGCTTTGGAAACCATCCACGTGACTGTACTGCAGAGAATTGGCAAGTCACGAGCCAGGACGAAGCTGACTGCCCAATGGGTATTTCATTTCTTTTCATTTCATGAAAAAAGCAGATGCTTTGGGAACCATCCACGACGATTCGACGAAGCCACCCTGACCGCCCAATGGGATATATACGGTCTCAAAAAAAGAGAAATCAATTTAATTAATTATTAAGGAGACCTAGCCCCAGTCAAGAGAAGAGAAGATTGCTCACTGCAGCAGCGGTCAGTCGCCCACTCCACTCCGCTCGGACAGAAGGAATCTTGTTCTCGGGAAAAGGAGGGAAGGTTGCGTGAGAGCAAGCAATGGCCTTCGCTGACGCAGGAGCACGGAGGCTCCTGCGCGGCGCAGGCGGCGGTGTTGCTCGAGGAATCGCCGCCGACGCCGTCGGCATGAGCTTCGGCCTCGACGGCTTGTGGCAGCTCATCGCCGGCCTGTTCGCGAGCGTGGCTCACCTGCTCGTCCTGCCGTTCGAGGTGCTCGGGCACTGGCTGCAGGCGGCCGTCGCCGCCGTGGCCCACCTGGTCGTCCTGCCGTTCGAGGCGCTATGGCACTTGCTGCAGTCCGCCGCCGCCGGCGTGAGCTTCTGCTTCGACAGCCTCGTCGCCGCGCTTGGGAGCGCGGCCCACGCTCTTGTGGTGCCGTTCGAGGCGCTCTGGCACCTGCTGCAGTCCGCCGTCGCTGGCGTGAGCTTCTGCTTCGACAACCTCGTCGCCGCGCTCGGGAGCGCGCCCCACGCTCTGGCGGTGCCGTTCGAAACGCTCTGGCAGTGGATCCAGGCCGCACCCGCGAGCATCAGTTTCGGCTTCCACGGTCTGGGGCAGCTCATACACGGCTGCTTCGACAGCCTCGTCGCGGCGCTCGGGAGCGCGGCCCACGCACTGGCGGTGCCGTTTGAAGCGGTCTGGCAGTGGCTGCAGGCCGCCGCCGCGGGCGTCAGTTCCGGCTTCGACGTCTTCTGGGAGCACATGCAGGGCATCTTCGCCGGCCTTCCCGCCGCGCTGGCCAGCGCTGCCCACAGCCTCGTCCTCCCATTAGAGTCTTTCTGGCGGTGGGTGCACAACTCCATCGCCGGCATCAGCCTCGATCTGGACGGCTTCTGGCCGCTCGTCCAGCGCTTCGTCGACACGGCCGCGAGCAAGGCCCACGAGCTCGTCCCGGCCTTGGAGGCGTTCTGGCGGTGGCTCAAGGACGCCGCCGTCGTCGCGCTCCCTTACGTGCTGGCCATCGCCGCGGTCGTTTGCGTTGCGGCCGTGGCCTGGTACTGCTGGCAGATCCTGTGCACCGCCGCCGTGCAGGTGGCGAAGGCGCTCGTCCAGGTCCTCTCCTCCTGCTGGGGCTGGTTGTATGGCGTTGCCATGCTGGTCGGGCCGTGCTGCGGCCACGTTACCATGGCCGCCCCGGGCGTTGCCGGCGGGCTGATGTCACGTGTTGCGTTCGAGACGGCCCCGCGCCTGTTCTTCCAGATCTCCCGCTCCGCTGGCGCCCCCGTGGCCACTGCTGTCTTCTCCACGCCCACCATCGCCTCGGCGGTCGCTGCGCCGGTCGCCGCCCTTTTCGGCGGCTGATTAAGCCGACGTTTTCAATGTAATTTGTGCTCTACCAGCGCGCGTACTCTATCTTGCTTGGCTTCCAAAGGCAATGTATGATTTGCAAAGACAATTTGCGCGGATCATCGATCAACTCCATCGTGATGATAATCTTTTGTTATATTCCAGATTTTCTTCTCGCAATGGATCATCACAAACGACAACAACATTGGGTAAAGCTAACAATGTAGTGCGATCCACATCTGATCTAAACAAGTCATCCTTCTTTTAGAAAAGCATGAATCGTACTACTACTTTTTTGGAACTATGTACGAGACCTGCTTGGCCGAATCATATCGACGACCTATTACTATTAGCACGATGGAATAGCTTTGCTTATTTTTAGGATGATGACTTACTCACTCTGAAGGTGGTTTCTTTCATCTACAATGAGAAATGATACCCTCAATGTATACTGTTCCTTTTTTTCCATTAAAAACTGTCCGTCTTAACGAAAATATTGCTCCTTCTTCGTACGAAATGTTCTGTTTAGTTTCACTCTTTAAATCGTTCCTTTTCAAGAGGAAAACGTTTCTTCTTCATAAAAGATGTTATGTTTTCTCCGGTTATAACTTATTTTTAAAACTCTAATCTACATCTTGTTAATTACTCCCTCTATAAACCAATATAAGACGTCTTATATTAGTTTAGAGAGGTGTAACCTCGACTAGCAACCGAACTAAGGGAAAGTAGTCGAGCGGCATTGTTGGGCATGATTTTCCGAATAAGTAATTTTACTAGTGCCGGTATGTACCTGTGGGCAATCCTCCATTCATCAATCTCCTCAAGATCCATGCAGATTTTATACTCTATTTTCAGATATAGATTACATATAGCAATACATGTACTAGTGTCAGATATTGTCAGCTTTTACAGAAGAGAGAGAGAGAGTTAGAGTGGAGAGCACCGTGCATGCATTCTCTCACGCCATACATATGACATGCATTTTATTTTTATCCTCACATTTTTAATGATTCATATCTTTTAAACCAAATATCCATTATTGAAACTTTTTGTATATTTGAATTCATGGTGACAACACCTTCAGAACAAGATCAATTTTGTATATGTTTGAAATATATTTTATTATATGTTTCAATTATCTTTGAAATCTCTTTCATAAAACATTACATTGTTTTACTATTTCATAAAGTTCTTTCTAGCGTTTCACTTATTTTCACAAAGTGGAATATGGAACTCACAAAGACACGGATATATTCGATATATTAGTAAAATAGAATTTAATATATTTTTATAAACAAATTACGCACAATGAACACAACCAAATTCTCATATTTCAAATAACCAAGTTAACATATTTTTGACGCCGTCGAATAAGCAAATTGACAGACATGCTAAAAAATTGAGTAAAGTACGTGGACAGCAAAGCTATAATTTAAACGTGTTTGAAATAGTCAATTTCCCGTATTTTAAACAACCTATTTCACATATTTTTCACACACCGGAATAAGCAAATTGACAAACAGACTGAAATATGTTTCATATATTTGAAAAATGTTTCACATATTTCAGATAATCAATTTCAATTTTTTTGAAGTAACCATTTCACATATTTTCACAAACTGGAATAAGAAAAGTGTCAAACAGACTGAAACATGTTTCATATATTTGAAAAATACCAGTTTCATATATTAAAAAACTGTTATATTTGAAGTACTTCTAATTTTATATATTTCAGTTGTCTTTAAGATGACTTTCATAAAACATATTTTTTCGCTTTGATAAGATATTTCATATATTTGAAATAATCAGTTTCACACATGAAACAATCCATTCTATATATCCAAAATAACAAGTTTCGCATATTAAAAAAATGGACCTAAATTGTTGCATAAAACTCACTTCGCTCATTTCAAAATATAGTTTTACTCATTTCAAAAAACTTATTTCAATCCTTAAGAAACCGATTTAACACCTTTTGCCAAAAAACCTTGATTTAAGTTATTTTAATTTACTGGTTTTAATTATTTGAAAGACATGTTTCAATTAGTTCCAAAAACAATTTGATTCGCTTCATTAAACATGTTTCGCTCAAAAGTTTTGAAATAATCACTTTCACATATTTGAAATAACTAGTTTCAAAACTTCACAAATATAGATTTCACTTGCTTCATCAAATATAGATTTCACGCCTGTCATTTTCAAACACTCAAATAACGGTTGTATTTCACAAATATAAATTTCAAACAATGAAATAAGCAGTTTCACGCAAAAATATATTGAGTGAAATAAGTTAATTGAAATGTTGAAACTAAACATATTTAAAATGTATTTAATCTTGTTCTAAAGATCTTGACACCCAGAGATCAAATATATAAAACATTTCACTTATGTAATTTTGGTTTAAGAGATATGAACGGTTGAAAATGTCAAATGAAACTTAAATGCTACCTTTGTTATGGGAGCCAAGAGGGGGGGAGAGTATGTTTGTGTCATGCATGCGTCGTCGCATGTACTTGTACTGAAAAATGTGCTGACAAGAGTTGACAAGATATTTCATATATGATATTGTCAACACAATACAAAGGAATACTAGTATGCATGTATACAAAGGAGTACTTGTACTGAAAAAAGTGATGTTGTCAGCTAGATATACAAAGGTATTAATTCATTCTTCCATTTGATTGTTATTTATTGCCATATTTAATGTTAGCAAGCAAACTAGAACTCCCATACGACGAGCTAGCCCCTCAAAGTGACTGACGTCTTTTCTCTTTTTTGAAAAAAAATACAATTTAGATGCCTGCACAGGCTTCTCGACGGGCGTGACGTGTCGCCGCGCCTCTGACTGCTAAGTATGTATGTGAAATGGAGGAGGCCAGGTCAGACGTGAGGCCGATATTTATTCTATATGGAATGTCTGACTCCATGCATCCGCACCTCGCTGCGCTGCACTGACGACATCATCGTCTGGGCGTCGGAGAAAAACGATATCTTCACTGTTCGTTCCGTCTATCGGTTTGCCATGGACAAACGCGAGCGTCCATTGACCACCGCCATGAGTAGGGCACCGGATGGTCGTCGCGCTATCTGAAAGACCGGGTGCCCTGCTCCCCCGAAGGAACGCGTGTTTGCTTGGCGGATTATGACCAACTCTCTAGCTATTTGGGCAAATAAAGTATCACGTCATTTTGAGCTTTCTGACATATGCCTCATTTGTGGTGTGGAACGAGAGGATGGATTCCATGCGATGTGCAAGTGCCCCTTTGCGAAGGAACTTCGGCATGCCATGTTGCTGGATTGGGTCATCCCGAGGGTTGAATCCATTCGCAACACCGGGCCAGAATGGTTGTTCACCCTCCTTGAGCCTTTGGACGAGACGACGCGTATGATCGTAGTGATGATCATGTGGAGGACTTGGTACGTGCAGAATGAGATTACGCATGAAAAGTGACCACCTCCAACTGAGTCCTCTCGGCGGTTCCTACATGGATATATCAACTATTTGTTGTGCCTCAAGCAGTACCCCGAGATGTTGTGAAGGTGATCAATGCTGCACCACCAGCACATACAACCAGCGCCCTAGCTAAAGAGGAGCTGAGCTGGGTCGCTCCTGCTACAGGATGGACCAAGGTGAACACGGACAGAAGCTTCATACCAGCTATAGGTATGGCAGGAGGCGGGATGATGCTCCGGGACACTCAGGGAAACATCATATTTAGCGCTTGTCGTGAACTCTGTACATGTAGTAACGCCCTGGGCGGCGAGCTCGCGGCGTGGTGGGAGGGGCTAGAGCTAGCCCTCCACCGGACGATGCTAGCAATTTCGAGGGAACTAGATAGTTCCGAGGCAGTGTCGACGATCATAGCAAAATCCGATGATAGATCAGTACATCGTTTTGTGATCCAGGAGATTAAAAGCTTGGCCTCAACTGAGAATAGAGACATTTCTTTTACTCTTCTATCGTCGTTCGCAGAATAAGGTTAGCATGAACTTGCCGTTTATGGCCGTAGTACCCCCAAACTGCAGTGTGATTGTATTTGGGGTTAGACTTCATTGTAAACTTGGTTGTGCCTGAGAGACCCCCGTGAGTAAAGAAAATCTCCTTTACCCCCAAAAAAAGAATGACTGACTCCACTAGCACTGTTCACAAACACGACAGGATGTGTCGGTGAACGTTTCGGGTGTTCATTTTAATGACAGACGTCGGAGAAGCCCTAAGGTGGTAGATCGAAACGGTAGGACAACTATGTGAAAGTGCCAGGAAGGCATGCAGTTTGGTACAGTACTACCATCTCCCTCACTGATCCGCACTGCAGTGTCGTTGCTGCAAATGCCAGAACATCCCGCGATTAAGCATTGCAGCAAAAATGTATTTGAACGTATTTGAACATATAGAAAAGAAGAGTAAATAGCATAAAACTACTAGTTTACATGTTAGGGTTTTAAAAAACTACTACTTTTTAAATTTTCTCAGAAAGCTACCAAACGCGCGGTTCGCTGTTTCAAAAAATCCAAACCCGCGGTGACTAGCGATTTAACCGTTTTCTGACCGCCTGGGCCCATCGGTCAGCCCACATGGCCACGCGCGCTCACGGCGCGGCAGTTGACGGCCGTTAGCCAACGCGGTCCGGTCGGAACCAATGTAGGCGGTCGGGTGTCTGGTTCTCTCACTCCCCCTCCTCTCCCCCGCAGTGACCTAGGTGGGCGATGGCGGCGGTGCAGCCAAATGTCGTTGGCGGCGAGCGATTGAGCCAAGGCGGCACCGACCAGGAGGGCGTTGGGCCCTCAGAGGTGGACAAATGGCTAGGCAGCTCCAGCTTCCCGGCGCAGCGGTCGCAGCAGCCATCACCGCCCGCGGCTCATGTGGATCCGGCGAGCTCAAATCCAGAAGTCCGCGCGGCCAGGGCAGTGGCGAAGCGCATCCACGCTGATCCAGCAGGCGGCCACCATTGAGCGTCGTCCTTTGGTGGAGTGAGGTAAGCACTGGTCAATGTTTCTGGGCCCTTTAGTTAAAATTTCTGGGTGCTTTAGTTCAAATTAGAACTAGGGTTAGTAATTGTTTGTTCTTGGCATGCTAATGTATTTTATTGGTTAAGTCAGTGTAGAAGAAAGTGCATTTGGTTAGTTCATTTGGTCAGTGCATTCACTGTAATTAGAAGAAAGTTCAGTAATGTTCAGTGACTTAAAAATAATTGTTTGTCAATTTAATCCTACAACTTAGATGATGCGATTTAGGACTTGAGGCTACATTTTCAAGGAATAGATAATATGGAGAAAAAGTATTCAGTTTCCTCAGATATCAGTTATCTGGCCATATTAGCATTGGTTGAGTTGGAGGGTTATGGAATGGACGCATTTCTGACTATGTAAAGGAAGAGGGAAAGGGGCTGGAGGGTGTGGAGGCCCTGGATAGTGAGGAGGCATTACAGGAAATGCTTGACTTATTTGTTGATAATAAGGTACTGAACATCAGTGTTAGAAAAGCTACTCATCCAAGCCCAGTGGATAAGGAACAAATCCCCATTGATCATGTTGGTGAAATTGTTGTTTACAGAGTTTCACAAGAAGGTGTTATGTACCCTGCCTCTAATGCTAGTTTGCCAGCTTTAACCCCTGATGAGCCCTACATGAACACACAGCAAAGCAGCAATTTTAACAAGGGGAAAACTGTTGTGGAAGAAGAAGATGTAGAAGAAGAAGCAGATGAAGAAGAAGAAGACGTACCCGAGGAAGAAGATGAAGTTAAAGATGACAAATCATCTTCACATTTTGAGGTATTTAGGGGTGATTACAGAGGGGAGAAAATTTCTTAAAAAGCTTGGTGTAGGGGTGAAGATGAGGCTGGCACTGATACTGCAGAGCACTTTTGTGCAGCTAACTCAGAACCTTCTGAGTTTTGGGTGGAAGAACCAGTTGTTTCTGAAGATGAACAAGTAGAGGATCCTGCTACTGTAACTACAAAAGCATCCAAAAAGCTTAAGCCAGTTAGAAAACCTGGCCCAACTAGCAAGTCTCACAGTGAGCCTGAGCACATCAAGTTTGAAGATTATGTCCCTGAAGCTGATGAGTACTGTTTTCCAGGTGATTTTGGCATAAGTGATGAAGATGATGCACCAAGGCTGCCATCTGGAAGGAAGAGTAGGAAGAAGCAGAAGAAGGAGAGGAGATGGTATGATCCATCAAAGCCTGATGCACATGAGCAGTTTGCAATGCATTTGTGCTTTGAAAATGTAGTTCAGTTCAGAGAAGCACTTAGAAATTTTCATGTGAGGACTCTTAGGAATTTTGAGGATCACAGAAATGAACCAACTAGGGTTATTACTTGGTGCTCTGAGAGAAACATGGTTGTGAGTTTTACATAGTTGCCTCCAAGATAGCTCATGAGGCAACTTTCAGTATCAAGAAGATGAACCTGGATCACACTTGTGGAGCAAGTGGAGAGAACACAAAGGTGACAGTCAATTGGGTTGCTAAGGTTTGTGAGGATACAGTCAGATCCAACCCTGGAGCTGGTGTTGACACAATTATGTCATACACAAAGAAGAAGTTTGGTGTGCATGTGCCTAAAAGCTTGGCATATAGGGCAAGGAAGCAAGCAGTTGAGGTTGTGCAAGGAGATCACAAACTCCAGAATCACAGAATAAGGGACTACCTGCAGTGTGTGCTAGATACTAACCCTGGCAGTAGGTGCATAGTAACAACACATGAGGACCCACTTAACCCAACTCCTACCCCAAGGTTTCACTATATGTTTTACTGCTTGTTTGCATGCAAGGAGGGTTTTCTGAATGGATGCATGCCATTTATATACGTAAGTATTCAGAAATTTATATGATTTTTAAACATTGATGTACTTAGGCACTCATGTTATCATGTTAGCAGGTTTGGATGGTTGCTTCATCAAGCTAAGCACTGGTCAGCAGATATTGGCAGCTACAGGGAGGGATGGCAACAATAACATCTTCCCAATAGCTTTTGGTGTTGTTGATAAGGAAGAGACAGACAGTTGGACATGGTTTCTCTCACAGTTGAGAACAGTCATTGGAACTGGCAATTAGTTTGGCAAATACACAATTATGTCTGACAGGCAGAAGGTATTGTTCTGAACCTAGTCTTTACATTTGCCTTAACATTTGCCATGAGTAAAATGTTATTCAGTAGATGAGTAACACTTAAGATTACCTTACATTGAACAGGGATTGTTGAATACAATAGATGATGTATTCCCTGACTCTCCACAAAGGTTTTGTCTTAGACATATTTATGCCAATTTCCAATCTGCTGGTTTCAGAGGAAAGGAACTTAAGAAACATTTAGATCAGGCTGCCTATTCCTTTACCAAACATGGACATGATTTAGGCATGGAGAATTTGAAAAAAGAAAGTTTAGAAGCTTGGCAGTGGTTGTCACAAATACCAGAGCATACCTGGGCTAGGTATAAAATGGACACTGTGTGCAAAACAGACCTGGTAGTAAACAACCTTAGTGAGGTTTTCAATAGATTGATATTGGATGTTAGGAACAAGCCAATCAGGACTATGTTAGAGGGCATAAGAACAAAGTTGATGATTAAGTTTCAGAAGATCAGAGAGAAGACAGAGACATGCAGATGGGAAATCACACCTACTTATTCAGAGATTTTAGAAGAGGGGAAGAAGTGGGCTAAATATTGTGAAGCATACATGGCAGGGCCAGGGATATGGCAGGTCACAAGTAGCTCTAAAAACACATATTGTGTTAATTTGAACAATGAGACATGTGACTGTAGGAGGTGGGACATGACAGCTATCCCCTGCAGTCATGACATTGCTGCAATGCAGAAAGTGAAGATACACTCTGAAGACTATGTTTCTGCTTTCTTCAAGAAACCCATGTATTGTGAAACATATAAGCACATAATATTCCCTGTGCCAGGTCCTGACCATTGGCCTCATACACCTAGTGATGATATTTCTCCCCCTGTTTTTAGAGAAAAAAGGTAAAAAAACAAACTGCCAGGAGGAAAGGCCTGTTTGAGGTGCCAGCTAAAAAGGATACTTCTAGGATTGGTATAGTGACATGCAGCAACTGCAAGAAGCAAGGGCACAGGATCAACAATTGTGGTGTCCCTTTGAAACCTAAGTTCCAGATGAGGCAGAACAAGCACCAAGTATGTTCATTGATTCCATTGTTACATTCATTGCATTGCATTGTTACATTCATTTCATTTGTAGGAAAATAGTTCTAACTAATATTGTTGTGTAGGAAAATAGAGCAAACTACTCTAAGGTTGGTTCTTCACTAGCTGCAACTGCACAAAGGCCACCAAGGGTACCTGCTGCCTCTGCACCTGCACCAACTCCTCCTCCAATAACAAATGAGTCAACACAGACAGCTTCTAGGTCAAGGAAGAGGGCAACACCAGCTACAACAACATGTGGCGCCCCCAATTTAACCGTACACTAATCATACACGCAAATGTGTACGATCAAGATCAGGGACTCACGGGAAGATATCACAACACAACTCTACAAATAAAAATAAGTCATACAAGCATCATATTACAAGACATGGGCCTCGAGGGCTCGAATACAAGAGCTCGATCATAGACGAGTCAGCGGAAGCAACAATATCTGAGTACAGACATAAGTTAAACAAGTTGCCTTAAGAAGGCTAGCACAAACTGGGGTACAGATCGAAAGAGGCACAGGCCTCCTGCCTGGGATCCTCCTAAACTACTTCTGGTCATCGTCAGCGGACTACACGTAGTAGTAGGCACCTCCCGAGTAGTAGTAGTCGCCGTCGACGGTGGCATCTAGCTCCTGGGCTCCAATGTCTGGTCGCAGCAATCGAGTATAGAAAGGGGCAAAGAGGGAGCAAAGCAACCGTGAGTACTCATCCAAAGTACTCCCAAGCAAGGAGCTACACTACATATGTATGCATTGGTATCAAATGGAATAAGGGTATCATATGTGGACTGAACTGCAGAATGCCGGAATAAGAGGGGGATAGCTAGCCCTATCGAAGACTACACTTCTGGTAACCTCCATCTTGCAGCAGAAGAAGAGAGTAGATGGTAATTTCACCAAGTAACATCGCATAGCAATAATCCTAACCGATGATCCTCCCCTCGTCGCTCTGTGGGAGAGCGATCACCGGTTGTATCTGGCACTTGGAAGGGTGTGTTTTATTAAGTATCCGGTTCTAGTTGTCATAAGGTCAAGGTACAACTCTGGGTCGTCCTTTTACCGAGGGACACAGCTATTCGAATAGATAAACTTCCCTGCAGGGGTGCACCACATTTCCCAACACGCTCGATCCCCTTTGTCCGGACACACTTTTCTGGGTCATGCCCAGCCTCGGAAGATCAACACATCATAGCCCTACCTAGGCACAACAGAGAGGTCAGCACGCCAATCTAAATCCTATGGCGCAGGGGTCTAGGCCCATCGCCCATTGCACACCTGCATGTTGCGTACGCAGCCAGTGAGCAGACCTAGCCTCGCTTATACAAGAGTAGTCGTTCCAGTCCAACCCGGCGCGCGCCGCTTAGTCGCTGACGTCACAAAGGATTCGGCTGATACCACGACATCGAGTGCCCATAACTGTCCCCGCGTAGATGGTTAGTGCGTATAGGCCAGTGGCCAGACTCAGATCAAATACCAAGATCTCGTTAAGCGTGTTATTTTGAAGTAACCGTGAGCGCCGACCAGGGCCAGGCCCACCTCTCTCCTAGGTGGTCTCAACCTGCCATGTCGCTCCGCCTCAAAGTAACAGTCGGGGGCCGTCGGGAACCCAGGCCACCACTACCTGGATGGAGCCACCTGCCCCTTCAGCCCCCATCTCCGAACAGTATCACAGGTAATGTAACAGTGTAAAGTGTATAGAATATGCCCGTGATTATCTCCCGAAGTGATCACGACCCAGTAGTATAGCATGGCAGACAGACAAGAGTGTAGGGCCAAATGATAATCTAGCATCCTATACTAAGCATTTAGGATTGCAGGTAAGGTATCAACAGTTGTAGCAACAATGACAGGCTATGCATCAGAATAGGATTAACGGAAAGCAGTAACATGCTACACTACTCTAATGCAAGTAGTATAGAGGGGAGTAGGCGATATCTGGTGATCAAGGGGGGGGGGCTTGCCTGGTTGCTCTGGCAAGAGAGAGGGGTCATCAACACCGTAGTCGTACTGGGTAGCAGCGGCGTCGGTCTCGGTGTCTAGCGAGAGAAGAGGGGGGAAGAAACAATAAATATTTAAGCAAACAGATGCATAGCGATGCATGACATGACAAGTATCGGTGCTAGGGGTGCCCTAACGCGGTATGAGGTGATACCGGCGAAGGGGGAAAACATCCGGGAAAGTATCCCCGGTGTTTTGCGTTTTCGGGCAGAGGAGCCGGAGGGGGAAAGTTGCGAGTTCGATAGGTTAGGGATGCGTGGCGGACGAACAGGCTGCGTATCCGGGTTCGTCTCGTCGTTCTGAGCAACTTTCATGTTGAAAATAATTTAATCCGAGTTACGGATTAAAAGATATAATTTTCTAAAGATTTTATTAATTTCTAGAATTTAATTAATTATTTAATTTAATTCAAATTTGGATTTATGACATCAGCATGATGTCATGCTGACGTCAGCAGTCAACAGGGGTTGACTGATCAACCTCACCAGTGGGTCCCACTGGTCAGTGACACATTTTAATTAAACATTTTAATTACCCTAATTAGTATTAATTAGGGGGGTGGGCCCCACTGTCATTGAGTAATTAATTAATTGACTAACAGTTTAATTAGTTTAGTTATTTGATTAGTTCAATTAATCAAAATTAATTAAGTTAATTAATTCTTTAAGTAATTAATTAATTAACTAATTATTTTTATTTTTATTATTGTTATTTTTTAAAAAAACGTTCTGTGGGGGTTGGGGCCCCACATGTCATAGGGCCAGGGGGCACTGGCCTAGTGGTCAGTGGCCCTGGCCACAACGGGCAGAGGCGCTGGGGCGCTAGCGCCCGAGCGGGTGAACCCGAGGGGCAGGTGGAGGTCACCGGGGCGAGGCCGTGGCTTAAGCGGGACTCGCTGGCCGGCCGCGGCGGGCAAAGACGGACACAGGGCGGCGAATGGGACTGCAAGCGGCGGCCGCGGGAAGGCTGGGCGAGGCGTGGAGATGGGGCGCGGCCAGCGGTCAGAGGCGGGACGGACGGCGGGTGTGCAGAATGGCACATAGAGGAGCCGGGCACGCGGCGAGCCGGCGCGGCTGTGGCCATGCGGGCGCG